>NC_141543.1:62897500-63197500 GCF_021556685.1 Rattus norvegicus
TGTTTGACTCTTAATGTTCCCCCCAAAGACTAATCTGTGGCACTGTGGAGAAGCATGAGACCTTTAGGAGGTGGTGGGATTTAATGGAAGAAAATAGGCCTCTGGAGACATGCCCCTTGCAGATGATATTAGAACCCTAGCTCCTCTCTCTCTCTCTCTCCCCTCTCTCTGCTCCACTGCTCCATTCACCTTCACCATGCACCCATCATAATATACTGTATCACCCCTCCATGCACTGCTGTCATAATATACTGTGTTACTCCAGGTCCAAAGTAACAAGGCCCAATGACCACAGACTGAAACCTTTGATACCGTGAACCAAAATAGACCTTTGCTCATTATAAGTGATCATGTCCAGTCATAAGAACAGAGATCTGAGCAACACAGTGGCAACATCTCGTAGTGGAGATGTTACTATTTGACATGCTTAGACTGAGTGTTTCAGGGTGGGGGGCTTCCTATTCTGGAATATTTGCATTGATTTGTTGACTAAACATCCCTAATCTAAATTTCTAAATTATGAAATGCTCCAATGTCAGAATTACTTTAAAGTATCACAGGGGCTCTAATGCCAGATTTGAGCCTTTCAGGTTAAGAATATTCAACTGAAGAAAGATAAAAATAAGGAAATCCAATTTCCAACTAAAAATATTTTAATAAAGAAAGTGCAGGGGTTGGGGATTTAGCTCAGCGGTAGAGCGCTTGCCTAGCGAGCGCAAGGCCCTGGGTTCGGTCCCCAGCTCCGAAAAAAAGAAAAAAGAAAAAAAAAAAAAAGAAAGTGCAGAGGAAAGAAGTGAATGAAAGAAATTGTGATAAAAACAGCATTACTGTGCAGTAATCCCACCAGAGAACACACATAGACACTCTTCAAGGTAAATAGAAAGTCTGTACTGCTGGCCAGTGAATTTGAACAGGGAACTTGCCCAAATCACGTAGCCCGGATCCTTGCTGTCTTCTGCATTTTATGCACAAACCCTACATCTTGATTGACACACTTCGATTAGTAAGGATAGTTAGTGAGAAGCAGAACTACAGAGGCCAAAAGGTAAAGATGGTGTATTTAGGGATCTCCCTGGATCTTGGAACTATGGATTAGGTCTTTGACAGATTAGGTCCTTGTTCCCATTTTGATAGTTTCTGGGTCTGTGTGCTGGGGTCTGATCAGAATGGTGCCTCCAACATGGCATCAGTTATGCTAAGATCTAAAAGCCTGTTAAAGGATTTCCCAAAACTAAGACAAAACCAAACACATACAGATGCCCCACTATGTGTCTGGCACATCTAAATGGAGACTCAAATAAAGGCCGAGAGGCATCTGCACAAACTTCAGAGTACTCGGAATGAGAAAAGATTTTAAAACATCCGAGAAAAAGAGTACACAAACCGGGTGGCGCCGTACTTTTCAGTAGTCACACAGGAGTTAAAGGTTTATTCTTTCAAGAAACTCAAGTGTGCAATGATTTCCAGCTCAGAGTCCTTTAGCCAAATGATGAGTGTAGTGGGAAGTGCGCACCTGTGGCAGAGGGCTAAGCGCAGGTGTTTTCTAACGGAGTATGAAGGAATAAGCCATTTTTAGGAAGCTGGGAAGCTGGCTCAGTGGTTAGTGGGAATTGCTGCTCTAGCAGAAGACCTAGGATCAATTTCCCAGCACCAATGTCAGGCAGCTAGCTCACAGCTGCTGGAAACTCCATGTCCAGGGGGATCTCATGCTCTCTGCTGGCCTTACAGACACTGCATGCACATGCCGTACATAAAAATAGGCGGATACACATGCTGACAGATAAAAATTAACAAATAGAAAAATGCATCAAGGACGTGCACCAACAAAAGGAGACCGTAAGCTAAGAAAGATTAGGTTAAGGATTAAGGGTCTCTGGACTCTCACAGCAGAGAGCATTGTCATCCCAGGATGACAGCAAAGCGACCAGTCCAGAAGGATAAGAAGATAGCAAAGGTTAGGAAGGAAGTGCCCGGGGGAGCCAAGAAAAATTACCTGTCTGAGGTATCAGAAACTTGTATCCAGAGATGTTTAAATAGCCTGGGGGTAGGATGAGCAACTGACGGTGGATTCTGGGTAATTTTTTTTTTTTTTTTGGTTCTTTTTTTCGGAGCTGGGGACCGAACCCAGGGCCTTGCGCTTCCTAGGTAAGCGCTCTACCACTGAGCTAAATCCCCAGCCCCTATTCTGGGTAATTTTTAAAGCAATACATAATTTGGGAAGAACAGGCTGAGCCTTACTCATACACACAACCTAATGAAACAAGCCTAATGCATCGAAAGACTGTGGTAACTGGGGAGGGAAGAGGCAGTAAAGTCAGATCTGAGGGGCCAGCCGTGGAGGCCTTGCAGACCAGTGAGGCATGTGTTGTCTCTGAGATGGAAGTTGCCGCAGTTGTGTTCAGAGGACTGAGGTTTCTAACTCACGGGTCAGCAGCAAGGCCATTCTAGATGTGTTTAGAATGAACTGTAAGAGGATCTGGGGTGCAGCCGGCTGCTGCTGCAAGGCGGTGACACTAGCATCAGAGGACGTGCTAGCATTAGAGCAAGTGAAAATAGTCGATTGTCGATTGACCCGAAAGTCAGAACCAGAGTATATCTTAACATATCGAACGAGGGAAGAGTATGAAAGAAATGGAGAAATGAGGGAGATATCGAAGGAAGAAACCAAAGAGGGTATGAGCAAAAAGAAGGATGACGCCGCGGTCAAGTGCAATGGAAAGGCCTTGGTTAGACCTGCTATTCCCGTTACCTGTGGATGAACCAATCGAAACTGGGTGGCACGTAATGGAATAAGTGAGGGTGGTTGGTTCCAGTGGCCATGCAGATGATGGAGTTCAGCTAGGCACTTGTCAGAGGAAGTGGGGCTGAGTCCTCTCAGAGCCTTTCCCAATCCCCTATCTGGTGCCTCCACTATGGAGTCTGAGAGCCAGAGGTAGGTCAGGCTCCTGGAGCGTGTCTGTATGTTTGTGTGGTTTCCACCATCACATTTCCAGTCTGGTGGCTTCCAGAGAGCCAGACTTCTTCCCATTGGCTCGGAACTCCAAACCTTTTTTGACCTGGTGCCTATCAGAACAGCATTACTTCAGTGAGATTCTGTCCCCCCCGAATCCGGCGGCTCTGTTGAAAGGAGCGGACCAGATTCCCCCTCCAGATGTTGAGCAGGCACAGAATATTCGAATGTGTTTTTAAGTCAGCAGCAGCAGGTTTGGGGAAGAAGATAAGAGTTCAGTTGTGGGACATTTTGCAAACTCGGGATAAAGCAAACACTATCAACTGAACCAGTGTCCTGATAGGACCACACTGAACAGAAGGAAGTGATGGGGTCACAGTGTAGCAGAGCCAAGCTCCCATCCCCCACAGCAGGAAACCAATGGGTGTCTACAAAGGAAAAACTGAGTGACACCAGTAAAACCACATCAGCTGGACACATGATTAACTACAAAGGGAAACACATAGAAAAAAGGCGCTTCTAGGACCAAGATGGGAGACAGTGAGGTAAAGGGAATAAATTGGTATTGTTCTGTGTCTTCTGGTACTATTTGACTTCATCTATGTCACTGTATGTAACTTTGACAGAAGAACTATTTATTTTGTTTTATGTGTATGGGTGTTTTACCTGCATGTACATGTGTATGCCTGGTGCCCAAGGGAGGTCAGAAAGGGGTCAGAAGGAGTCACAGGTGGTTGAGAACCGTCATACAGGGGCTGGGAATTGAACCCTTGACCTCTGGGAAAGCAGCCAGTGCTCTTAACCCTCGAGACATCTCTCCAGCCCCCAAATAATTAGTTTTTGAAAGGATGTAAATTTTATCTATGCCTTGATGCTATACTTGAATGATAGTTTTAGGGGTAGAGTACAAGGCATGTGTGAGGTCTTAGACATGATTCCCGGCACTAAAGCATAAGAGAAAAGGTGCGCCACCCATTGGAGTCAATTTTGGAGACAGCCTAGCCTGGCCTCCTTTCAGACTCTGTACTTGCTTTTGCATCTCTGGCCTGAAAGAGGGCTCAGAACACAGGGAGACCACCCTTCACACGCCAATACCTATGTGATCTCCCAGTGAGGACCGCTGCCTTTCCAAGGCCCTGAGCATCTTGCCAACACCTCCAGCCAGTTCTGGAGGATGGTCAGGCAGGGCTGAGGCTCATCACAAAGAGGAGGAAACATTGGTTCCGTGAGTTTACACCCCCATTAGAAGCTGAGGAAGAGATCAGAAGCCTGACCTCGTGATTTAGGGGTTTATGGTTCTTCTACAACCAAAATGGTGGCTGTCATCACCAGTGGGACTGGCCAGGAGAGTTGGCGAGGGTGATGTTTTGGAAGGGAAATCTATCCTTCTAATTTCAGTGTCTTGTTTCTCCTGAATAAAAACACACCTGTCCTGAAATCCAGGGCACCAAAAAGACACTTGATCCAGCACCAATGATGGCCCCTGGCTGAAAATACTCCCGTTTCCCTTAGTCACCCTCTCCAAGCAGCATAAGCCTCTGGATAAAGTAACAGACAGAACCCAACAGATGTCCTGTGGAATGAAGGGCCCTGGCTGCAGGGGACTTTGGGAGGGGCAGGGTGCAAGTGGGTGGGGTCTGAGCAGAGCCTAGAGCTTTTCTCTTGCCCTCAGAGTGACACAGCTCTGCGGCCTAGAGAACCAGATGCTAGTGTGTGTGCATGGGGGGTGGGGGGGCTGCCCTGGTGGGGGGGCAGAAGGGAAACCTTGGGGCTGAGACAAGATTAGCCCAGTGCCATTAACCCTTTACAGACCAGGAACCACACCACTGAGCTAACTCATTCTCTGATTTGTAGTTAGCTGTGCCCCAAATCCTGTTCTAGTTCCGACAAAGCCCATTTAAAGTGACTTCAGTGGCCTAGCGAATGGTGTCTCACTGTTGCCAGGTGGAGCAGTCTTATAGGTAGATGAGACACTATAGGGCAGGCCCTGGCTTCCGCTAAGCAGACCCTCTGAACAAACTGTTCAAGGCCCCAGTGGGCAGACATGAGCCAAGTCCATGCCCTCTCCACACACTGCCGGCTCTATAGAATGAGGTGTCATCTCTGAGGCAGTGGTCCTGGTGTGCGCGCTGAGTCCGCCATGTGACTCAGCTTAGGACCCTCTTGTTTACTGGGCTAGGCAATGTTCTGCTCATGAGAAAAGACTGGGGCTAAAATGATGGCTCAGGGGTTGAAAGCAGTGGCTGCTATTCTAAGAGGACTCCCAGCACCTACACAGCAGTTCACAATCAACTGTAATTCCAGTCTCTGGGGTCTGACGCCATTTTCTGATCTCCTCAGACACTACAGGCATGTGGTGCATGAGCATACATTCAGGCAAACACTCAAAGAATTTAAGAAGGAAAGAAAGAAAAAAGAGTGAAAGAAAAAGAAAGGAAGGAAACATTCTGTGGTTCCTTACAGTGTATGGGGTCTATTTTCTGGCAGACTGTAGCGGCTTTCCGATAGGTCCCTTACCACACTTCTGTTCTAAACTGAATTTGATTCTCATTCCCCCATCCGACCTCATAATAATGATTGACGGCAGCAGGACCGGCGGTTTCTATGGTGACACTAATTGTGCCTCCTGTCCACAGCAGTGATGCTGCACTTTGGAGCTGAAATCTGAACCGCTTAGCTAGTGGGGCTCCTGCTCAAGCACTCACAGCTAAGTCACAGCTACTCACCCTTAACTCCACTCTCATACATTTGCCACCACCACTCTGACCCCAGGAGCGCCTCAGACTCTCCGGTGATTGGGAAGGAAGCGACATAGAGCAAGGCAATCACATCAAAAAGAAACTGATCACCTGATCAGTTCTGAAAATGAGCATTAACTTTCAGAAATACCAGCTGGGTTCTGGGATGATCAAAACATCCCAGTCATTCACCTTCCTGCTGTTGCCTGGTGCCCAGCAATCGGCCCAGGGGAAAGCATTGGCCATCCCTTACCCACAGGTTACACACACACACACACACACACACACACACACACACACACACACAGAGGAATGAATGAATGAAAAAATGAATGAGTGAGTGAATGAATGAATGAATGAATGAGTGAATGAATGAAAAGTACTTAAGAGGCCAGCAAGATAGCTCAGTGGGTAAAGGCTACTGCTAAGCTTGATGACTTTGAATTACTAGAACCCACACGTTAGAAGCCTGACTCCCTCAGGCTGTCCTCTGACCTCTACAAATGCACTGTGGTACACACAGTAGGCACACACATGTACAAACACAAATAGTTGGATAGATAGATAGATAGATAGATAGATAGATAGATAGATAGATAGATAGATAGATGTTATCTTTGGCATTTTATTTTTTATGTATATGAGTGTTTTGTCTAAATATATGTCCAAATATGCCTGGCCAAAAGAAAGTGCCAGATCTCCTGGAACTGGAGTTACAGATGGTTGTGAACCATCATGTGGGTGCTGGGAATTAAACCTGAATCCTCTGGAAGAGCAGTCAGTGCTCTTAACCACTGAGCCATCTCTCCAGCCTCTTGTGTTTTGTTTTAAGACAGGATCTCTCCAGGTAGTCCTGCTTGTTCCCTATGTAGAACAGACTGACCTCAAACTCAGAGACCCTGCTGTCTCTGCCTTCAGGTGTTAGGATTAAAGGGGAATACCACCACACCTTGCCTAACTATAATTTTTTAAAAATACATGTAATTTTTAAAATTTGAGAAAAACAAATCTTTGAATCCCTTGCTAGACTTTGTAGAGAACTAAGGCCACATTGTGCCCTCAAGAAGCTTCAGGTCCTGGAATAAAATAAAACCGTGGACTAACAAAGCCCGTGGCACCTGGAAACATGCAAGAGAGATATCAACAAAGACTTTCCCAGGGACCTGATGTTTAGACGTTCTGAAGTGGGAGGACTGAAGAGAGGGGTGGGTAGGAGTTGGGGATTGGAGACTCCTGGCTTAGTGAGAGGACTTTCAACACCTTGCTAAGGAATTCCTTACCCCCAGGACAGCATCTATCTAGTGGAGATGACACACAGATTAGTATCTCGAGATCGTTTTGACGATGTTGATATGGATGAGCAGGTAAAGGCCCTCATCATCAAATCTGACAGCCTAAATTCAATCCCTGACCCACCTGGTGGAAAGATACAAGGAACTCCCACAAGCTGTCCTCTAACTTTCTCCACACACGAGTGGAGACACGAGCATCCCTTCCCAAATAAATGTTACTACTAATAATATCAACCCTAACACAAACAAGGTGCCAAGGTCAAACAAAGGGCAGGAGTCCAAGAGCAGGAGACAATTGTTCTCCAGTCTCAGGGGTGGTATCGGCCAGATCGGGTGACAGTGTCTTACTTGGCTTTCTGTTGCTGGGATAAAACACTAACCAAAAGCAGGTTGAGTGAGGAGAGGGTTATCTGGCTTACAGTTTACATTGTATCACCCAAGAAAGGCAGTCAAGGCAAGAAGTTAAGGTGGGAACCTGGAGGCAGCAACCAGGGCAGAGACCAGGGAGGAATGCTGCTGCTGACCAGCTTGCTTCTACAGTCACACTTTCTTTCTTTCTTTCTTTCTTTCTTTCTTTCTTTCTTTCTTTCTTTCTTTCTTTCTTTCTTTCTTTCTTTAAATCTAAGTAAATTCACCCACAGATTTTCTTTCTTTTTTTTAAAATAATTTATTTATTATATTGTCTTCAGGTGCACCAGAAGAGGGCATCAGATCTCATTACAGATGGTTGTGAGCCACCATGTGGTTGCTGGGAATTGAACTCAGGACCTCTGGAAGAGCAGTCAGTGCTCTTAACCACTGAGCCATCTCTCCAGCCCCCAAACAGTCACACTTTCTTATACAGCCCAGACCTACCTGCCTGGAAATGGTACCACCCACAGTGGGCGGGGCCTCCCACACCTGCCCGCAATCAGAAAAGTGCCCCCAAGACAGGCCAATGACGGAGTTAGTCCCTCAGTTGAGACTCCTTCTTCCCAGGTGACTCCAGGTTTGTATCAAGTTAACTGAAGCTAACTAGGACAGGCAGCACAGAGGAAGGCAGCTGAGCTCAAGAAGCACAGGACTTTCCAAACATAAAAGAGTCTTGGATATCAAAACCATGGACAAAAGCCCCTAACCCTGAACTTTCCAGCCCAGGGGCTGGGCTGCCCTTCTCCCAGATGCTGTTCCCTTCATAATTCAGGCATTTTGGTCTTTCTCTCTCCCCCCATCTCTCTATGCATCCTCTTAGGACCAATGAACTCAACTCACCCAATAAACCTGTATGTGTGTGTGTGTGTGTGTGTGTGTGTGTGTGTGTGTGTGTGTGTGTGTGTAAATATATATAAGGGTTGGAGAGATGGTTCCGTGGTTGAGAGCACTTGTCGCGCGCCCAATGTCTCGATAGCAAGAACGACGTGCGGACACCAGGATCCTTCTGCAGCAAAGCGTTTATTGCATCTTGAAGAGGAGAGACCCGAGCCCCAGAATGGTGCTGCTTATATACACCCTAGTGCGGCGCGTCCACACCTGATTGGTCGCTTACCCATGATCTCACTGGCACGCCCCGGAGTGGGCAAAGACCTGGCACGAAGGCACTCTTTTTTTTTTTTTTTTTTTTTTTTGGTTCTTTTTTTCGGAGCTGGGGACCGAACCCAGGGCCTTGTGCTTCCTAGGTAAGCGCTCTACCACTGAGCTAAATCCCCAGCCCCACGAAGGCACTCTTGCACATGCGCACACAGTTAACTTCCTGAAAGGAAGTCGGCTGGCACGGCGGAGGCCAACGCCATCTTGTAATGGTGAAACTATCTCGGCCTTCCACGTGGGGCGCAGTGGAAGCCAGCACCATCTTGTGGTGGCGAATGTTATTGCGGCCCTCTACAAGCACTGACTGCTCTTCCAGAGGTCCTGAGTTCAATTCCCAGCAACCACATGGTAGCTCACAACCATCTGTCATGGGATCTGATGCCCTCTTCTGGTGTGTCTGAAGACAATGATGTACTCGCATACATAAAATAAATAAATATTATATATATATATATATATATATATATATATATCAATCATTGATGCACATTGGTGTTTTCCCTGAATGTATGTCTGTGTGAGTGTGTGAGTATGTTGGATCCTCTGAAACTGTCGCTACAGGCAGTTGTGAGTTGCCTTGTGGGTGCTAGGAATTGAACCCAGGTTGTCTTCTGGAATGGCCAGTGCTCTTAACCTGAGCCATCTCCAGCCCAAATACACACACACACACACACACACACACACACACACACACACACACACATTTAGTCTGGCTTCAATTGGTTCACTTTCACCAGGGGAGAAATAACAATAAAAACACACAAATGACTATGCTGAACCGCCCATTAGTAGCAGGCCTGGAAACAGCGACCACAGAGGGAAAAAGACTATGCTATTGGTGAGGGTCCAAAGCTGTCCAATTCCTGTGGAGAGGAATTTGACAATATCTAACTACTCAATCTTGGAAGCTAAGCATGAAGGCTTCTTCCACAAATGCGAAACAACAAATTCAGGAGGCCACTCAGCTCAGAACTTTTCTGGTAGAGCATTGGAACCGGGGGGGGGGGGGTGGTGGCTGGAGAGATGGCTCGATGGTTAAGAGCATCTGCTGCTCTTCCAGAGGACCTGGGTTCATACGCCCAGCACCCACATGGTGGCTTGCTACTGGAACTCCAGCTCCAAGGGCCTGGTGCCTTTTTCTGGCCTCTGTAAACATACATGTGGTGAACAGACATAGCAGACAAAAAAGAACAGGAAACAACCAACCTAGAGACTTTCCACAGGGACTGGATGGACAAACTGTGCGCCGACCTCACACCGCGGTGCTGGTGCATTGTCTAGAGAGGAGATGTTATTGAGATGAAATATGACCTCACTGGTAAATAGGCATAAAGGGTAAGAGGACGGTTGTTATGTTATGGGTTGTTATGATTGTTATGTCCCTGAAGGCCCATGGGTCAAAGGCACAGTCACCATCCTATGACACTAATAGGGGGTGACAGAACCTTTAAAAGATGGAGCTAGCAGATCCTCTGGTTATTAGGTTGTACCTGGGTGAGGGCCATGCAGCTCTGGTTCTTGCTGTCTCTGAGAGGAGGGGCTCTTTTCTCCTCCAAGTCATCCCTGCTATGATAGGCTGTCTCCCCACAGAACCAGAAACAGTGGTGCGAACTGCTGTGAGCGATAGCCATGGGCTAAAGCCTCCTAAACTGTGAGCAAAGCAATCCCTTTCCCTTTATAAGTTGATTTCTCTCTGACAAATACAGCTCTAGGAATTCAGCTGCCGGGGCTGGAGAGATGGCTCTGTGTTTAAGAGCATGTCCCCAACATCCAAGTCAGGAAGCTCACAACTGCCTAACGCAGGCTTCATGGAACCAAGTGACCCGACCTGGTTGGCTAGTGCAACCACTCTAATGAGAATATACTCACACACGGATTCATACTTACATATACAGTTAAAAATAAAACAGACCAGTCACACCTTGGTGACCCTAGGGGGTCGAATCTGTTCCCTTCAGATCCTCAAAATCCACAGATCCACAATTCCTTTATATAAAATGGAGTAGCATTTGCCTATGACCTACATACACCCCACATACTTGAAGTTATCTCTAGATTCCTTATACTACCTAATATCATGTTAATGCTATGCAAATAGTTATACTATATTGTTCAGCGAACAGCAAAGGATAAAAGCTCAAATATGTTTGATACAGATGGAATTTTTAAAACTATTTTCCACCCATGTTTGTTTAAATACATGGATGTAGGTTTCACCAATGGGCCAACTGCATGTGCTATGCTGTATTTTTAATAATGTTTCTTTAAGAAAGAAAGGAAAAAAGAAAGAAAGAGAGAGAGAGAGAAAGGAAGAAAGAAAGGAGAGAAGAGAAAGACACAGAAAAAATAAACCAGAGAAAAGCCAGAGGTTGGAAGCAGACGGAGGAATGTGAGTACTTCTGATAGCACTTGGAGGGAGTAAAGAATTTACACATACACAAAATAAATGGCATAGGCAATCCATCAGCAGAATAAATAGACACAAATGAATTTAACTGCATACCAAACTCATGACTTCCAAAAGAAAGAAAAGCAAGTTTTGAATCCACTGTCCTGTGAACCCTAAGTAAATAGTCTAAGGGAGTCGGCAGGCTGCAAAGCAGTTCAAGCTTCACATGGTAGGTGTGCCGTTAGCAGTCTCTGTGTAAAAGTTCTCACACTAAACCAGGTGTGTTGGTGCAGGCCTATAAATCAGACGGGAGACTCAGGCAGGAAGACCATGAGTTCAAGCCTTGCCTGGGCTACCAAACAAGTTGAAAACCAGCCTGGGTCATTTATCAAGACACTATCTCAAAATTTCAGACCAGTAAGAAGGTTCAGAGGGTAAGGGTGCTTGCCACCATATCTGTGACCCAAGTTTGATCTCTAAAACAGTGGAAGGAAAGCCAAGCCTTGCAAGTGGTCCTCTGACCCCTCCACATGTGCACTGTGGTGGGTTGTGGGCACATGTGATGTGCATGCATGTGCACACACACACACACACACACACACACACACATACATACACAAATGTAAAAAAAGGGCATTTTTAAAGGTCTGACTATGTGGTTCAGTGAGAGAATATTTACCTAGGAAGTATAGTCCTGCCCTAGGCTCCATACTCTGATACCACTAAATAAAATTGTGATACCACTGTTGCATATTATAACAGAAATTCATAAATATATCAACATTAGGGGGAATTCAATATAGAAACAGAACAGTAAACAGAATAAAATACAGATGAAGCCCATGGTATTGCGTGTTGCTGCCACTGATTCACACACTTGAAGCCTCTTCATATAAAACGTCTTAAGCTCTATTCTCTCTCCCAGGAGCATGAAGCCCAGTGGGAAAGAGCACACCTAAATCTTGGGTCTTAATTCCCAGTACAAAACACTAGGACTACTTGATGAAGTGGCTGGTTCCAGGGAGGGCACAAGGAAAAAGCCACCTGAGACATCTCAGAAGGGCTGATAGCATCAAGAGGACATGGCAAGCACACAGGCTGTCTTCCCTCACTGGACAAACTTGGACATGTTTAAGCATAAAAAAAAATTGACTACAGGAGAATACAACATAATGAATGAGAAGTAAATCCACAGGACCAGCAAAACGGCTCGCCTGCAAAGAGAAGCTCTTTCTGTGTGAACCTGATTGTCTGAGCCCAGAGCTCACATAAAGATGGGAGAGAGCCAATTCTACAGAGTTGACCTCTGACCTCCACATGTATGTCATGACACACACACACAAACACCCTCATGACAGTAAAAATAAATACATGATAAAAATGCATAATTTTTAAATCATAATTTTCAACCCCCAGTATAACTGTAGACTCAGGCAAATAATCAAAACTAAAGGTTCTGGATGAAAGGTTTTGGAGAAACGGTACAGGGTCTCAGACCCACAGGGTCGGAGCTCTAGTCACAGTAGGAAGGGTACATCAAGACATGGCACAGCCAAGTGAACAAGCAGCAGGCAAATCCACCCAGGCTGTGCCTCATGTGCTGCCACAGAAATAACCATGGCTTGTATAGTATTGGTGTCCAACGTGGTCACTTAAATCCATTTGATCTGGAGGAGACAGGCAAATACAGCTAGGACAGTCTGCAGGGTACTGGGCTGGAGGAGTTGGACAAGAGTCCAGTGAGCTCCAGCATGGTCCTCCTCTACCCCCAACCCCCCACAAAAGGATCTAATCCAGATTAAAAGTAACTACATACTTACCACAACCAATGGACCCTGTACCCTCCCTCTACATGGATCCTGGAAATTCTAACAGCCATAGGTGCACGTGGGAGTAGGAATAGCTGGAGAAGTTGGCACATTCGAAGACAGACTGTTGGGCTGAAGAGATGGCTCGGTGGTTAAGAGCAGTTTTCCTTAAATCTTGTCTGAGACAGAGGGTGGTCAGAGAAAAGCCACAGGAGTCAGTTCTCTCCTTCCACCATGAGAGTCTTAAGGATCAAACTCAGGTTGCCAGGTTTGGCAGCAAGCACCTTCGCCCACTAAGCTAAGACATTTTACATGAAGAGGCTTCAAGTGTATGAACCAGCGGCAAAAACACCCAATACCATGGGCTTCATGTTTTTTATTCTGTTTACTACTCCATCTCCAGGATCCACACGGTGGCTCACGAGCATCTGTAACTCCAGTCCCACGAAGGACAACACCCTCTTCTGCCCTCCATGGACACTCCATGCATATGGTGAATACACACACACACACACACACACACACACACACACACACACACACACACAAAGGTAAAAACACTCTTATACATAAAATACAAAAATTAGAAAAATAAAGATGGGATGTTTGGGGTTAGAGAGATGGCCCAACAGTTAAGAATGCTTACTAATCTATAGTCTATCAGAAGACCTGAGTTCAAATCCCAGTACCCCACATTAGGTGGCTTACAACCAAGGGATCCTACCCTCTTCTGGCTTCCAGAGACCACCATACCCACATGCATGTACACATAACTAAAAATAAAATTGCTTAAATTAAAAGAAAACCTTAGTTTTTTGTTTTGTTTTGTTTTTTTAAAGTATAGATGCTCAGTTTCTTAAACATGAGGATAGACTGCTGGCATGGGAGGGGTGTGTGTGTGTGTGTGTGTGTGTGTGTGTGTGTGTGTGTGTAGAGATTAAAGCCAAGGCCTTGTACATGCATGGCAAGCCCTGGACTGCTGAGCTATATCCCCATCCCTGAGAATTCAGGTTATCTTTGCCAATATCCAGAGGTGAATTTCACGATGTTTCTATTTTACCTCCAAACAGCTCAGAAAAAAAAAAAAAAAAAAAGGACGAAACAATCATACATTGAGAAACAGAACATGGATCTGTGAACAGGATGTGGACAATGTGATAGAGATGTTTGTGACATGATCCAAGAGATCTGTCGATTGTAAATGTCACCACGAAGGCTTAAAAACCACAGGTAGCTCAGATGCTTCAGGACTTCACAGTCACAGAGGTGAAGGTATGGACTGCCCTGAGAGCAGGACTGAGATGCCCAAGTGACACGGAACCTCCAAGGTTCCATCACAGACACCCAGGCAGTGATGGTGCTGCCACTGGTGGAAACAGTGACCCCTTGGAGAAGCCAGGTTTTAGGTAGGGTAGTGGGGGGAGGAGTAAAATTTCAATTCAGACACCCACAAACTCCCCAGAGTCCGAGCTATCAGCTCTTGATGTTAGAGAAGCACAAGCAGCAAGACGGCTCAGTGGGTAAAGATGCTTGCTGCCAAGCCTGACGACCTGAGTTCGATCCCTGGGAAGTGGAGAAGTGACTCCCATAGCTCTTCTCTGACCACCCTCCTTTCTCTCAGTGTGATTTTAACAAAATAAATAAATAAACCAAGAGAGAAATGTAAGAAAATATGGGGTTTGTGAGAACTGTAGATTTTACCTCTACCTACGCGTGGCAGTGCCTTAGGGGAGGGAGGAGAGAATGTGACCTGCCTCAGGAACAGAACCAAAAGGTCCAGGTGACAAGGGATCTCCAAGATCTCCTAGGACACCTAGGCAGTGACATGTCTGACATGCCCCTGGTACTGCCAAGCACAGCAATGGTCCCACCAGTCCCCACTGTTTGGCCCCTCCTCCCACATGCCCTGGGGAACACAGGTGAGAACACTTGATTTCCTTCTTCCCTGGAGCTTTGCTCCGACTGGAGCTTTCCAGAGGAAATGCAGGATTAGGGTTTTTAAAAAATATATAATTCATTTATTTCATGTGCATTACTGTTTTGTCTGCATGTCTGTGTAAGCAAGGGTGTCAGATCTTGGAGTTACAGACAACGGTAAGCTGCCATGTGGGTGCTGAGAACTGAACCCAGCTCCTCTCTCAGAGCAGTCAGTGCTCCCAACTGCTCGCTGAGCCATCTCCTCAACCTCAGCCTTAGGATCTTTAGCATGGACAGCCATAGGATCTTTCAAAGAAGGTCAAGGGTTATTTGGTATCCAAACAGCAAGAGATAAGCGATCAAAGACTCTAAAGGCAAGTCTGAACCAAACATTTAAAAAGGGGAAAGATCAGAAAGGACCACATCAGAGACACCCATCTCCGGGCAGAAGCGATCTCAAAGATACCATGAGTAGAGCTAGGAGAGGAAGGGTGGGGATCAAATGGCTATGACGTCACCAGGATGAAGCCAGACTGTCACCAACTGGAGAGAGCCATCTGCAGAAGCAGCACCCTGAACAGGCCTGGCAAGTCAGCATGTTCACCCTCTCTCCAGTTCCTTGCAGTCACATCAACAGATCATAATGGCAGAAATAAAGTGTTCTCTCAGCTCGGTCTCCTCCAGTTACGGAGTCTGAGCACCGCCAATGGGAAAGCTGAGAACCTTTCATCATGCAACACATTTGTGAAACGCATTGGCTTTAACAAACTGTTCCCCCACACACCTGGCCTGCATGGTCTCCTCTGACCAGCGCATGCTATATCATATTCAGAAAGTGCTTATAGGCTCCCGCCTGCATGGAAAAACACCAGCAGCTGACAGAAAAATGAAACCCCATCTTGGCTCTGGAGAAATGGTCCCGTCAGGGAAACACATAAGACTATTTGATGAGATTTAATAAGCTTTAACGAGATCCAGGTGAGGGGCCCTATCTGGGGGGGGGAAACAGAAGATTCTTATGAACAGCTCCAGGAAATCACTCAGGAAAGGAAAAGGGAGACAAAGTCTTGCAGCACCACAGTGAAAGGCAACCAAGATTCAGGCTCCACAAATGGAGAACGCTTGTGTAATCCGGTCGGAAGATGCCTGGCTCGGGTATCCTGTTCTCTCTCACTCGTGCTTACCGAGTGTTATATAGTCACGTAAAACCATATATGTACATGTTAAATGGAAGTAGAAGGGAGACACAGTGTGATGGGGAAGAGGGGAAAGAAAAGGAAGTAGAACATACAGGTATACATACATGTGTATGTATTCAACATATAATACAGAAACATAGTCTATAGAAATAGAATCTCAAAATGTCTCGAGGTTGACTCTTTCCACTCCCCTCCATTCCCTGACACTTCACACTTGGCCTTAGAGGTAATCAACTTTAAAATGCCTCTTCCCTTCTTCGAGACGTGTCCTTAACAATGTAGCCCAAGCTGGACTGAAACTAGAATCTTCTTTCTCCATCTCCTGACTGCTGAATTACAAATGTGTACCACCATACCTGGGCCAAAACATTACTTTTAATTCTACATCACACACACACACACACACACACACACACACACACACACACAACTGTAAACAAGGACATCATGGAGCCAACCCTAAACACACCTAGTCTGTAATATTCTGAAGGTGGGACGCAAGGGAGACTGTTCCTGCAGTTTAAGAGAAGCAATTCCTCATCCCAGGAAGATCTGCTGTATTTTATATGCAGAGGCAGACGGCCATGTCTGCCACTCAGGAGAGCATGGTTGCCATGTGGGACTACTCAGTGACATATAGGCATGCTGTTTATAGAGCCCCAGTGTGCCCTTGTTGGCTTTAAGTTGGAAACCCTAAGCCCCAGTATGTATGTCTCTGCTAAGGATAAGGCTCTCCAAGCCTACAAATGCTGAGAGAGGCAGGAAGGAAATGGTTCCCACCATGGGAAAACCCAAAAGATGGATCAAGGCCATAGCCTGAGCAAATGGAGCCACTGAAAACTCTCAAATCACCTGCAAGCTCTACCATAGAGCCCAGGGTCCCTGAGGACATTGTGTCCTAAGTAGCCAACACCTCGGGCACAGGGGTGACCCCACTCAAAGGGGATCAGGTGAAGTGAAGACCCCATATTAGGTCCTTCAAGGGAGGTTTAGAAGTCTCTGGCTAACATCCAACTCAATTATAAAATGAAGCTTCAGTCTTAGGGAAGAATAAGCTAAGGCCTGTAGCTTTGTGGACTCTAACGGGGTTTCTATCCAAATTCCACTGCCAAACATCTGTGAAATAAAACCAGCATTCCTTGATGGGCTTCCACGAAAGGGACCACCCCAGGGGCAGGGGCAGGAGGGGCTCAGTGGTGAGAGCATGCCTGCATATTAGAAGACATGGGTTCAACCCCCCAACCCCTTGCATTATAAAAAGAAAGAAAGGAAGAAAGGAAGGAAGAAAGAAGGAAAGACACACACACATGCATGTGTGCACACATACACAAAACAAAAACAATGACCACTCGAAACTATCAACTTTGGGCCACTTTTTATCATAATATATTTGCCAATATCTAAGGGACAGATCGGCAGGGGGTACATTTTCCGTTCACAATCCTTCAACATTGAAATGGCTGAGGGACAAGTACATTGGTAGACAGTAAATGTCATTTTCAGCCTCCCAGGCCAGTGGTTTTAAATACATAAACAACTAAGGTATGATTTCAGTAGACCTCTGTTTAAACCTATGCAATCTCTTACTGCCCAACCCTCCTCCCCGTTTCCCAAACAGAAATAACAAACCCAAGCAAAGACTGACACATCTTTTGTGTACAAACAGGTCAGTGGCATAGATGCAATCCTTTTTTATAAATACTTGGAGCAAATGGGAATCTCTCATTGCTCAGGACCTATCTATCCTTCCTCCCTGGGCACCCGAGTAACCATTCCTTAGCTAGACACTTGTGGGGTCTCCTGTGAGTACCAGAAGCCCCTCTGGGTCTAGGTGGAAACCTTGCCACCTCCCCACAGAGAAGAGATGATAGGAAGATAATCTGTTACCCAGGTCCTGGGGCTGACTAATCTGTTTCCTGGCAGTGGCCCAGAGGGAGAGGAGAAAGGGACCAACAAGAGTGTGAGGAAGTTTAAAACAAAACAAAACACACCTCTGGTATTTTGATAGGAAAAAAAAAAAAGGAAGAAAGAAAACTTGATAATCAATGGAACCCTGTCCAGCCAATATATCAAATTCACCAGAGGGGAAACCATGAGCACTCCCCATAGGAAGATCATTACTTAGCACCAATTTCTTTGACTCTCGAGTTTTGCCTTCTCCTTCCAGCCCTTGGCTGTGAGGGGCTGTGGGGCTCAGCTTAGCCTCATCAATACTTTTAATCAGTAACTGAGTGTGAGGGGCACGTGGTCACATGTCAGAGAACAAATAACAGCTCACACCAGAGAGGCAGCTCCCCTCCTGTGGGTCAGGCTGCCATGGGGGAACATGAGGGACCTCAGAGTCTCTTCTCCTGGCCACTCCAGGCTTTACTCAAAGCGACGCAGGTGGTTGTAGAGCGACTGCACATAGGTGAAGACGCACATGGGGTCCGGCTTGCGGCCCATCACCATCATATCCTCCACTTCAATGAGGCGCTCACAGTTGGCCAGATTCCTGAAACACAGAAGCCC
Organism: Rattus norvegicus; assembly: GCF_021556685.1. NCBI lineage: Eukaryota > Metazoa > Chordata > Mammalia > Rodentia > Muridae > Rattus > Rattus norvegicus. The sequence goes on from NC_141543.1 coordinate 62,915,871, forward strand.
CATCAATGCATGGTCCCCATGAGCAACAACCAGTGCCACCACTGGGCGATTATTATCACTGTCCCCAAACAGGATTTGCCTTGAGCCTGCGGCGCTCAAGTACACACCGGAAGGGAATCAAGGTCTCTATAGAACCCTGGGAGCTGCTGAGTCCATGGGGTATTTCCCAGACTCCCACAGACGCAAACCACCTATGCAGTTCATATAGAAGTAAGAAAATGGGCTGGAGAGATGGCTCAGCGGTTAAGAGCACTGACTGCTCTTCCAGAGGTCCTGAGTTCAAATCCCAGCAACCACATGGTGGCTCACAACCATCTGTAATGGAATCCGATGCCCTCTTCTGGTGTGTCTGAAGACAGCTACAGTGTACTTATATATAATAAATAAATAAATCTTTAAAAAAAAGAAGTAAGGAAATGACACATCAGCATCACGTGGAAAATTGACAAGAACTGTGAAAGCAAACGTAAAATGGAGGCAAAAATGATAAATTTGTCCATCTGCTTCCTCAAACAGTATGTTTGTTCTTATTTTATTTATTTGTTTATTCTCTCTGTGAAGCCTTGTCTGTCCTGCTACTCGCTCTGTAGACCAGCCTGGCCTCAAACTCACAGAGATCTGCCTGCCTCTGCCTCCCAGGGCTGGGATTAAAGGCATGCATCACCACAGCCCAGCTATTTTTGTGGGTTTTTTTTTTTTTTTTTTTTTTTTGAGATGGGAGCTCACTGTGTAGCCCAGCATAGCCAGCATAGCCCTAAACTCATGGTTCCCCTGACCAAGCCTCCTAAATGGTGGGATTATGATAATGTACCTTCATGCCCAGCTCTGAAATAGTTTTTAAACTTAAACAAACAAACAAACAAACAAACAAAAAGACAATCCAGGGGACAGAGAGATGGCTCAGTAGTTAAGAGCCTTTACTGCTACACAGAGGACCTGAGCTCAGTTCCAAGAGCCCCCATCAAATGACTCATAACCATGTGTAACTTCAGGGTACCTGAGCAGTTCTGGGGCACTGGAGCTCATGGACACACAGCCATGTGTGGATAGACACAGCTACACAAAACAAAACAAAGAAGCAAATAGACAAAAACCATGGTCCAGCCTTGTACTTCGTGCAGCCCTTTGGTCCTAGCACTTGGGAGGCAGACACAGCTGGATCCCTAAGTCTGAGGCAGGCCTGGTTGACCTAGTGAGTTCTAGGCCATCCAGAGTTACAAAATGAAAGCCAGCCTTAACAAAACAAAACAAAAGTAAGACCATGACTCACAGAGCTGGAGACGTAGTTCATTCAGTGCCTGCCTTGCAAACACAAGGGCCTGGTAAAATCTCCAAAATCCAAGTTTAAAAAAAAACAAACAAACCAGGCATAGTGGTGCACACTTGTATCCCAGCCCTGGGGGGAGGGGACAGTCGGAGGCAAGCAAGTCCCTGGGGCTCACTGACCAGCCAGCTTAGCCTGCCTGATGAGCCCCAGGCACCTTTGATCTTTGACCTACACACATGCGCATACACACATGACCCACAGTAAGGAAGGGGAGTTTACCCGTGACTCAGCAAATACATACATGCTATTGACCCTCTGTAACCACAGACTCTGCATTCATGGATTCAACAAACCTTATATCAAAAATATCTGTTGCCCTCTTCAGTCCTCTGCAAAAAGTGTATCAGAACTAAAAACATGAACCCATTAGAACAGCTCTCCTGGGGAGATGGCTCAGTGGGTAACAGTATTTGCAATGAGGATCTGAGTTCAAATCCCCAGCACCCACAAAAAAGCTGAGCATGGCCAGGCATGGTAGTGCATCCCTTTAATCCCCGCACTTAGGAGGCAGAGGCAGGAAGATCTCTGTGAGTTTGAAGCCAGCCTGGTCTACAAAACAAGTTCTCAGATAGCCAAGGCTACACAGAGAAAACCTGTCTCACAAAACAAGAAAAGCTGAGCAGGGATGCACACGTCTTTAACCCCAGCACCACAGGAGCAAAGACAGGCAGATCCCGGGAGTTCGACAGTTAACCAGCCTATATGAAATGGTGAGCTGCCAGTTCTGTGAGACCCTGGCTCAAGTCACAAAGTCAGAAAGCAATAGAGGAAGTCACACATTATCTTCCTCTGGCATTTTGCATGCACACATGTGGGTGGGTACACACACCCACACACTAATGTATAAGCACCCATGCAAAACATACACACACATATACATACACATACACACACACATACATACATACAAACATACACACACATGCACACACACATACCATACACACATGCACATATACACATGTGTATGCACGCACACATACATACACAAACATACACATAAATACACACACGCATGCACAATACACATATAACATACACACACACATACACATAAGGATGCACACATACATACATGGCAGAGCAGATAACGGGGGAAAGAACCTGGATATGAAATATAAACTGCTAGTCGGATGCCAATGCTGGCGACCCTGTCACCTGTCAGTACCCGTTTCCTGGGCAGTCAGTCAGAATCAGCCTCTGCTCACCCTGACTCCCAGCAGGCTTGCTGAAAGGCTATGCCTCCATATTGTCTTTATTCCCCAGAGCCTGACCAGATGGGAGACCCCAGCAGGCAAGTCAGGAATCCTCCATCCCATCCCAGAGTTTGCAGCCAGTTCAGCACAATTCACACAACACTTTCACAGAACAGTTCCCTGGGCAGCCTGCTCCCCAGACAAAGACTGTAACATTAGCAGCAGCTGGGCTCTGCTCTGGAGAGCTGGCCAGAAACCAAATGTCAAAGCGAAATGGAGACATCTGTCCCGGATCCCATTCCCGCCTCCCGTCTCCCCCTGGGGCTGCAGAGGGTGACCTGTAAGGGAACCCAGAGGTTACAAGATGGTGACAAGTGGGTTTGGCACCCTTTCTCCCCAAAAAAGACCAAGGCAGGGTTTGGTGTCAGAGATGTCGGCATACAAAGGTGCCCTGTAGCCAAGATTTGAAAATTCTTGAATCCTTCGGAGGCTGGGGACCTGAGTTCACCTTGAGATGTTATCGCTTGTCATGTGGTACCCCACCATGACATTGCAGGGAGAACCCCAGTCCCACATCCTCTCTCTCTCTCAGGCCTCACAAACCCCCAGGTGCATGCAAACCAAGCCGCATGAGCCTATATTGTCCACTGACAGTGGTAGCTTCCACGATCCCTTTGATGGTCTTTCATCAAAGGACAGCACTAGAAGCCTGGGACGTCAGCTTTGGAAGAGACTTAGACACTACCTTGTCTGTATGAAGACTCTCTCCCTCTTCCCTCCCACAGGCCCAGGGCTGTTCTGACCCCTCTGCAGGAGGCTCTGGCCACCAGGAAACTGTTCCTTAGGTCACAGATGTTCTTTGGCTTCCTGGTACAGTTCACCTCTCACTCCCCTCCACAAGAAAGCCCTTCTCCTGTTGGAATAAACCTTCGCACCTATGTCTCTCCCTAAACTGAGATCTGCTTTCTGCACCTCCCCTGAGGATACTCTCCCCAAGTGCATCCTGACTCCTCTCTAGGCCACTTCAAGGATATTCAGAATGGCTGGCTTGTCCCAGATGTCCCTGACCCGTGCAGAAGGTATCAAGGAAACCCCTCCTTCCTTCTAGAGACTTCAGACATGCTCCAGCAAACTCCTCCATGCCCTGTCCAGAAAGAAAGTCTTCCAGATAAGGGTAGCTACAAAGATGATGGGAGTGAAGGCCTCACCCTGGTGTCACCCTCCACTGCCCTGACAGCAAATCATGGACAAAGTGTTGGCGGTCCCTGCAGGAGGACAGAGAACTGGTCCCCACCCTGCCACACTGTCATTTCTAAGTGGAGCAGTCGGGGTGAGTGCAGTTTCTAAGACAGAACCACAGCACACCATGCAGTCAACATCTCTGAGTACTCTCTTTCCTCAACCACCTCTGCCCTTCACTCAACCCCTTCTCTAAGGAGCTCCATTTCTCCAGCCCACGGGTCCAACAGTATCCATCCCTGCCTTTGATGCTATTGCCTGGCTCGGAGCTGACCCTTGAGGGCACTTTCCTTTCACCCCAGCTTGCCCCTTCAGGTAGAATATGCTCCTTCAGAGACACCATGGTGTCAGCTACAATGGCAGCAAGATTCCTCGAACTGCTGACAGGAAAGCACGGGACTTAGTGATCTGCAGCTGTCTGTCTCCCAGAACACAGAATCCAAGACAGGGACAGCTACTGCTGACTTCTATTAAAATATGTAAGTGTCAAAAAACTGGAGGCCCCAATTGGCCTTTCCATCTAAAAGATGTGCTTTTGTCACAGTGACCTAAACTTGTTTTAAGTAATGCAAACTACATGGAGAAGTCCACACAGCTCGGATGACGTCAAGTGTCACCCAAACAGCCTGAAGCAGGGGTGATGCTGGCTTACTACAACACACATTTTACTCTTTATTGCATCTTCAGCGACCCCGGATCATGGAGGAGGGGCTGGGGTAAGTTTTAAGACTGCACTAAAAGCAGACCAGGGGTGGGACCGCTGCCTCCCATCTGGTTTTAGACAGGGACACATGGGCACTGCAAATAGCACTCAAGCCCCTTCTGCTGCGTGTAACTGGAGAGCAGGGGCATTCCGCACAGGGCAAGCGGGAAGCCTTGGGCTGCGTGTCCTGCGGCTTCCCGTGCTATGGGCTGGGGTGGGAAGGAAAGGTTCAGAAGGGTCAGGCACCCACCCTGCATTGCCCTTTCCATAAAAGGAGCTGCTCTGCCCTTGTTCCAGGCCCTAAACACCTGTCAGGCGAGGGACGCCATCGCTGTCAGCAAGACATCACTCACACAGATTAGGAGACAAGGAACCGCTGGGCCCAGAAATTACAGAGAGTAGGGGTGGTATACACATTTGCTCCCAAGACTCCTGGTGCATTCTATGCCCTGAAGACACTTGCTCATGGAAAGTTATGGAAGTGCTCCTTTTCTGGATGAACAGTTTAAGAACACTATCAGTGGGCACTTTTTCTTCCAAAGGTCATGCCTTGGTTGGACACCAGGCTCCTCTCAGCTTGGGCTGTCTGTTCCCAAACCTGTCTCTTTGAGACGCCTTCTGCATTCGTGGCTCCCAAAGACTTCCAAGGGTACCATGATCCATCAGTTGCTGCTGGCTAACCTATGATGCTGACTTTGGCTCCAACGTCCTCAGGCAAGTGTCCCATGCAGCTTTTCTAGCCAGCTACTGTCCAAGAAACCAAAGATCTAAGCGTACTGCCTTCCCAGAAGACCCTGGGAAGCAAGCCCACCTCCACAGCCTTCTCTCCCTTGTACCTGGGAGACAATCCCACAGATGACTCATAAGGGGAGGTACTTTCCCAGGCACTGAGTAAGCTTCCCACACAGACCTGCCTCTGATGGCCCTCCCTACTCTTTGCAGTCACCGAAAAAGCCAGAAGTCATCTCAGAGGCCCCATCACACCCCGCTCCCCTCCCCAGCTGGGAGCAGACTCAGGCCACCGGGAGGTAAGGCCAAGGTCCTATCCTGCTGTTTGCTCGGGGAGAGAAGGGAGACAAAACCTGGCCCAGCCACCACCACCCTCCCCCGAGGTTGAGAATAGAAGAAACATCTGTGTGGAGTCTTGAGACACTGCGCTCACAAACCTCCGGCTGGGAAAGCACGTCCCAGAGTAACTCTGGCCCTAATTGCCTAGGGAAGTTATGTATGCTCCTCAGAACATGGGGCACTGGGCCACCCCCACGTTGCCTAAGACTGTCCCTCTCCCCGCTACAACCCAGTTGGATCATTGGCTCTAGGTGACCAAGGTGGCCAGGGCATAAACTGGCTCTGTCTAGCCCTCTAGATTTCATGACAAAGAATTCCCGTAAGCTAAACCTAGCCTCTTTGACTTGGGTGAGTTTGGGGGTATGTAATGGGAACCCTGATCCCAAACATTGTAGTCTGAATTTTGACAGCCGTCACTCCAGAGTTTCAAGCAGCCGGGCCTCTTCCTATGAACCACCCCTCTCGACCGCGCGCCACGACCCTTGGCCCAAGTCCACCATCGTCTGGATCCAGTTGCGTAACACACCCATCCAAGCTGTTTCTGCTATTAGGATGACAGCTAATCCCTAGCAGCCAAGAAAGGGAAGGCTTTGAAAGTACACAAGGCGTTCCTCTGATCCCAAAAGAGACCTAGAATTCAAATCAACACAACGGGCATGGACCCCTATCCCCAAGCCTCAGGTTGAAGAGCTGAGAGCCAGAGCCCCCATTCTGCTCACAGGAAGCACGTCTGCCTCAGAGAAGGACAGTGGCCATGGCTTCAGGCAGGCTTCCAATACCAAGCATGGGTTATGAGACCCTTTGCTCCGTCCCCTCCTTCTCTGTCCAGGCTTAGGTCCTAATGTGGAGGACCAGAGCTGGGGAGCTTGGGCAGGAAATGGAATGAAGATAGCACCTCCCCCAGCCCAATCTCTGAGGTCAAGTAAAGATGTGCGGCCTGAGGGCACAACCAGGACAAACATAGTCAGTCCCTCAGAGGCTGCAAGAGGAAGCACAAAGGCACAAAGAACAACTCTGGAGCTGGCCTTCCTTCTCTCTACTCTTCAGAGAGCACCAGGAAGGCCGGAGTATTACTGTCTGTGTCCTGCTCTCTTCTTCAGGAGCCCTGTGGTGATGCCCTGATCCTCTGACCCGGGTTAACCAACCAGAGGCCATGCAAGGGCCAAGGACAGGAGGGGCAAGGAAGTCAGAGCATTTATCAGGGCAGGCCCCTCCCTGCCCGGTCCCAGTAAGCTGGCTGCATGAGTCCTTGGCTTAGCTCCTCTCAGGTACACTCAGCTCCAGCAACAACAGGCCTAGAGCTTGTAATACTCTCCCTCAAGGTATGCCCCAGGGTAGTACAAAGAAGGCAGGGGCCAGGTTTGAACATCGCTCGTATTTACCCAAACTCACTCAAACTGTGCCGAGGCCCAGTCACGGTACTGAGAAGTAGTACGGCTATTGAGAATGCACCGTCTCACCGCTGCTGCCTGCCCCTTCTCACATTCCCGCCCATACCCTCAGAATGAGTCTTTACAGGAAACACACCCCAGGGCTGCTCTCCTCTGACCTTAACTTGACTGGATTTAGAATCAGCATAGAAGCACACACCTCTGGGTGTGTCTGTGAGAACGTTCCCAGAGAGGTTTAACTGAGAAGACCCATCCTGAATGGAGGGGTTGCCTTATGGACTGAGGACCCTGTACCAAATGTAAAGGAAAATATGCATGGAGCATCAGCACACCTCTGTCTGTCTGTCTGTCCGTCCATCCGTCCGTCCACCCATCTATCTCTGCTTCATGCCTGTGGTGCACCTGAAATTCTTCTGTTGCCTTGCTCCCCTCAGTGACACACTCAATCCCTTTAAAACCTTCCTTCCTTGGTTGCTTTAATCAGATATTTTGTCACAGAAATAAAAAAAAAAAAAGCAATTAATACACGCCCTGCCCAGCTGGAACACACACCTGTGACCCACAGGGTCCTGACAACTCTCAGCGTTGCTCCCAAACGGGTTTTCCAAGCATATCCTGATCCCAGAACTGTGCTCACCTCCCCCAGGTCCTCCCCCTATGAGTGGGACATACAAGACAAGTGTTATGGTTTGAATATGGCTTGCCCCCACCCAGACACATGTTGAGGCCTGATCCCTGCTATGATAATGTTGAAAGGTAGTGGGGCTTTAAGAGTAATTTAGATCATCAGGAATCCACCCTTAGGAAGGGATTAATGTGCTTCTCAAAAGAGTGGGTGAGTTATCCCAAGAAGAGGTTGTTATAAAGCACCAAGCCCCTCCATCCGCCAATTGCTGACACAGATGACAACTGGTCCGCAACTTCCCATCATGAACACGAACAACCCTCATCAGAAGCCAAGCGGACCCCAACACCTTGCTCCTGAATGTCCAGCTTACAGAACCAGGAGCCAAAATAAACCTCCTTATGAATCACCTAGCCTCTAATATACTGTTACAGTAACAGGAAACAAGTCTAAAGCCAAAAGTGACTCCACAGACCATGCTATGACAGTATTTAGGGAGATATAATCTACATTTAAAATACACCAGGTGGTCCCAGCTTCCTGCTGAGGACCTTGACACCAGCCTAAGGGGAGGTACACAGTGCCCCTGCCCCACTGTCCCTTGGGCTCTGCTGTGGCTGCTTTCCCAGACTGTACAGCAAAGGCTGAGCACCCAGCAAGGAGGCAGGAAGAGCAGAAACAGCTCCATCACTGAGCAGTGTGTGACTCTTGTCTTACCATTCAGACAAGAGAAAGACAGACTGGATGGCCTCAAGGTCCCTAAGCTCACTGGAAAGCTGTCTGTGTGTCCTGATCTTAACCAGGGCAGAAGTTGTATTCAGGGTCTAGGCTGGGACCTGCCATACTTACTCAGCCATGGTGAAGGCCAGTTCAAAGTTCTTCTGCCTTTGTGTGGGACTCAGGGCATTGTAGTCGAAGGCATCAGGGAAGAATGAGTGCACTAGGGCACAGAAGGCCATCCCATCACTCCAGCTGGAGGAGAAATTCTGCAGGTCCACATGCTACAAGCAGAAAAAGCAGAAGTCAGCAGGAACCCCACTCCTGACACCTAAATCAACCCTCTGAGCAGATTCTCCAGTCCCAACACAATGAACAGCAAGCCATGCTGGGTAGGTTGGGTACCACTCAGAAGATATAAGCTCCCTGCTCCCATCCCTCCCCAACCTGGCAGGATCTTGCCCCGCCAGCAAGTCGAGGGCAGGCAATAGGCCTGGCTGGTCTCCGTCCACTCACCTGATAGCCCACAGTCTTGCTGCGGCACCACTCGAGCAGGATCTGCTTGATGCTGCTGGCACTGGCCACACCGAAACTCTGTGACCTCTTTAGTTTGGCCCTGGTCTCACCTTTGCCCCTGTGGAGAGAGGGGCAAGCCTGCTGTGGGAGCCAATGAAGAGAACATCCCTACACCTTCTGGTCAGTACTCAACCCACATGCTATAGCTGTGGTCACAGCACAGTGCCACACATCAGCCATGCCGCCTCCTATCCACAACGGGCTTTCTAGCACCCCTGTTAGTATCCCTAGAGGAAGGAGAGGTCCCTGGGGAATCCCAAAACAAAGGACCTGGGTGTCATGGACCCCAACCCGCTTCCTGAACAATCTTTCCATTCTTTTCTCCCCGCCTTCCTTCTTGGCTTCGGTAGTGCCAGAAGGCAAGCTGCTGGGGCAGGGGGAGCTTCCTGGATCTGATTCCTTCAGTAGAACGGAATATCATCCCAGAAGGACAGTAACCTGCACTCAGCAGACATCAATACCACACACTGACAAGAACCCCGAATAAATCTGCAAAGGAGGCTGCAATCTAAGGGCCTCGTCTCTAACAGGGAGTGACTGGTGAGGCCCTGGGTCCCACTGCGCCATTTCTTCTATCCTCAAGCAAGACCAGACCCACAGCTGGGCCTCCCTCTCAAGACTCTCAGGTCATGCCCAGAAAATGAAGAAGCAGTTATTCAGATGCAAGGATGGCCTAGGACACTGAGGGAGCAGAAGACTGGGGTACCTGCAAGTGCAGGGGAGCATCTCTCACTAGCCTGGCCCAGTCCTGAGCCCCACAGCCCTCTTTTCCCTACAAAAGGAACTCCTCAACCTCAGTCAGCTCTGTTAAACAGCCCTGACCTTGGCCTCTGCCTGAGAGATCTGATCCTGGGAACATCCCACTGGGAAATAGTCAGGGTTCAGCCTCGCTATGCTATGCCTGAAGGACCATGACCGTGGTTGGGCCTGCTCTGGGAGCTCGTTGGGCTAGCTCAGCGATAGAAGATCCATACTTGCTTGCTGTGTCCTGCTCCCACTTCTCAAACAGCGCCTTCCGAGCCTGCGCCCCTGAAGTACGAGGCAGCGTCTGCGACCTCACCAGTTCCCTGCGACGCTCTCCCTGGCGAGAGGCCTGAGTCATAGCTGGAGGCTGTGAGGATGGGGGTGACTGTGGTGGGGTCACCAGTGGAGGGCTGAGGAGAAAATCATGAGGTCAGGAACACAACCAACCGGCCCCTCGCCAGGCGCTCCCCTGGGTCCCAGGTGGAACACTCACCCTGTGTGCGTGTCCACGACACACTGAGGTAGACAGCTTATACCTATCAGGGACCCCTAGACCTTGGAGAAGCAGTGGGGGAACAAGTCCCACCTGCTCAGGTCCCAACTGGTTTTGCAGGTTTCATGAACTGAGCTGCAGTTGGTAGCACACCTGGCCAGTGCACCCAACTAGGGAGGGAAAGCGGCCCCCTCTCAAGACACAACTGCCACCCCTTGGTAAGTGTCAATGCCTTGGAAGGGCAAGGGGTAGACCCAGAGCCAGACCAGGCCCCCTCCTCCACCACTTCTAGATAGGACCCTCTTTGTTAAGCCCTTGGAACAATCTGCCAGGAAGTCACAATTCCCCTTTTATTATTTAAAAAAAAAGAAATCCATCTTGCTACCCCTCCCCTATCCTCACGTCTACTTAGTCAGCCAAAGTTAGCTTTTAACCCTGAGCCTCTCTAGGTACCTGCCCTTCCTGAGGCAACAAGTACCTCACTCAGGTCCCCAGCCAGGATAGACAGCATCAAGTCAAATGTCATCCTGCCCACCTTCCTCCCAGAGAGGTTGAGACTCCCCCACTCCCTACACCACCCTGTCACTGCCCCACACACACTAGCAACATTTTAACCGACTTGTTTTGAAGGTCAAAGGAGCCAAGCGGCAGCCAACCAACCTTGGGCACCTCCCTCCCCAGCTCTAACTCTGCCTGCCAGCCTACAGCTCGGCTCTACAGTGTCTCCCTAGACGTGCAGCCCAGAGACCCCTGCAGTGCAGGTCCCAGGCAGAGCAACCTTCGGAGCCACAGACTCACCTGTCCTTGCGTTTGCCAGCTGTCACTGCTCCATACCCAGAGCCAGACAAAGACCGTGTGAAGGAGGAACTTTTCTCTATAAAACCAAGGAAAGACGGAAACAACAGACTTGGCCCTACTCAGCACCACTCTGCAGACCAGCAAGATTTAGGGCTCAGTAGGCACTATCTCAGGACAGTGACATCCAAGAAGTCCTTCCAACTGTCCCCTCCCTGCTCTTGAGGTCACAAAGCCCGGGGTCCCCAACACTGTGTGACCAAGTACTGTCCCAACACCTTCCTTGAGAAGCCAGGACAGCGCCAGCCCAAGTCATACACTAGGATATAAGACACAGGCCCAATAAAGACCTGCCAAAGACCTGCCACAGGTCCAATAAAGGTCCTGCCACAGGACCAATAAAGAAGGTAACCATGGTCTCAACCTGCCATAATCTCCCCCACTTAATGGCATCTCTGGAAAGGAATGTGGTAAGGACAGGTCTCTGGGACAGAGAATATGGTGGGCTGGGGTTTTGACTTGGGTGTCCTGAGTCTCCTGCCAACCCCCACCCAGGCCATGTCCTCTCTCACCCACCCTGAGGTGGAGTTGACCCCCATATCACCCCTTCATCATACCAGTGGGACTAGGAGTCCAAGGACTGATGGCCTCACTAGGGCTTGGGGTGAAGCCCCCCACAATAGCAGCAGATGTGGGTGACAGAGCTGAAGCTGAGGTCTCCCCAGAGAATTTCTCAGAGACTCGGGTGACAGCTGTGACCGGCTGGTGGGGCAGCCGCAAGGAGAGGCTCACAGGGCGTGGTCTAGGGGACTCCTGGGCTGATGAGGCTTGGACCTCAGAGGATCCGTTGGCTGAACCTGTAACACATGACCAACCAGAGTACATCAGCTATGGCAGACACAGACGCCTCAGATTCCCCCACATTCAGTCCAAGAGGACTCCTGCTTCTCTGAGCATTGTTCCCAGCTCCTTCAGAAAGCCTTCTGACCACTCCAGCCTCCCTTACCTCCATCACCACATATATCTTACTGCACCACTCAGACCTGATTCTCCTCAACCTCCCCTGTCACCAGCTTAGGACACTCTACCCACTTCTATTAATGGACAATTTCTCAGCCTCTGCTTGCTTTCTTCCAGAAATGGGGAAGATCCCTTCCTTAAAGTCTCACTTCTTTGTATATTTTATTTGTTTTATTTTGTTTTCTCAAGGCAGGCTCTCACCACGTACCTCTGGCTGTCCTGGAACTCACTCTGTAGACCAGGCTGGCCTCTAAACTCAGAGATCTGCCTGCCTCTGCCTCCTGAGTGCTGAGATTAAAGGTGTGTGCCGCTGCACCAGGCTCTCTGCATTTTAGGGGTTCTACTACAGACTGAATAGCTCCCCTGCAGTGTCTCTTCCTGGAGTTCAGTCTCAAGCACCTGCCCCCAAAGCCAAGAGATGGCTGGCAGAGATGGCTGGCTGAGGCCCTGAACCTCAGCTCCCACCCAGCGGCCCCGCTTCTGCTGCTGGCTCCTACCTGCATCCAGCTGGTGTCCATTCTCCATGATGCATGAGTTTGAAGTTCGTCTCACCTCGAGGTCACTGACTTCATCATGTTCCATGCTCTGCGGGGGCACCAACACTACTGAACCCGGTCGGTGGGAGCCAGATGCCCATCCCAAGGTCCCATCAGCTGCCCACCCTAAAGGCACTTCCCCAAATCCCTACTGGTTCTGGAGGCAAAAACTTCACTCTTTTGGGGAAGAAAGGATCACACAGAAGGTACAATGGTAAGCAATGGTCCAGAAAACACACACACACACACACACACACACACACACACACACACACACACACACACACACCAGACGATGCGTGGCAGGGCTAGGGCCCTGTCCCCTACAGCTAGGACTGTCTACATGGAAGAAGCAGATAGAGTGAGGTGCAAGGTCTTTTGGGGACAAAAATAGACATGGAGCCAAGTCACCCTGAGGCTTTTCTGACAAAGAAAGCAACCAACACAAGAGCTCCCCAGACATAGCATGTGCAGATCTGGCTGGCTCTACACACCCTCCAGGCTACAGTAGGTCTGGGGTACAGGAACAAACACAAGAGAGAGTGTCAGGAGAAACCCTGGGATCTTGGCTGAGCTACCAACCCACCAAGGGGCCTGGGTCACAACCCATCTCCTCTGGATCTCAGATCAAGAGTGGGGACAAGCTATGCAAATGGAATTTGGTCATCAAGCAAACATTGGGCCCATTTTACAGATGCTATCCTCAGGGCTCAAAGAAGGTACTCTGCATATGGAAGTGATTAGGGGAAGGGGAGGACAGCCAGAACATGTAGCCAGAGGAAAATAAACTTTCTCCCTTCCCAGCAAAGGTATCTATGACTCTAAGGTTAGGAAAAAAAAAATAAGTCTAGCAAAGGGAGACAGAGCTGTCCCTAGTCTGGAGTTCTGCTAAAATTCCATCCTGGGAAGCTTGAATGATTGGTTGGTTGGGCCTGTCCCAGATCATTCCAGGCTGTTCCTCTGATCTACAAGCTTCCCAGATGACAGTTTGTCCCTGACTCCAGGTGAATCAGGTCCTCCTATAGCGAGGTCTGGAGGTGCCTGTGTACCCATCCAAGGTGGGGATTGGGCCAGCAGGTACACAGATGGTACTGAGTCAGCCTGTGATACCTCAGGCAGTCTGCCTTCCAGGGGCAAAGAGTTCTCCAAGCAATGCACCCAAATCAGGTCCTCAGTGTGCTAAGTACCCAGTGACAGAAGCTATTCCCAGGAGAACCACTGGTGACAACAAGAGCAGAGAGGCATAAAGGCCCAGTATTGTGATCCCACACAACCCTGCAGTTCAAGCTGCCGGCTGGTCCGGACTTGAACAAGGAGCCCGTAGCATGAGTTAAGAACATATTTCAGAAGCCAGCAAAGGTGGCACTAAAGGAGACAGATAACGGCCAACTTTTTGATTTTGGGAAGATGGGTGTAAGGGGCACCAGAGACATGAGGTGGCATATCTGAGACCTAGTGTAAAACAAGGAGACATCAGTGGCCTCCACCACCTCCTGGGAGCCTTACAGATAAGCACCTGCATCTCAGGGAGCTGAGAAGGCTGTCAGCCAGGGGAGAGTAGAGCAGCCAGGGAGGTGGGAAGAAACCCAACAGAAGGCTGAGGGAGCCAGGGAAGGAAGCATGTTCAAAGGGATCCTGAGGTCAAGGAAAAGAAAGTCAAGATGAGAAAATGTGTCCTTTGTGTTTAGCCAAAGAGAGGTCACTGGTGATGGTGGCAGAAACTGGATCGGAGGTATGGAGGCCAGGGCAAGAGACAAGCTAGAGAGGGAATCTACGAGCCTCTCATGCAGATGCTCCTCCAACTGGCAAGTCCAGGAACCCCAGTTTTCCCAGGATGAAGAAGCAGGGCCACCCCAACAGACTCTGGCGAAGTGAGGCAACCATCTGTAGGGTTAGGATCCTAGGAAGGCAACAGAGGACAGAACCCAGAGCCCCAGGGTTTGGACAGGAGACCCCTCAATTTCTGTTCTAAGAGGGGGGATGGGAGAGTCAAGCTCGCCCTCCGGATCACGAGATACTTGATGCTTCTTGCACTCTAGAACTTGAGGGGAGGGGCACCTCTAGAAGCCTGAGTGCTAAGTCAGCAGCAGAAAGTGAACCAGCCTTTCCAGCTAGAAGACCATCCTCCACTGTCACAGAGGTCAAGCAGCAGCTCTGGGGTCTCTGTATCCCCCCTCCTACCCCTGACTCACCCCACTCTTGTCCAACAGGTTCCACAGGTCTAGACAAGGGCCTCAAAGGGCAAACTGATGGTGAAATCATTTTCCCAGGAATGTAAGTATCTACAACACACACCCCAGATACCTGGCCCTGCACATTAGTCTCTACCCACCACAGTACCCCAGGGGACTGGCAGAAGTAGGTCCTACACCTCAGGACTGGCCAGATTCCTAAGGGGTCTCTACAAAGCGGAGGGTCAGGGATAGAGCTGAACCAGGACTCCCAGGTTCCCCTGCCTCTGACTCCTCCAGCCCCAAACTGCAACCACTTCTGGCCTGGAAAAGGGGCTCGCCTATGTTTCAGGCCAAGGGGCTATTCTAAAATGACCTTTAACCTATCACTAAACAGAGAGGGAATGGAGCCTGGTGTAGTAAAAGGAGGTTCTCAAACTTAAACAATGGCTGAAGACTGTGATCAAGTTCACATTGGAGGCCAGGGCTCTCTTCGTGACATCCAGGGCTCTGCCCACAAAGCCCCTTGTCCCTGCAGAGGAGAACTCATAGCAAGTGTTCTAGCCCAGGGGATAAGCCCCACTGCGTGCAGCTCAACCAGATGGCAGGAAGGAACAGCATAAAGCCTGGGATGAACGCCCAGTGGGACCTTCCCAGATGGCAAAGCCACCAAAGGAAAGGCTGAGACCAGCCGAGCTGGAGCAAGATCTTGTCCTAAGCCCTTGCCCACCCGAGGCTGCCGATCCATTCCCCAGGGAGCCACCATCTTCCTTATGGCTGGGGAGCCCACTCTGTGCTTGCATCAGGGCAGAAATCACAGTAGCGCCCCAGGGCTGGGGATGGGTCCTGTTGAGCTGGCCTCCTACTCCCACAGTCTCCTGTCTCAGCTCTGTATTAGAGAAAGGGAGGTGCCCTCTGAGGGAGCTGAGGCCTGGGAATTCCACAGGGGTTGGGGGAGGCAGGGGATGAGATAAATGTGGGTTTGGGGACTGAGAGATGAGAGCCTCTTATTGGAAAGCTTTTTGGGGGGTAAGGAATAGTATTGCAAGACTGATCGTCAGGGACATAGGAGCTCATACGTGGGCTCTGCACAACCCACACAGAGCAGAACCCCTACTTAGGATGGTTAAAATCGCTGCCCCAGCCCATCTCCACTCACACCACAGCTTTTGAGTACTCGATCCAAACTTCTCCACAAAGCATTAAGCCCCCTTATCACACTGGCTCTGGGAAAGGCAGGCAGATAAGGTGAGTCTGCTTTCTCTCACCATGGGGCCTCTGACACTCAGCTCTTGGCAGTTACTACTGAGGAACTGTATTGCTTTGACCGTGGGGAGCCAGCCGCTCCAGCTTAGCTCGGGATGACATTTCCAGGGAGCAATGCACTGCCAGCCTCCTGGGCCCAGGTCTGACCTCAGGCTGCAGCCATCCTCCCCAGGACCCCATCCTCCTGGTTCCCTTCTTTCTGACGGACAACAGCAGTGATTTTTTGGGACAGTTTTGTTAACCAGATCAGCTGGACAGTAACCTAACCTGCTCACTGCACTGGGTCCAAAGGGGCCAAGACAATCTCCCTAGGTTTATTACTTTATTTTTAATTATATGCATGGGGTGAGGTGCAGGTGCCTGCAGAGGACAGAGGCATTGGATCCCCCCAGAGCTAGAGTTACAGGCAATTGTGAGCTGCCTGGCATGGGTGCTGGACATGGAAATCGGGTCCTTTGCATGAGCAGTGTGCGCTCTCAGTCGATGAGCAATCTCTCCACCTCTACATCACCCCCACCATCACCCCAGCCTTGGTTCAAATGCAGGGAAACTGAGGCCCAGCTGAGAGCAGATGTCTCAAAGTATCTCCTATCTGTTCTAAGTGAAGTACTTGTCCCACAAGCCTCCTGCGGAGTCCCCCCTAGTTATTTCACCAGACTGTCTGCCCTCTTCCTCCTCCAAGGCTTCCGGGACCATCTCACTGCCTCCTAGGCACACGCTTTTAAGGTCTGTGTGTTCCAAAGTGAGTGAACTGATCAACCCCTTCTGAACACTTTCATGCTGGATTCAGCCCATCTCTAGTCCCCATATTGGGGGAGGGGGGGAGTAAAATACCTGTCTCCACAAGTTCTGGTTACAAACCAAGAGGGGCAGCCAATATTGGCTTGTAGTCACAGGATGGAACCCTCACACCAACGCCCTACCACAGATACAGAATGAGAAACCAGACAGCCCTCCTTCAGGCACCCATCTGGGACTCTGTCCATCATCCTTGTTCGTAGGCAAGCGGTACCCACTACCACAAACTCGCTCAGAGCCTGCATGGCTGTTCCTGGGGGAGTACATCTTGGGGTCAGGCAAGGGGGTTAGCCATAGGCCCATGGGTCCAACTGGAGACAGGCCATCCTCCACCCCTAATGTTCAGCTACAGGTGCTACTCTTTGCCCTAGGACATTTCTCAGGTCCTCAGACTACTGTGCAGCTCCTGAGCCCTTGTCCTTAGTCCCAAGAGGCTGGAGCATCCTTGCTGACCCCAGAGTCTCCCCAGCTTAAGCCTCTCTCTCTCTCTCTCTCTCTCTCTCTCTCTCTCTCTCTCTCTCTCTCTCTCTCTCTCCCTCCCTCTCCCTCTCTCTCTCTCTCTCTCTCTCTCTCTCTCTCTCTCTCTCTCAGCCAAAGAGCACCCTGTCTGCTGCTGACTCCTACTCTGGGACTCCTGTCCCAGGTAGCTCACCTGACTCATCCCTTCTGCTTGGACCATCACAGTTAAGTTGCCTGTGGCGGCCTAATTCCTTAGAATTGAGACATTCTCTCTCAGAGGGAAGGGGAGGGCCCATAAACACTTGGGAAAGCCGCTGAACACAACACAGGGGGCTAACTCACAAGGTCCTTCCCTGAGTTAGATACTGGCCAGGACCTTCCCTGAGGTTAGACGTAAACAACGATGGAGAGAGAAGACTGGCCAAGCTGCCTGCTGCCTGCAGGTCGTGCAGCTTCCCAGAGGCACCACCCTTGCTAGTGTGGGCTTTTGATCTTACAGCCTTTGAGTTACTCTCGCTCCTGTAAATAACCCCAATAAACTAATTGGCTCACCAAGCCAGTCTTGAGTACTGTCTTTGGAGTGAAGTGATGTTTGTTCACATGTTCCAGGGATGAGTCGCACACTCATCTCCAGTCACCCTCTAACCCGCCATCCACTCCTGAGGATGGGTAGGTACTAGGATCAAGGAGGACCCTGCTCCTCCCCACTGAGCTCCCCAAACAACTCTACCTGGTGAATAACGGCAAATCCCCATTTAAAACAGTCACAGCTGGAGAAACAAACACACACGCATGCACGCACACCATACACATACACATGCACACACACCATACACACACACATGCACACACACACATGCACACGCACACACACACCATACACACACATATATATGTGCATGAATCCCCAGGGAACTCAGATTGTTTTTTTCTTAAAACTTGAACAGGGGCTGGAGAGATGGCTCAGCCGTTAAAGGCTAGGCTCACAACCAAAAACTTGAACAGTTGCCTCCAGAAATAGGTATTAAAACTTCAGCAGCAAATGATGGCACAGTGTTTTAGGCACATGTGACATTCCCAGTGGCAGGTTTATACTACGGGCATGCAGGTCATCACAGTCACAGGGCAGATTTAAGTGTTTCCATATTTCTAGACACTTCCTGTGGAACACGGGAACACCAGGCGTTCTGCCCCTACCCCCAAAGGCCATTTCCTCTGCTAACTTTGAGGCCTTCACAACTCATCCCCTGTACACCTGCAGGCTGCACTCTGACTTTGAACACTTTCGGCCGCTCCGAGGCACCATGCATAGTGCAACAGATGCAGCAAGAGCAGAGCCTCCATCACCACGCCCTCCTCAAATACCCAATGCCAAAGGACCAGAGTCTAGAGCAGGGTATCTTTGCCCACTCTACTGCCACTGCTCAGTCTGGGGTCACCTCCACCCAGGCTGAGACCTCTAGGGGCAAGGATTTATCTGATGTCCTCCTGCAGAGGCTCACAGCAGATCTAAGGGCCTTGGGAATGCACCAAGGCAGGGGGCAGGTGCAGTGTACTCAGACCCTGGAGCTTGAAACCCACCCACCCCTCCCACTCGTCCCACCCCTCCACCCCCACCCCCACCCCAAGCAAATTCCGGGTCAGGATGGAAAATGCCACCCAAGGGCCACTGCACACACCATGGAAACATTCTAACAAGGCTCTGCCACTCCAGGAGGCCGTGACCAATGTGTTAAGATTGGTCCACACGGGCCTCTGCCCAGTCACTGACCCTAGAAATCTAGACACAGCTAAAGGCCAGTTCCCCTCTCCGTCCGTTTCCAGTAAAGAATCTGCCCTCTGCAATGTTGAGTTCCCAAACAGTTGCTGAGCAGCCTGGACCAGACTGCGCGCACGCGCACACACACACACACACACACACACACACACACACACACACACACACACACAGAGGCAATTCAATCAGGGTTAATCTACAACCGGAATGGTCAGGCCTCAGTGAAGCTGCAACACAGGACGCGTGAACAGAACCGGTGTAGGAGACAGGTAAAGGATGCTGACCTTTCCAACTTGCAGGTGAGGCCCCAGGTGACAGTAAACTATCAAAGACTGAACCCTGGCGTCCCAAACTCTTTAAAGTCATGGGACAGATGGGAGAGGGCAGATCTCAAGGCAAAACCACCATCCGGGAGAGGTGCAAGACAGGTGCAGAGGGCCTATTATGACAATGTTTCTCCTGTCCTTTCTAGTTCTGGAGAACTAGTGTAATCCAGGCTATCAAGTCCCAGCGGCAGGTGGAGGTATAGCTCTCTGACTCGAGTACGCTCGGCAGCGCACGCACTCGGAGCTGATGGGCGGCACCAACTTCCCAACCCTACTTCCCTAGGCACACTCCTAGACGCTCACACCCCGCGCGCCGCACCCCCGGGGCTCACCGGGCTTCGACCGGACAGCGAGAATGTAGCATGACTGGAGAAGCGCGCGGTGCCCAGGCGGGGGGCGCGGTCTGTAACCGTGGTCGCTGGAGGCGGACTAGGCGTGCCGGGTGCAGGGGACACACCAGTCGCCAAGCCCAGCGCCTCCACCTGGCGGGTCAAGCGTTCGAGCTGCGCCTGCAACCTCTGGTTGTCCCGCTGCAGCTCGGCCACAGTGCGAGCCAAGGGGCCAGCCAGGCGCAGCGCCTCGGCCACGCGCCGCTCCACGCCGCGCTGCAGCCCCTGCATGTCCTCGTGCAGCGCACGCACGGCACCCTCCAGCGCCGCTTCATAGCGGCCCAGCGCCTCGCGCACCGTGTGCGCCTCCTCGGCGTCGGGGGTTGGCTCCATGGCGGAGCAGAGCGCACAGATCGGACAGCCGGCAGAACACGGGAGACGAGAGACCTACAGCTTCTTGCAAGGACTGGCCGGCCGTGGCTGGCTGAGCCTGAGGGGCGGCCGGAGGGGCGGGAGCAGGGCGGGGCAGACCCCTAGAGCCCCAGGACTGGGCGCCGCGTGGGGAGGCGGGGCCGAGGGGGCGGGACAGCCCGCTACAGGACACCCCGCCCCTGGGGACCGGCCCGGCTAGTGTGGGATGCCTGGCCCCTGGAGGCACTAGTAGAGAGCTCTCCCTCTCTCCTTTGCAGGGATGCAGATCCCTCGGATAGTAAGGAGTCCCATATCCCCTTATCCCCTTGACCTGAGAGGAGTGGTGTACAGTCCGGGGAAAGATCTGGGAAGAAGACCCTCGGAAGGACATTACTCTAGGAACAACAACCAGGAGAGTTACGCATTCACTTTAGGTCCTCACCTGCAAGGACTTGGATTCCGCTTTGGTTGGGACTCTCCCGCTGTTCAGCATCTGCACCCACCCCCTAACCCCACCACACACACACACACACACACACACACACACACACACACACACACACACACACACCATAACCGCTCTGACTCACCTTTGTATGCATCTCCAGTTGCCACCGTTACCATCCAGTTCGCAGATACTCATTTGTGAGACTTGTAAAATATATATTTTTATATATATGTATATATATGTATGATTTTATGTTGTATGAGTGTTTTGCCTGCTTGTCTGTATTTACACAGCAGGTGTGCCTGGTTCCCACAGAAATCACAAAAAGATGTCAGGATCCTCTAGCACTGGAGTTTCTGATAGTTGTGAGCCACCATGTGTGTGCTGGGAGCCTAACTCAGGGGCTTCTCTGCAAGAGCAAAAGGTGCTGTAAACTGAAGAGCTGTATGTCAGCCCCCCACCTGGGACACTTTTGCCTGGGATTTCTTGTACCAGTTCTGATATCAGGAAGAGTGAGGCAGATGGTAAAGTGCCCCTCCCATCCTCCCAGGCGCCTCTCTCTCTCTCTCTCTCTCTCTCTCTCTCTCTCTCTCTCTCTCTCTCTCTCTGTGTGTGTGTGTGTGTGTGTATGTGTGTGTGTGTGTGTGTGTGTGTGTGCTGCCATCCCTCCTTCCCAAGCTCAGCCAAGAACCTCTACCCACCTGCCAGCCTCCAAACCTCTCTTTTTCTCCAGCACTCCTTGTATTCCAGAGAGTCCCCTTCCAAGCCTAGAAACCCCAAACACCACCAAAGCAGGAAGGATGGAGGCAACTGTTGCTTAGAATAACAGTATGATAGATGAAAACATTTACAATAAAGATGAAACCATTTCATTCTTTGTGCAAAAAGGTTTTCCTAATTAGCTTTCTCTGAGCCCGGGCTACAGAAAGTGTCTCAAAGACTGGACAAGCCTATTGAGATGATTTATAGGAACAGGGCTTGTTCTCGTCATAGCGTTCTGCTTCCAAGGATGTCTGGGAGCCCCTAGACCCTCCTGGACTGGCCTTTCCTTCCCCAGGAGCTGGGTCAGCCTAACAGATGCTAAGGGCTGAGCCCCTCCCCCAAGCAGGGACAGGAAGGAACACTGGGTTACCTAATCCAAGGAGCTTTCCAGCAATTATTTCATGGGAAAGTCAAGTGCCAAAAGGCGTGCATGTTGCATGTCTGTGTGTATGTTCCAAGCAGCCGTCTGGACAGGGTGAGCCAAACCACTCCTTGCATTCTTTCTCCGGGTGGAATCTTTGATAGAGCCCTGGAGAGGGGCCACTGCGGGGGCTTATGTCCCAGATAGTGCTGCCCACCCTACCGGTCTGAGCCCTGGAGTCAGAGAAGTCCAACCTTTCCCAGGGAGGCAGAGGATGTCTGAGAAGGACCCAGACAGGTTAGTCCCTGACCTCCTGAGTTTGCCTCCTGGGCAGCAGCATAATATGTGGGGGTCGGGGAGGGGGGTGCGCTTGTTGAGAGTACAAAATGATCTGAGGTCCAGTCTTCTCTCTGACCATCCAGGAGAAAGTGGGTAACTGGATCTCTAGGTGAGATCCCAGGGAGTAGTAGGTCAAAGATGTAGAGATCTGCCAAGGACCCAAACATACTCTCTCAAACCTCAGCTAAGTTGTCTGGTCCTTTCTCAGACATTATGAGAAGACCTAAGGGTTGCTTTCATGGGAGGGTGGAGCAGGACTTGGAGGTCGGAAGGTTAGAGGGAACAGGAGTCAAACCATCCTCCAACCGCCTCCTTCCCACCCCCAAGTCTTGTCCCTCAGCAGTTAAACCACCTATAAACTAGAGATAAGCCTGGGGTGGTAGTAGGGTGAAGAAGATGGGGAAGGTGAGTAGGAGTCAGGGAGATGGGCATCTTGAGCCTGGACAGAGGACCAACACCACCCTCACCCTGACTCCAACACAGAGCAGTGTGTGTGTGTGTGTGTGTGTGTGTGTGTGTGTGTGTGTGTGTGTGTGTGCAAAGTTCTGCTCTCAGCCCTGGGCTCCTCTCAACCCCTCCTTGGAAACCCCTCTCTCACCACCCCCCCTCCCCGGACAGCTCCTGGCCTGTACCAGGCTGTGAGGGAGATGAGGGCAGACCAATCAAGCTGAACTCCTCTGCATTCACCAGCCCTGATGTCAGAGCAAGCGGAGGCCGACCTCCCACAGAGTCTTCTGGCACCTACCCTCCTGCTCCCCTCCTTGACCCCTCAGCCTGCTCGTCCCTCACAAAATCAAATCCATGCCAGGCCCAAACCCAAAGTTAGAGAAGCAGGAATCTAATGTGGAGAAACTGAGGCCAGGAGAGGAGCAGGAAATGGCTCGGAGTTGTCGGGCAAGACATTTGAAGACACAAGTAGAACTGAGAAGGGCCCTGTTCTAATTGGAGAAGTTTCCTCCCACCTCTCAGGGCACAATCAGAGTTCAGGTGGTTCTAAACAATACTTCTCTCTAGGTTGGCTAAAAGCCCAAATCCCCTGCGGTTGTTCCTCTTATGTCCCCTAGGCTCTGCCCACCCACCTGGTGGCACTTCAGCCCAGCCTCCATATGCATGGGTGCACACATATTTATGTACACGGGATATCAGTTCACAAGGCAAAAGCACAGGTCTTCCTCTGCGTCCACTCCTGGAGTAGCAACTGCCATAAACAAGTGCTTTAAAAGCAATGGATAACTGGCTGTCTGGGAAGAGGGAACCCAGCAGGACTGTTGGATGGGTGACAGAGAGGGATGAGAGGGGACAGAAAAGCAAGAGTGTTTTCCAAGTTCTGGCCTTAGGGATAGAGGGGCACCCGTCACTAAAATGAGTTCCAGAGAAAGTGTGTTCCAGGGAACTGTGGAGGCTCGTGAGCCAATCCCCATGTCACATTCAGACCCACATCAGGCTGAGTCCGAGGCTGCCGTGTATCTCACTGGAGTTCTTCCAACCCCACTGCCAGAGAAGACTCCGGCTGGAGGGCCATGGGCCAGGCTAGACCTGTTATGTCCCACGTAACAGCTAACAGCCTGGCAAGCCCGCATCATACCTGGGAGGTACATGCAGTCAGCCATCAGCCGATCCCACTCCTCACAGCCTGCAGCTAAAGCAGGAAGGCAGTCAGCTTCAGGACTGAGTCCATCGCCCCTGGCAAATATACAACCCCCACTCCTCCTGAATCCCAAAATCCACCCCCTGTCGCTGGAAATCATGACCCGTTATGCGGTCCATACTGATGGGGAGGTGGGGCTTCCATTTATCTTTTCCTGCCAGGCTGCTGGGTTCAGGAGCCAAGTGGAGTGAGATAAGGAGGGGTAGAGATGTGGTTGGACTCAAGTAGTGGAGGAGTCAGCATGGGAAAATCTTGGAGTCTCCAGGTCTTACTGCCCTCGGGCAGTACCCAAGAGAGAGACAGAGACTCACGAATCTCTGCTCTCTTCTCCTCCACTCGACCTACCTGACACAGAGCCTGGGAGACTGAGGCTGGAACCCACAGACCTCTAGCAGATTGGGGGACGATCCTCCCACCCTAGCAAACCTTCCACCAAACACTGCTTAAACCTTCTCTCTCCCGAGGAACACCCTACCACACACTAATGGGCATTCTAACTTTCTAATTTTTAAGTGTGTGTGCGTGTGTGCACGCCTGTTGAGTATAGTGCCTTCAGAGGTCAAACAGGTCATCGATCTCCTGGAGCTGAAGTTTCAGGCAGCTCTGAGCTGACAAGAGTGCAGGGAACTGAACTCAGTACCTCTGGGGAGAGTGGGATGTGCTCGAACGCCGAGCCATTTCTCGAGCTCCTAAAGGACATTTAATGTTCATCTTTTTTCCTTATACTGAGGGTGTGTCTGACTGTGCATGTGTCATGATCAGGAAAGATTAGGGAATTATTGAGTCTACTGTTTGCACGAGTGTCTGTTCAGATTTGTGGTGGGTATACGTTTGGAAGGATACATGTTTGTAGGGAGAATTCCTTTTCTATTTTCTTTTTCTTCTTTTCTTTTGAGACAGGGTCTCATGCAGTCCAAGCTGGCCTCAAATGCTCTACACAACTGAAGAAAGCCTTGAACTCCTGGTCTTTCCTTCCAAAGTACCAGGATTACAAACGTGTTCACCTTCATAAGAGAGATTTGTCCATAGGTGGTCAAGATATGTTGGCATACACACATATGTAGGTAGATCTGCAGTACATAAATATCAGATGTGAGGACACATGTGGCCTACAGTGCCATGTGCTTGGATTATGTATATGTGTGTATATATATGTGTATATATATGTGTGTGTGTGTATATGTGTGTGTTTATATGCATAGGTTTATATAATTACATGTTCATTGGTTGAGCCTGAGTTTGCACATACATACCACATATCCTACTTCTGGCTGAGATCCAGGAGTCTCTCTGGAAGGCACAGTTTCTAAGTTCTATGAGATCTTCTTTAAAAGGATTTTGGTATGTCAAATTCTAAAGGAAAACCTAGTTTGGGGAGGGGGTGAATACTTCTTGACCCAGAGGAGGGGGAATTTCCTATCCTTCTTCTGAGGCCTGGGTTACACTGAGGACAAACACAACACCCATTTCATCCTGAAGTGTAAGGATTGCAGCATTGTGTCACCCCACACACACCACACCCAACACACACACACACACACACACACACACACACACACGCACGCTTGCACCTACATACACACACAGAGGAAGGGGTTACGCAGGGTGTGGAGACAGCTGCTTCCAGCCCAGATAAGGCTGGGTAACGTTCGTTCGGATCACATTTTCCACTTCCAAGATCCTCCACCTAGTCCCAGTCCCAAGCCCTGGCCCCGCTGGGCTGGGGAGGTCCCTGTACTGACTTTGCCTCACTCCCTCACCGCAGCACCCTGAGAACAGCAGAGAGAGCTAGAAGTGGAATCTGAGGTGCAAAGATAGCTGAGGTAAGCTAAGACCTCAGCAAACAGGAGGGGCACGCACCTGCTCTAAGCCACCCTGAGCCTCTGAGGACTGGGGATAGGGTCTCTAGGACAGGACAGGCCTAGCCTAAGTGGTCCCACAGTTCCTATCTGTACTCCAGAGCTTCTGCAAATCTGCCCAGGGATGAAATGAGACTCGATCCTCTTCTTAAACCAACAATCTCTGAATATACACCCCCTGCCAGCCCAGACTTGCCTTAGCCAAGAGACCCCTCAGTCCCAAGGGCTAAGTGGTCATTGGTTGAGATTAGACTGAGTCTCGAACTCTAGACTCCAATTTTCTCCTCAGCCTTGTCCTACCCTCCACAATGTCCTACAGAGAAGCCTGGTCCCTCTAGCCCTGCATTAGCCTGCCTCCCCTCCCCCTTCCCAAGGAAGGGGCCGGGGGAGGGGTTATTTATAGGGCCTGGCTCAGTGGCCTCCAAGACAAGAGGAGCCAGGCTGCGGGACTCCAGCTCACCAGGCCTTCCCTAGGGGCCCAGCAGGACGGCCAGTGTCTGCTTTCAGCCCAGCAAAAGGCCATGTCAGTCAGAATGGGTAGTGGGGGTGGGGAGGCCAAATCAGGGGGCTGGGCCTCAGCCTGGCAGGGTCCTTAGAAGCCCTTTTTAGAGGGCAGATGTGCTTGGAAGCATTTGGGGAGCTCAGTGGAACTGAAGTGGAGGATTAGGAAGAAAAGTCTTAGAGGAAGTAGACCCCTCCTCAGGGAAGCCTAGAAGTGCCACCATACAGTCAGCCACCTCCCCCACCAGCCATATGATGATCCCTCCCCCTGGCCCAAGCTTCTTTCTGGCTACAGGGACCTTAGGAAGCCATTTAAGGATCTTTCCAGCCAGCCCCAATTGCCCTTCTCTCAGCTGCCCACTGGAACTGCCTGTGTCCATCTCTGAGCCAGTCCCCCTACAGAAGCATCCCTTCTGCCTGTCAAGCTGTGTGACAAATTGCTGTCCATCTCCCAGGGCCCCAGAGCCCCACTTAACCTGTACCTTCACTATTCTGTCTCCCCACTCCTCGAGTTTCTCTCTAGCAGTGAGTCTGTTAGGGACATGGTTGTAGGCCTCCACAATAGGATGTCCCTAAAGATCACCACCCTACCTCACTTGTCCAATCCCCATCAGCCAGTGCTTGTTGGATGAGTGAATGAAGGAAAAGAACAGAAGGAGGGAGGGAGTGAATGAGTCAGAGAGCAATGAATGAGTACAAGGGAGATTAGGAAAGCAAGAAAGCTGCCCTGCTAGTACCCTAACCCATGGCAACGGCTTGGTGTCCCATGAGTGGAAAGGTAACAGGGGCAGCCCAGGCCAGGTCTCAGTGAACCGGCTAGGCCTTGGGCAGCAGCCAGATCGGTCACTCTCATTCTTTCCAGATCAAAGTTCCCCCAGGGAACTGCCCGGAACCTGACACTGGCATGGTGGTGGGGGGAGGGGGGAGCAGCTGGCCCCACACAGGGGAGGGCAGGGAGAGACTGGGCACCTGTCCTCTGCCACAGGGATATGGGCAGGCACTTTTATGTTCTCAGTCAACCCAGCACCCAAAGGGAGCTACACAATGGGTATGAGATCCTCGACTCCAGGCCCAAACCAGACTCCAAATCCCCAGTATACACAGGGGCTCAGTGTTGCACTGGATCCCTCTTGGGTGAGCCTTGGTACCTCCTGGCCAAGTGTCCCGGCAATTTTATTACTAAGTCGCCTTCTAGACTCCTTTCTGTGTTGTTGGTTGTGGCTTTGGTTTTGATTAAGAGCTTTATTGGGGAGGAGGGGTGGCTTCTGTGATGGGGAGGGCCTTGTGCACACACAGTAGGCAAATAGTCTAGCTCAGAGCTACACCCAGCACCTGAGTGTGTTTCTCTCAGGAAGGAGCTCAGTGCACATGCCCCCTCTTTCCAGCCATGGTACCCTTGTGTATGCAGTTCGAAATGTTTTTTTTCATATGGTAGGATGTATACAAGACAGGATAGGGAAACCACTCTGGAAATCAGTCTGGAGGTCCCTCAGAAAATTGGACATTCTACTACCTGAGGACCCAGCTATACCTCTCTTGGGCATATACCCAAAAAATGCTCCAACATACAACAAAGACACATGCTCCACTATGTTCATAGTAGCCTTATTTATAATAGCCAGAAGCTGGAAAGAACTCAGATGCCCTTCAACAGAGGAATGGATACAGAAAAATGTGGTACATTTACACAATAGAGTACTACTCAGCTATGAAAAACAATGACTTCATGAAATTCATAGGCAAATGGATGGAACTAGAAAATATCATCTTGGGGCTGGGGATTTAGCTCAGTGGTAGAGCGCTTACCTAGGAAGCGCAAGGCCCCGGGTTCGGTCCCCAGCTCCGAAAAAAAGAACCAAAAAAAAAAAAGAAAGAAAGAAAAAAGAAAATATCATCTTGAGTGAGGTAGCCCAAACACACACACAAAAATACACGTGGTCTGCACTCACTGATAAGTGGATATTAGCCCAAAAGCTCAGAGTACCCAAGATACAATCCATAGACCACATGAAGTTCAAGAAAAAGGGCGACCAAAGTGTGGATGCTTCAGTCCTTCTTAGAAGGGGGAACAAAAATATTCACAGGAGGAAATATAGGGACAAAGAGTGGAGCAGGGACTGAATAAAAGGTTATCCAGAGCCTGCCTCACCTGGGGATCCAGCCTATATACATACAGCTACCAAACCCAGACAATATTGCTGATGCCAAGAATTGCTTGCTGACAGGAGCCTGATATAGCTGTCTCCTGAGAGGCTCTGCCAGAGCATGACAAATACTCACAGACAACCATTGAACTGAGAATGGGGTTCCCAATGGAAGAGTTAGAGAAAGGATCAAAGGAGCCGAAGGGGTTTGCAACCCCATAAGAACAACAATATCAACCAACCAGAGCTCTCAAAGACCAAAGAGTACACATGGACAGACCCATGGCTCCAGCTGCATGTGTAGCAGAGGATGGCCTTGTTGGTCACCAATGGGAGAAGCCCTTGGTCCTGCCAAGGCCGGAACCCCCAATGTATGGGAATGTCAGGGCTGGAAGGCAGGAAGGGGTGTGGGTTGGAAAGGGAACCCCCTCATAAAGAAGGGGTAGGGAAAATGGGATAGGGATTTATGGACAGGAAACTGGGAAAGGGGATAACATTGGAATGTAAATTTAAAAAATCTAATAAAAAATTTAAAAATTAAAAAAACCAAAGCCAGGCTAGGGAGGGCAGAACCCAGGGCCCCTTTACGCCCTCAGGTAGACAGATAGGGTGCAGTCAAAGCTGAGAATAGGAGGTGGTTGCTATTGCATGGGTTCCCTGATTTTGACACCCCCTCACCCATCCTTCATCAATCCAGTGCTGGTTGTAGAACAACACCCTTCAGTCAGAGCCTGAATCCTTCCTGTTAGTTCTTGTATGGGTTTGGGGTTTTTCGGTTTGGTTTTGTTTGGTTTTGTTTGGTTTGGTTTGGTTTTGTTTGGTTTTGTTTGGTTTGGTTTGGTTTGGCTTGGCTTGGCTTGGTTTGGTTTGGTATGGTTTGGTTTGGTTTTGAGACAGGGTCTCACTACACAGCCCTAGCTGCCCTAGAACTCACTATGTAGACCAGGCTAGCCTGAAACTCACAGAGATCCACCTGTCACTGCCTCCCAAGTACAGGGATTAAAGACATGAACCACCACGCCTCCCTCAGAGCTTCATTCTATGGCTGTCCCCACATGCAAGCTGCCACATGCACATGCACACAGAGACACACAGTACTCAGAGAAGCAGAGGTCTCTGGGTTCAGATCCCAAGTCATGGCTCACTAATCTTTGTAAACTGGTGACAGCAGCATTTGCTCCTAAGACCGGAAGGTTAAAGGACCCCATGCTGTGAGTCCCTTACAAACAAAGGCCCCCAATCTGGAACACACAGTACCCCTCATCCATGGTTTCAATTTCCAAGGTTTCAGCTACCAATTCTTAACAAGAAGGCTGGGGCTGGATGTGGTAAAACTCAACTGTAATGCTAGCACCAAGAAGCTGAGGCTGGAGAGTTGTGAGTTCAACGCCAGCCTGGGCTCTGTAAGAGGCCCCATCTCTAAGAAGTGTTAACCATCTAGGGATCTTGATAAGGTTCGTTTTCTCTGCCAGCTAAAAGATTAAAAGGTAGGAAACAGCTTACACACAACAGATAGCAGCAGAGGGAATCTTAGTCACTTCAGATAGCATCAGCGGTAAAGAAAAACCTTCATTGAGGATGAGGAAACACACAGCAAAGCACACAGAAAAGGAAGAAAGACCCTGGGAGGGGGCCTCAGACAGAGAATGAGGAAAAGGAAGAAATAAACAAAAAAAGCAGGAACAACACCATAAAATATCCTGAGAGGCTATATTCGGATGAATTTATTACTTTGCTAATGTTCTATTTTATGACTAGCCATTTTTCTTAAACTGTCACTGTGTCCAACATAAATGATATTTCATTATAGAAAAGCAGGGCATAGAGGCTGGGGAGAAGGCTCAGTGTGGGTAAAGCACTTTGCATCTCTAGCATCCATGAAAAGCTAGCGCTTGGGGAAAGCAGGCAGAGACAGGAAGGTCCTGGGGTTTGCTGGCCAGTCAAGCTGGCCAAAATGATTCAGTGAAAGACTCTAAAAAATAGCAGAGAGTGATAGAAAACCCAATGTTGGCTTCTAGCTCACACGCACATGTGCACACATTCAGGACACATGAATATAAAGAAAAGAGAAAGAGAACATAATCCGGGTGTGGTAGCTCATACCAACACTTAGAGGCTGAGGTAGGACAAATGCCGAGTTCTAGGTCAGTTTATGCTACATGGTGAGACCCTATCTTAAAAAGGAAAGCATCTAGAATTCCGTACATGTTTTTAAGCCCAGACTCAGTACAATCCACGTTTTTTTAAGTACCCTCTGACCCCATCCATTACAGATAAAAGGGGACTCCATTTACATATGAAATGGGGCCAAGGTATAACTCAACGGTACAACTTTCCTAAAGTGCCTAAAGCCAGGATCTAGCCCTCTGCACCACCAAAAGCAAAGTCCCATTGCCTGGGGCTAAGCCGGACTTTAGACAGCAAGTCCAAACAGGCTTGACCTGAGTAGTTGTTATGACAAAATGTTGTAGGGGTGACATCAGCTCTGGGGTTGGCAGAAGCTGAATCTCATATAGAAAAGTCATATCAATTCTGGTCAAAGATGATCGAAGTCACTTCCTGCTAAGCGCGTAGATGTGGGAGTGTGAGAATTAAGAATGACACACATGGGGGCTGGGGATTTAGCTCAGTGGTAGAGAGCTTACCTAGGAAGCGCAAGGCCCTGGGTTCGGTCCCCAGCTCCGGAAAAAAAAAAAAAAAAGAACAAAAAAAAAAAAAAAGAATGACACACATGGGGTTGGGGATTTAGCTCAGTGGTAGAGCGCTTACCTAGCAAGCGCAAGGCCCTGGGTTCGGTCCCCAACTCCGAAAAAAAAGAAAAAAAAAGAATGACACATATGTGATCCAGAGAGGGACACATTTGCATTCATATGCAAATTAACAAACAAATGAACAAAATGAATGCAATAAAGTCTGTAAAGGGCTGATAAGAGGCTCGGCAGGTAAAGATACTCACCACCCAGCCTGATACCATTAAAGCCCCAGGGCCCATGGTGGAAGGAGAAAACCAGATTTCACAGGTTGTCCTCTGACCTCTATATATATCACTGGCATGTGTCTAACAACTCTCTCTCTCTCTCTCTGTCTCTCTCTCATGCACGCACGCGCGCGCGCACACACACACACACACACACACACACGACACAAATGAATGTGATAGTTTTAATAATAATAATAATAATAAT
Organism: Rattus norvegicus; assembly: GCF_021556685.1. Lineage (NCBI taxonomy): Eukaryota > Metazoa > Chordata > Mammalia > Rodentia > Muridae > Rattus > Rattus norvegicus. Next base: position 62,947,085 of record NC_141543.1, read on the forward strand.
AATAATAATAATAATAATAATAAGCTTCCATTTGGTTTTGGTTTTGGCTTGTTTGTTTTTCAGTCTTGCTATACAGCCCAGATGGACCTCATACTTGAAGTAATCCTCCTGTCTCTGCTTCCCAAGTGCTGGGATCAAAGAGGGATCTACCACTCCTGGCAAGAGATTTCTTAAAAGAAAAGAGGGAGAAGCTCTCACAGGACAGAAGGCCAAAGACAGGCAACCCCAAGCGCTGGGACTAGAACAAGCCTGAAAACACAGGGTATGGGTTGTGGTACAAATGGGAAACAGGCCTGAGACCTGGGCCTGCCTAGCACTGGGACTGGTGCTGTCACTTGGGAAACATAAAAACCAGAGTAGCCCTAAAACTCACCACAAAAACAAAGCCACGTGCCTGTGGTTGGATCCTCAGCTAAGCCACCAACTCATGGGGACTGTCTCAGAATTGGATCACTCACAGGAGGTGGAGGCCACAGTAGACACTCTGAGGAAACCCTAGTCTGGAGACCAGCCCAACAGAGATCAAGCCAAACCTTCTAGCAGACTGCCTTGAGTTTTATGCACTTTATAGATAACTTGAAAATGAGGAACCAGGGCCAGCAAAATGACTCTGCAGGCAATGGTGAATGCAACCAAGATCTTTGACCTGAGTTCAATCCCCAGGACCCACGAGTTGAAGGTGAGAACTGACTGCCACAATTTGTCCTCTGACCGCCACATGTGCATTGTGAAATGATACATCTATACAATGCCTTCATAAGGGCACACACACCTATGTACATGCAAACCAACTGAAAGTTTAGTTTGCTTGTTTCTTTTTTAATTAAAAAAAGTCCAAGGGATAAAGAGATAGATCAGCAATTAAGCCCAGGAGCTGGAGAGATGGCTCAACAGATAAGAGCACTGACTGTTCTTCCAAAGGACCCTGGTTCAATTCCCAGCTCCTCCCTACATATGATGATCTACAACTGTCTGTATCTCCAGTTCCAAGGGAATGGTGCCCTCTTCTAACTTCCTTTGGTTCCAGGGATGTATGTGATACACAGAGATACATGCACTCAAAACTCCCAATCGCATTTTAAGAAAAAATAAAATTAAAAAAAAAAAAGCACACTTTTAATCCCAGCATCCAGGAGGCAGAGGCAGATGGATCTCTGTGAGTTCAAGACTAGCCTGGTCTACACAGTGAGTTCTAGAACACCAGTGCTCCTAACAGCTGAACCATTTCTCCAACCCCTAAAAAATGTCTTAAAAGGAAAGAAGGGCTTGCAGCTGTGTACACGGTTTCCCCCCTGGACTTATTTTGTCGTTGTTTGTTCATTTTTGAGACAGGCAGATCTTAGGGTTTTGCTAGCCAGGTCAGCTAGCCAAAATCATTCAATGAGAGACCCTGTCTAAAAAATAATAGTGCTAGAAAACATTCAGTGTTGACCTCTAGCTTACACTCACACATACACACGTACATCACACACACACACACACACACACACACACACACACACACACACACACAGAAGGAAAAAGGAAAAAAGAGAAACAGCATATAGTCCCGGTGTGGTAACTCACACTATAATACCAGCATTTAAGAGGCAGAGGCTGGCAGATCTCCAGGTTGGAGGCCAGCCTGGTCTACAAAGAATCGAGTTCCAGGACAGACAGGACTACACAGGGAAACCCTGTCTCAACAACAACAACAACAACAGCAACAACAACAACAGCAACAACAACAACAACAGCAACAACAACAGCAACAACAACAACAGCAACAACAACAACAACAGCAACAACAACAACAGCAACAACAACAGCAGCAACAACAACAGCAACAACAGCAACAACAACAACAGCAACAGCAACAACAACAACAACAGCAACAACAACAACAACAGCAACAACAACAGCAACAGCAACAACAGCAACAACAACAACAACAGCAACAACAACAACAACAGCAACAACAACAACAACAGCAACAACAACAACAGCAACAACAGCAACAACAACAACAGCAACAGCAACAACAACAACAGCAACAACAACAACAGCAACAACAACAACAGCAACAACAGCAACAACAACAACAACAGCAACAGCAACAACAACAACAACAGCAACAACAACAACAGCAACAACAACAACAGCAACAACAACAACAGCAGCAACAACAACAACAGCAACAGCAACAACAACAACAACAGCAGCAGCAGCAGGAATCCGTTCCTGTTTCTGTTCCTGTTTCACATTTTAGTGAAGCTTAAGAACAGAAAGGGATGAGGGGCATTGACATCATAGTGGCAGAGGTTGCGGGGTGGGGACTACCTAACTAACATCACAGTCTTCATCAGCAATATTGGGGGGGAAAACCCTCACACATAGAAGTGTATACACAACTGCATGTTTCAAGAGCAAATGACAGATTGGATGCGTTCTTGGTCATCACTGGGAAGAGAAGGATCTGGAGGGAAGCAATAGGAACGGAGTGCATCTGGCAAACATGGAGAGGCTCAGTACCTGCCGGCTGCGATAACTGATCTTCGGTTTTTGTCTGCTGCAACTAAAACCATAGCATGTGGGGTTGGCAAGACAGTCCAAGCCCCTGTGTAGCCAATGCTGTCTGAGTCCTAACTCACACTGTCTCAGCTTTACCTCTGACTTTAGCCAACATCCTAGGAGAGCACACTCTCTCTGCCCCAGGACTTCTGGTAAGGCCTTGATAGAGGGATGTCCCTACTTCAGATGCCCTACTTAAGGGAACCAGTGACATTTGTGTTTTTGTGGCTGGCTTCCTTAGAATAAAAATATTCCCAGCATTCGCCCATGTTCCATCAATGGCTTTCCTATTTAAATCCGAGTGACATTCCACAGAGTTTATCTATTATCAAATCAGTGGGCATTTGGGTCACACCTGACCTTTGGCTGCTGTAAAAACATCACTGTAACCATGGGTATGTTTGAGTGTATTCATTAAGTTAGTCACCAATCATTTACAGAATCATACTGTCTTCTAGGAACTGTGAAAAGAGCTAGAAAAGCAGCAACAAACAAAAGAAACACCTTGGCTTCAAGGAGCTTGTATTCCAATACAGATAGTCTACGTTCACACAGGTCACTGTTCTCTGTCTGCAGGTGCCAGATAGTGACATGCCAAGATGGCATCAGGTTCTGTAGTTCACAGCGACAGGAGAGGTGAGGCCTGCTTTATCCAGGGTGGCCTAAGAAGGGATGTCCATGGACAGATGTAACTAGAAGAAACTACAGAAGAGATGAAAAGTTTATTTTGGCTCATGGTTTCATGGGATTGCAGTCCTCCACGGTAGAAAAGGCAAGGCTTTGTTCACACAGCAAGAGGTGCATGGGATCATAGTTGACCATGGAAGCTATGACCTTCAAAGGCCTGACCTTATTAAGCACCTCTGCCATGTAGACCCGACCCTCTAATGGCTCCACAACCTCCAAAAAGAGTACCATCAGCTGGGGAGCAAGTGTTCAAAACATGAATCTGTTAGGGACATTTCACATTCAAATCATATAGCACAGGACATTTTCCTACTCGCCAAGTGGTCTGTTACTTTGAGACCTATGCCTGGCCAGCTATGTGCACTACACAGACAAGGTTTCAGAGGGTCTCCGCCACCTCTAGACCCAGGCTGAAGGAAAAATGTGGTTATCCAGTCCCTCCTGCCTCCCACCTCAGGCGAGCTAGCACACTCCTGGTTATAGAGTCAGGAAGAGCCCATCTGACAACCCCTGAGGGTCTCGGCAGTTGTAACTCACACAGCTAGAATGAATGTGTGGTTTGTTGCCTCAGGAGTCTACCAGGGCAGGTCTCACATTCTTAGAGGGATTGTGGCTTTGTAAATGGGCTAGCCTTCTTTCTTCCTTTCTATTCCCCCCACTGATACCTATTACACTAAACTCTTTCATTACAGCCCATCCCCCCATGCTGCAGGATATATGACCACACTGTGGACCCCAAGATTGTGTTATTACTGGAAAAGCCTTTTTCTAGTTGTGGTGTGGCTCAACTGTAGCACACACCCTTAATTCGAGAGTGTTCTATTTATTGTAAACAGGATTAAATAAAGTTAACCTTAGGCCAAGAAGCAGAGCTGAAACCAAGTGAACATGGAAAAAAAAAACATAGAAGTAAAAGGAAGTCAGAAGGATGGATAGACAGATGCACAGGAAGTAGGTGGGAGGGGCATTCAGTTTGAAGGGTTTTTTTGAGACAGCATGGAGAGGAGAGCTTCCTGTTCAGACATTGGTTGAGAAGGAAGATCAGCTGGGTACTTTCTCTACCTCTCTGAGTCAGCAGGCTTTCACCCCAGCATCTGGCTCCTGACTCTTTATTGGTAAACTTGAACATTTAAGATTTTGTTAAAAGCCACACCCTAGTTCCTCCTAGTCCTACCCATGCCCTCAGCAGGACTTCTCAGCTTCTCCTTCACCCCTGGAGCACCCTTCCTTCCTTCCTCCCTCCCTCCCTCCCTCCCTCCCTTCTTCCTTCCTTCCTTCCTTCCTTCCTTCCTTCCTTCCTTCCATCCCTCCTACACCTTCACAAGACAAGGACATCATGCATTAAAGTTTCTTCTACACAAGAAGAAATATAGAATAGAGGTGACCGGGGACTTAATAGCCAAGATAGAATTATTATTTGATACTTATAGAACTCATTATGCTGATCTCCAACTTCTGTCTCAAAAACCTATTGAGTAATTTCCATGTCTGGTTTTGAAGAATGAACTACTTTAGAAATCTTCCAGATAAAAGAAATTAGAAATCTAGAAAAATGTCTAACAATGAAGAGAAACAGAAAAGGAAAGAAATGTGGAGAAAATATACAAGCCATAGTTCTAGACACTAAGCAACAGGTAGCCCAGATCCCTGAGAAGAGAGAAATCAATTGTGTGATATCCTGGCTCATAGCCTCATAACCTCAGAGAATGTCTAGTGACAATAAAATTAGGAAGATTTCAAACAGAACATGGAGTCCGACTGAGCTTTGGAGGAAAAGATTGGAGTTCTAACTGGAAAGCAATTTTTAAGACAAAGTATTGAGAAAATACAAGTGTCATAGAAAAAAGCTCCAGATGTCTCCAGAAGAGAATTCAGGAGGGTTGAACCAAGAACTGATGCTCTCATGTGTGGGAAGAAAATACCCAAGGCCAGGAAAAGGGTTGCCACAAAGTACTAGGCCAAAAAATGTCTGGAATTCACACAAGACTAGAAATAGTCTAATGAAAAGCTCTTGTCACCTATCAATCACTGGATTGAGTCCTCAGAAAGATCACACATTAGTAGCAGAATTAATTAATCTCAAAATAAAGTCTTCCTACCATAATAAGGCTTCAAAGGAAGTCCGAATGGATCAAGAGCATTCACAAGTGTTTTACAGCATGCCAGAACAAAATCCAACACTCTACAAAGGAATACATCAAAACACAGCACTCGGCAACATAAAATTTACAGCATCTAGTACCTGTTTAAAAGTCACCAGGCAGGCCGAGGACGTAGCTCAGTTGACAGAACGCTCCCTTAGCATGCACAGAGCCCTGCACTGTGGGCTGGAGAGATGGAGAACAGTTAGGAGTACTGGTTGCCCTCACAGAAGACCCAGATTCATTTCCCAGCATCCATCCACATGGTGCCTCCAGTTCCAGGCATTCTGATGCCTACTTCCGGCCTCTCTAGACATTAGGTACTTACTCGGTGTGCAGACATGCCTGCAGGCAGAAGCACACGCTCACATTAAGTAAATTTCAAAGCCATGCATTAATTTAACTGACTGAAAGTAGGGACACGGGTCTGCAATCCCAGGAAATGGAAGCAAGTGGATTAGAAATTCAAGGTCATGTCTGGCTACATGGTGTTTGATACCATCCTGGAATGAAGAAAATCCTGGAGAGATGGCTCATTGGTTGAGAGTACTGTCTGCTCTTCCAGAGGTCCTGAGTTCAAATCCCAGCAACCACATGGTGTCTCATGATTATCTGTAATGGGATCTGATGCCCTCTTCTGGTGTGTCTGAAGACAGCGACAGTGTACTCATGTACATAAAATAAATAAAATTATTTAAAGGAAAGAAAAGAAGACTGTCTCAAAAAGGAAAGGAAGGAACCAAATCACACAAAGACTTTACCCATTACCTAGGGAAAAAAATACAATTATCACTCTGAAGAGACGGCTCGGCAGCTAAGGGTACTTGCAGAGAGCCTGACTTCAGATCCCAGGACCGGCAAACACTCACAGACACCTTAAACTCCAGGTCCATCAGATCCAATGCCCTCTTCTGGCCTCTACAGGCATGTACACACACACACACACACACACACACACACACACACACACACACACACACAAAGGCACACACACATAAATAAAATGAAACAAAACACATTTCAAAAGAATTGTTAGAGGGCATCAGATCTCATTGCAGATGGTTGTGAGCCACCATGTGGTTGCTGGGATTTGAACTCAGGACCTCTAGGAAGAACAGTCGGTGCTCTTAGCCACTGAGCCATCTCCCCAGCTCACAAAATGAACTTTTAAAAACCAGTCTCGGGCTGGAGAGATGGCTCAGTGGTTAAGAGCACCGTCTGCTCTTCCAGAGGTCCTGAGTTCAATTCCCAGCAACCACATGGTGGCTCACAACCATCTGTAAAGAGATCTGATGCCCTTGTCTGGTGTATCTGAAGACAGTTACAGTGGACTTATATATAATAAATGAATAAATCTTTAAAAAATAAAAAATAAAATAAAAACAAGTCTCATGTCAACCAGAACTACTATCAAGACCTGTTTCATTAAAAACAAACAAAAGCCCCTGGACTGTGGAGGAAAGAACCTCTCTCTGTACTGTTATACCCCACCGTTACCTGTCTATAGGAGACAACAAACACAGAATATTGGTACTGAAACTGTGTTACAAGCCTTTACAAAGTGGATAGCTTTGGTCTTTTCACATATTTCTTTTTCAAAAACATTTGCGACTGGATTTTAGAATTAGCTTTTAAGAAAGACAGTCTACTCAGACGATCGTTTATCAAGATGATGATACCCTACTAACAATACTGACTTTCAAGGTTCATGTACATGGCATGTTCTCCATTCCTCTAGATCTTTTATTTATTTACTTTTAACACTACCCAGGATTGACCCTTGGGCCTCATTCACACTAGGACAGCAGTTGATTGATGGTATATGTAATCCTTAACTTTAGCTCTTTTAAAAATGTATCTCAATTTTTCTTAAAGACTACACTAGTTGGAAGAAACCAGATATACACAAGTATACACTGGATGACTTTTATAACAGTTAAGCCCTCAATATGAGTCCTATAAACATATAGGGATAGAAATAAGATCAGTAGTTTCCGAAGGTTGGAACTATTAATAAAAAGCAAGCAAAAGGGGCTGGGGATTTAGCTCAGTGGTAGAGCGCTTACCTAGGAAGCACAGGGCCCTGGGTTCGGTCCCCAGCTCCGAAAAAAAGAACCAAAAAAAAAAAAAAAAAAAAAAAAAAAGCAAGCAAAAGAGGATGAGTAACTTTGTGGTTGCTGAAAATGGCTGTGGAGTTGGTTGATGGTTCTGTATAAGATGAACACTGAATTTTACCTTATGCAAAGCAGACTTCAGTAGATTTTATTTTAAAAACTCTGGGGCGGGGAGCAGAGGCAGGCAGATCTCTATGGGTTTGAGGATCGACCTGGACTACAGAATGAGCTCCAAAGGCTACATGGAGAGACCATCAGAAAAAACAAGCGAAAACTCCGATGTGTAAAAAAAAAAAAACTCGTTAACTAGTAATGGTTTTGCTAATAAAATGAAGAACGTTGCCAGACTGAAAACTACCACCCCTAAAATCTGTCAGGGGGAGGAAACGTGACTGTATCCTGTAAAACAAACGAAAAGAGCCAGGTACTCGAGGACTAGACTAAAGGATTCTCAAGAGCGCCACCTGGAGGCAAAGTAGGTCTTAACAGCTTCCACTAAACACCCAGAGGCTCCTGAGTGCCAAACCCACGTGACTGACTCACAAAGCAGGAGATGCCACTGTGCAGCTCCTGCGGGGCTTGGGCTTCGCTGCCCCTTCCTGCTCCAGCCAGTTTCAGCTCTGGCGGAAACAAAAGCCAGCAAGTAGGGAGTGAAAAGAACCCAAGAACAAGAACCCAAGAACAGATACATAAATTCTCTCTCTCTCTCTCTCTCTCTCTCTCTCTCTCTCTCTCTCTCTCCCTCTCTCTCTCCCTCCCTCCCCCCATCTCTCTCTGAGTCTCCTCTCCTCCCCTCCCCCTTTTTTCATTACCTGCTGCCTGCTCAAACAGAACAAGGAGTTGCAAGGAATACTTTTTTTTTTAACTCTAAGTAACCACAAGTTTGAGAAAATTGGCTTATTTTTAAATTATATTCCTTGTGTTTGTTGTTGTTGCTTCGTTTGGTTGGGTTTTTGTTTTTGTTTTTGTTTTTTTGCATGTTTTGTTGTGGTAAATATGCACAGCACTGTTAGTACTGTTCTAACCACACAACCGTTCTAGAGAGCCCAGGGCACTGCTGCCCTTCAGTTCTTTGTCCTCTTCAATCAGACATGTAAATCCCTCTCTCCGGTCCTCCTCTCTTCCCTTTCTGGATGGTGGCTCCGAAGTGCTTTCTCTAGGTTGCCTGTAGGAGGCACTTCCTCTTGACAGGCAGGTCCAAGCTCCACCCAAACCATGCCTCGCTGCGTGCCACTGCCACCTTGTGGCCAATTTCCATATGATTGCGCTTCCCAATTTCTAGACATGTTAGAAGAGAAGTAATACCCCCCTGTGGAAAGGTCTTGTTGCTGTAAGGTAGGAGACCACAGAGGAAGCAGCCAAACCCCAACAAACATTTACATCCATACTTCAGATCTAAAAGTAAGAAGATTTAAGTCAGGCATGAACTCAGCTCTTAGGAAGCTGAGACAAGAGGATCACAGGTTCAAGGCCATCCTATGGTAACATAGTGAGCTCCTTCCTCAAATGAAGAGAGGCTTTGACAGATGACTCAGTGGTTAAAAAAAGAAAAAACAACCCGTACTCCTCTTAAAGAAGACCTGAGTTCAGTCACCCATAATTCCAACTGCAGGATAATCTGACTCCTCCTCAGGCACCTGTACGTAAATGTGAAAGCACCCAGAGAGACATATGCACATACACACAGAACAGAATAATAAAAACAAATCTTAATCAATAAATACTTGGATAAGAAGGCTCAGTGTATACCTGGAGACCTAAGTACAATTCCCAGAACCCAAATATGAAAGAACAGATCTGTTCAAAATTGTCTCTGGCTTTCCCACATGCTGTGATGTGCACCTCCCACAAATGCATTCCATGTACATATGTACACAATAATAAGTAAATAACTTAAAAAGGAGGCTGGTGCCCAAAGGCAACTCCAACCCCCACCCCTCCACTGCCCTCAACAGAGTTTCTCTGTGTAGCCCTGGCCATCTTGGAACTCTGTCGGAAGACCAGGCCAGCCTCGAACTCAGAGATCCACCTGCCTCTGTCTCCTGAGGGCTGGCATTAAAGGCATGGGTCACCACATGTGATGTCATTCATTTTGATATTAAGCTTTTAATTAAGCCAAGCACAGTGATGCTCACCTATAATCCCAGCACAGGAGCAGTGAAGGCAGGAGAATTAGAAGTTCAAAGCCATACTCCCTCAGCTACAGGAGGAGTCTGAGGGCAGGCTGGGCTACATAAAACCCTGTCTCAAAACAAACAAACAAACAAACAAACAAGCACGAAAGCAAAGGGCCACTGGGATGACTCCATGGATGGAGGTGCTTGTTGTCAAGCCTGGCAATTATGCTTGGTCCCCTGAACCCAGATGATAGGAGAAGACCAACTGCCACAAACTGTCCTCTGACTTCCGCAAGCATGCCATGACACTCATGTGCCACACACCACACACCACACACAAACACACACAAAAGAAATAAATGCAACAAAAAATTAAAGAATTAAAGGCAGGCATAGTGGCACACACCTTTAATCCCAGCACTCGGCAGGCGAAAGCAGACAGATTTCTGAGTTCAAGGCTGATTTAGTATACATAATCAGACCCTGTCTCAAATAAATAAACAAAAACTCAAAAAGTCTTCTAATTTAATAAACATTAGTAGTACTTTTGAGAGGTGGGGACAGAGAGGGAGGGAGGGAGGGAGGGAGGGAGAGAGAGAGAGAGAGAGAGAGAGAGAGAGAGAGAGAGAGAGAAGACATTCAGCTGTGGTGGCTCACACCTTTAATGCCAGCACTGGAAGACAGAGGCAGGAGAATTTCTGTAAGTTCAAGGCCATCCTGGTCTACATAGTGAGTTCCAGGATAACCAGAAAGAAAGAAAGAAAGAAAGAAAGAAAGAAAGAAAGAAAGAAAGAAAGAAAGAAGGAAAGAAAAGGAAAGAGAAAAGAAAAGGAAACAAGACTTCTCCGGCTTCTTCCCAGAAGCCCTGTCTCTATTTCCTACTCTAGCTGCATTCTGAGTCTAAAAAGGTAGCTGGTTTTACCTTGCTCTGAGCCTTGCTTAAGACACACAATGGGTGCCCTTTCCTGCCTGGCATCTTTCGCTCACCATGTCCCCTCTGAGTCACATGCAGTGTTACACATAACTTAGCTTGCTCATTCTTTCTGCTACAGATACCCCGTTGACTGGAGAGTAGCTTGTGAGGTTTTCCTGACAATGGTGTTTGCGTGGTTTCCAATGTGGGACTGTTCCAAATAACACTGCTTTACCCAAAAGCAGGTCCTTGATGTGCATGCCAGGGAGAAGGTTGGAACCCTGTTCTCTAGACTGCTTCCACACAGAGGTCTCTGATGCCGCCTTCTGGACAAAAGCCACATGACACATCCAGGGGTGGCCCTCATCACCCAAGTCGTTCTCAAGATCTCATAGTAGCCTAAGATTGGACCATGACCCTTCCTGGAAGCCACACCCCTGACAATATAACCTGGTTGGTGGCACTAAGCCACCGCCCAGGTTACCCTTTATAACCATAGCTCTAATTCATGTCCACAGTCCCTAGAGACCTGAGTAGGTTAGGGATCTCAAAGGCAAAGAGAGACTCTACCCACCCCACCCCTTAGTCTGTAGCTATGGTGTTGGGCTCCTCCTAGACCTGTGTAAATTGTGACCCCTGTATGGCAGCTGCTTGGGGAACCTTTATGAGAGCCCTGTGTCCTAATGAGGCAGGCTCATAGCAGCCTCCTCAGCCCCGCCCTGCCAGACCTGTTCTCTGTTTCACCACCTCCATTCCCCAAGGCCACCCAGCACCAGCCACAGCCTGCTTGCCTGCCTACCTGGCAGTCTCAACTGTCAGGGCTCTCGGTAAAGATCTGGGGAAGCACGGGCCATGGATGCCACCACAGGGGCTGTGCTCTACCAGAAGCTGCAACTCTGGGAGCCTGGCATGGAGTCAGAGGAGGAGGAAGAAGAGGAAGAAATAGCAGAACCACTAGTCCTTTCCCTAAGGAGACTCCAAAATACCCCCGGGTGAGTCAGCAAGGGCCTGGGAACCCCATAGTTCAGGCCGGATCGCTGGCAAGGTCCTCTCTCTGGAACCTCTAAGCTGGGTCAGGCAATCCCACACTTGGCTGAGCCCCAGGGACTTTCTAGATGAGTAGGGGGAGGGAACTCTAGGCTGCAGACCCAACTTGAGGCTGAGCCAGTCAGTCAGAGAAAGGTCTGTGTATCTGAGGAGACATTTATATCAAGCTGGTCCCTAACCTGACCAGGCCTTGCCGGCTTCAGCCCAGCCCCATGCCACAGCACCTGCTGGACAGGTTGGGACCTGACTACACCTGCTGAACCCCGCTCCTCAACCTCCTCTTTCCTGTGTGTCAAGCCCCTTTCAGGTCTTCCTCCCCCAGTTCTTCTGTAGACTCTTCCTCCAAATCAGCCTCAGTTTCTCTGACTTTTTCCTACCTCTGTGTCTTTGCCAATGCACTGCCCTGGGCCTAGAATCAATCAATCCTCCTCCCCTCCAATTTATACTCTTACAAAATCAAACCTTTGGGGGAAAACATTCCTTGGGTCCTCTTGGGATTCTTGGGTACCCCTTTACCCCATCCCTGGCTCAGGACTCCCCTTTCTGCAGGAACAAGGTTGGTGGGTTGCCAGGAGCCTGGACCCGCCTGCTGGCAGGCCTGCTGCTGCTGGCTGTTAGCAGCTCCCTGGCTCTGAGGCAGCTGCAAGGTAGGAACAGCCCAAAAGGAAACTTGGGCCCTATGGATCTTCCAGCCAGCAGACACTCCCACCACCCTGGTGTGTACCACCACAGCGCTGTCATCAGCCCTGCAGGTCAGTGTTTGGGGAGGGGCTGTGGGTCAGTGGTCCAGGGCACCTCCCCATCACACATAGACCTTTCCTTACTACAGCCACATGTTCCCGACTGGGCCAAGAGCTGCTTGTCGCTGGGGGCAATGTCGTGGATGCTGGAGTTGGAGCAGCTTTGTGTCTGGCGGTGGTGCATCCTCATGCAACAGGGCTAGGTCAGTGTGATCTGTGGGCCCTGAACCTCAGAGCCTCTAACCTGGGGCCTAGTTAGTGACCTGGAACTCGTTCGGGCAGTCAGTGACCGTTACCTCAAGACTAGCTAGTGAACAGGACAGAGGATCTGAGTACCAGGCCTAGTCTTGGATAACCCTTGACCCTGGTCAGCAACTCTTGATTTCAGGCTGTCAGGGACCTCTATTGCAAGACAGTGATTCTCCACCTGGGACCACTGGAGGATCCTGACCTCAATTCTGGCCAGTGCCTCTGATCCCTGTGTGGTCTCTGTCTCTCAACAGGTGCCACATTCTGGGGTCTCTTCTACAATAGCTCCTCAGGAAACTCAACTGCCCTGACAGCAGGCCCAGCCCAGATCCTGGCCCCTGGCCTGGGACTGCCCACAGCTCTGCCTGCCCTGCATTTGCTTCATACCCACTTCGGCCGCCTGCCCTGGTCACACCTGCTGGCCAAGCCTGCCATGCTGGCTCAAAAGGGCTTTGAGGTAGATGCACCCCTGGCAAGCGCACTAGCAGCCCAGGGTACAGAGGGGCTCTGTCCACTGTTCTGCCATACCAACGGAACCCCACTGGGTCTTGGGGCTCAAGTCACCAACCCCAACCTGGCAGCTGTGTTGCTCCGTGAAGCCCTGGCCTCCAGCCCAGATCTTGTTGGGAATGCCTTGCTGAACCTGCTGGTCAGAGACCTGGGGTTAGAGTTGCCCTCTGTGCAGCCCAAGCCTTCCTTAGAGCCTGCACTGCAGCTTCTTCTGCCTCAGGGTGTGCTGTTCACTACTCCTGGCCCCTCAGCAGGCCCAGAACTTATGGGACTGTTGGAGTCTACTCTTCACTCCAAGACACCCAGCCCTGCTTCCTGCTCATCACTCCTGCAGACTGCTGAAACCCCAGTGAGCAGTGCCCTGGCCACTGTGGACAGCCATGGCTCCATGCTCCTTCTAACCTCCTCACTCAACAGCTCCTTTGGCTCTGGACATCTGTCCCCAAGTACTGGCGTTCTTCTCAGCAACCTGGAAGCCAGCTCTGTACCTAGTACCTGGGCCTGTCCACTCATTCTCCGTGGCAACCTAGATGACACAGAAGACGATATGTTGGGGCTGGTGGCTTCAGGGATCCCCAGAGGGGCCAAAGCCATGGCTTGCACCTTGTTCAATCATCTGACAACACCCCAAACCCAACAGCAGGTCCAACATCAAGCCCAACAAAGACCCACAGAAAGCCCTGGCATTTGTGGCAAAGAGGCTCTACTGCAGGTAGTAGTCCATGCAGAACACGCCCAGGTCTCCAGCATCCCTAGTGGCTGCTGCCCCTTTCAGGGGTATTAACAGAGGGTCAGAGATGTCTGGAACCTAAGAGCCAGACAGAGAAGGCCTGGCAGCAATGAATGTATGAAGAGAATGTATCTGTGATGTGTTTGCTGCTCCAACAACCCTGCATCCTGTTACGCTACCTGGTTCTAGCTCTGGCATCCAGGGCTGGTCCAACCACGTTTCCTGGTACCCTCACTGATGGAATTTCTGGCTTTTTTTTTTTTTAAATCAAATAAAGACTTAGAGGGTGATGAAAAAGAGCTTGAGTGCAACTCACCTTCAGGAAAGTCCGGAGGAGTCATCACTCCCTACCTGGTCTTTGGGCAGGGTGGTCCGCTCCATCTTCCACTGGGCCATTCCCTGCTGATCTTTATCAATTGGACTGGAAGCTAATAAAACTCAAATATCCCGGGACAACGTGCCTTCCGTGCTCTTTGGTTAACTTTCCTGTTACCCTTTGCAGCACAGATGATGAACACCAAACACAGGGGGAGGAGCCTGGCCTGGTCTCTTTCAGCTTCCCCTGCTCCAGCCACCTTCTGCTTTCTGGGGTTCCACCTGTGCAAGGTAAATCTCTTAGTTTCACGTGTAGAGCAGACGGCAGGGCAGAGGAGGGACAATAAGTAGGAGATGTCTCTGGGTACAGAAGGGCTGGAACTGGGCTGGCCCTGACCTTATCTGAGATCTCTTGAGTACAACCCTTTAGAAATAGTTCCTCGGGCCAAGGGCAAGAACATCCAGTAGCAATTCTCCTACCGGACAAAGAAAAAGGTAATTCTGATTTAAGGTTTTGAGGGTTTGATTTTTTTCAATTAAAAAAAGCTTTCATCTTGTGTGTGTTGACTACATATATGTACATATACCGCATGCATCTTCTGTCTGAGGTCAGAAGAGGGCTTTGGATCCCCTATAACTGGGGTTACAGATGTGAGTTGCTGTATGGGTGCTGGGAACTGAACCTGGATCCTCTGGAATAGTAGTAAGAGCTTTAACCCAATGCGCCATATCCCTGATCTCTGTAATTTTGTCTTTTTTTTTAATTTTTTAAGATTTTTTTATTTATTATTATATATGAGTACACTGTGGCTGTCTTCAGACACACCAGAAAAGGGCATCGGATATCTTTACAGGTGGTTGTGAGCCACCATGTGGTTGCTGGGAATTGAACTTAGGACCTCTGGAAGAGCAGTTGTCGCTCTTAACCGCTGAGCCATCTCTCCAGCCCTGTAATTTTGTCTTTTAAGGCAGAGTCTCCCTATGTAATCCATTCTGGCCCAGGCACTGGGTTAGAGGACCACCAACATACTCAGTGAATTGTTTTGTTTTGTTGAGCTGGGGGTCAAATGTAGAGCATTGACATGTTTGCCTGGTATTCTACTTCCATACCATATCCCCAAGTTCAAGCTAGCAGAACTCTTGAGTGGATCATCTTCACTTCTCTGTCAAACAAAACATCCCTAGGTGCAATTATTCCACCGCCTATTCAACTATTTTAGCTTTTATCTTGGTGTCCTTTCTAGCCAATCATCTCCTTTGACTCAAGTCATCACTCACCTTGACCATCTCTAGATTAGCCAAGGTCTCACTTCAGCCCAATTCACTGTCTCTGCACAGGCCGTGCCTGCTCTCAGCCAACAGTTGATCTTTTAAAAATATAAATCAGATGTAAATCCTTCCCTGCACACTCAGAAGAAATTATGAACTCTTGAGCCTGGCCCGGGATCCTATACAGCCTTGCTTCCCAGAACCTTCGTCCTCTTCCTCTTACTGACCTCATTCCCATAAGAGATGAACAGCCTTTGTAGAAAAAATGTCCTTGGCCTGTTCTTTTTGCCCTGGGGGACAATTGAGCCCATCTTGTCCCTCAGCTGTCAGCCCACATGTCAGTCTTGTCATGGTCTCTTATTAAATAGTATCTTAGGATCTATTGAATTTTCTCTTTAATTTCTAACAGGTGATGTTTTCGCGTATTTAAACAGTTAAAGGGCTCCCTCTGCTACATACATTCCTTATTTTCCTCAGAACTGTCATTTTAAATGTATTTGGCTACTTGTTCATCAGCCATCTTTTCCAACTAGAAAGGAAGAGAAGCCACGGCTTTATTCCGCTGAACACAGTAGAAGCAGAACAGCAGTCGCACCGGTGTCTCTGAAAGGATCGCGAGCAGACCCGGGTCTGGGAAGAGATCTTATTACGGCGGTCTACAGAAACTCCGCCAGCGTAAAGGATGAGACCAAAGCTGCAGTTTCTACACACGTGTGCGAGCACAGGTCTCTGCTCCACCCACAGACACACCGAAAAGGCGAGACCGTCTGGGATCCACGCCTAACCTGCTAGGCCCCGCCCCCACTCGGACTCCCAGTGCGCAGGCGCCGAGGCCTGACCTGGAAGAGACTGTCTTTCGAGCCCACGTGTTTGGTTCAGCATGGCGGAGATGAAGAGCCCTACGAAAGCTGAGCCTGCGTCTCCCGCAGAAGCGCCGCAAGGCGACCGCCGCAGCCTGTTGGAGCACAGTCGCGAGTTCTTGGACTTCTTCTGGGACATCGCGAAGCCGGATCAGGAAACGCGGCTCCGGGCCACGGAGAAGTTGTTGGAGTACTTGCGCACAAGGCCGAGTGTATGATGGAGGGTCCCGGGCTCAGTGGCGGGTCTGGATGCAAGGGGCAAGGGGTGGGCCTCTCAGATCACTGTTGAACACGAGGGATGTTCTTTTTTCTGTAGGATTCGGAGATGAAATATGCCCTGAAGCGCCTAATCACTGGGCTTGGGGTGGGCCGAGAAGCTGCTAGGCCCTGCTACAGTCTGGCGCTAGCACAGGTGAGGCGGTGCGTCTGGCAAGAGCACAGTCTCGCTGGGCAAAGAGTGGAGTTTAAGGGTAAGGGGGACCGCAGCTGCTGGGTAAGGAGATATCCGAGAGGCTTCTGAGGGGATGCAGGCATCCTTACATGGGTGGAAGGAAGCGCCCAAACACGGCCTATCTACAACAAAGTCCAGACAGGTGGGAGAGTTAAACACGTTTTCTTTCTGATACACGTTTGTCAGGCGTACTAGCTATAGTTACTGGGAGTAGTGAGTTTTGAGGTTGACTTCTGCAAGGTTGGGTTGCAGTTGATGGCAGACCACATAGAAATTCGTACACCAAAAAGCAATGAAGGCTAACGAGTAGAGTCAGTCTTAAGGCAACTCAGAACAGGATCTGTGGATGGGATGGGGTTTTCCAAGATGTACAGAAGCAGTCTAGGCCTTCTGAAGCCTTAGCAATGTAAGATTTGGTCCCTTGAAAGCGGTAAACTCTTCTTAGCCCTTGTGAGGGACGGGAAGAGTGACCAAGATTATATTGGGGAAAGTGGAAGAAGTTGACTTGGTCTGGTTTGATGTCCCTGGGCCACTCCTGAGCTCTTTTTGGTCTTGCTGGCAGCTGTTGCAGTCTTTTGAAGACATCCAGTTGTGTGACATCCTGGGACAGATACAAGAAAAATACAATCTACAAGCAATGAACAAGGTCCGTGTGGCTCCCAGACAGACAGCCTGCCCCCGAACAGGTATGGGAGGGACCCTGTTCACCTGTGTTTGGATCTTTTTCTAGGCAATGATGAGACCTACTCTCTTTGCAAACCTGTTTGGAGTGCTTGCCCTCTTTCAGTCAGGACGCCTAGTGAAGGTAGGAGCTTTGGGCATAGGGACGGGTTTGGGGGTGGGGAGCAGACCATAGCATTCCCTGCACTTCACCCTCTGCTCTCTGGATACCAGGATAAAGAAGCCCTGATGAAGTGCGTGAGATTGCTGAAGATATTGTCCCATCACTACAACCACTTACAGGGGCAGCCAGTAAAGGCTCTGGTGGACATCCTCTCCGAGGTAGAGAATCCCAGCTCATGCTGTCTCATTGGGGAACCATTGAGAAGATGAGGGTTAGTTACAGCAACACTAGAACAGATGATTTGACCACCATGCAACTGGAGCTTTTTTTCCTTCCTGTCCCCAGTATCTTACATCTGGCCTGTCTTTCAGGGTCACAGCACATCTCCATTCAGTTAGGCACTTTAGATCCTCCATAACTCTCTCTGGTAGCTTTTGTGGGGATAGTGTGGGTTTAGAACCATGCTTGTCAGTGCCTGAATATGTAGAAGGCACCCTGAGTACATTTGCCATAGTTTGGTCAAGCCTGGGTCTGCACTATCTATCCTAGTTGGGAGACCAAGGCAGACTCGTGTCTAGAGTCATTTGCCACTAGCTCATCCCCAATTTGTCCTTTTGGCACAAATGGAGACAGACCATAATTCAAGTGCAGCTCTCCACATAGGGCTGTGTCTATGAAACAGGCTAGTTCTCTTAAAAAAAATAAAAAGAGGAACAATTTTAAATGTAGCCTTTGGGCCAGTTAGCCATCAGTAGGATGCTGGGGTTGGGGAGGCAGTGCTCTCTTATGGGTCTGATGCTTGGCAAGTTGCCTGACTGACTGGTGGTGTATCAGAAGCCCCTGGGTAGAACAAGACCCAGAAGGAGAAACAAGAGCTAGGAGAAGCCACCCTTTCTACCTGTGTTCCCACTCCAGGTCCCAGAGTCCATGTTCCAGGAGATCCTGCCAAAGGTCCTCAAGGGGGACATGAAAGTGATCCTCAGCTCTCCCAAGTACTTGGAGCTCTTCCTCTTGGCTCGGCAGAGGGTGCCAGCAGAGCTCGAGTCACTGGTTGGCTCGGTTGATCTGTTCTCAGAAGACAACATTCCCAGGTTTGAGGAGATTATGAGCGGGCTCTCGCTGGGGGTATCCTGCACTCTAGTCTTCTGGGTGATGTTTACTGAATCCCCTCTGCCTTCCAGTCTGGTGAATATACTGAAGGTGGCGGCCAACTCTGTAAAGAAGGAGCAGAAGCTGCCTGATGTGGCTCTGAACCTGCTCCGCCTGGCACTTCAGGAGAACAAATTTGAACGGTTCTGGAAGGAGGTTTTGGAGGAGGGGCTGCTGAAGAAGCCATCCTATACATCCAGGTGTGTTTGACACTGGTCTCCCCTCTCCTCCAGCCTGGGTAGGACCTGTTCTAAAACCTGGCTAAAAGAACAGGGCCTCTGACACGACTCTATCCCAATCCTCCATAGCTACATGTGTTTCCGCCTACTGGGTGCATCTCTGCCGCTTCTGTCAGATGAGCAGTTGCAGTTGGTGATGCGAGGAGACTTGATCCGACATTTTGGGGAGCACATGGTCGTTTCTAAGGTAGGTGTCTTCCCGTGTGGTTCAGTGCTGCCCACAGGGCCAGGGCAGTGGTGCTTCCTCTGAAGTTCTAATATGGCAGGACTTGACAAGAGGTTAGCCAGTGATCAGGCCCTTTTGTCCTGAGGCCCACTCACCAGCAGGCCCAGCCAGCCATCTATTTGTAACATTGCTGGGGTGGTCACATTAGGGGGAGTGGTTATTGACGCCAGTGTGTTCTGCATTTTGTGCCTGGCACCTGTCAGTCATAGTGGGGGCCCTATACAGAGGGTTGTCAGGAAGCAAGTGGGTTTTGAGCCACAGGTCAGTACTGGTCTATCAGGACCTGAGCCTAAGTTTCCTTTGTGCCAGTCAAACTAGGAAAACATCTTGTCCTCAATCTTTGAGGGAGAATGGGAATCTTCTTGTGCTGGGGATGAACTAAGGGGTCAAGGATAGGCTTTGATGGAGTTGTGGCAAAGTTGGGCTCAGCCCTCAGTCCTGCTGTGTAATTGGAGTGGGGAAGCCCTGGATTTAATCACTAGAGAGAAAGATGGGAAAGTGGTGGCTCCTGCCTCTTCACTCTAGTAACCCAAACTCATGCTCGTCTCTTGCAGTCCCAAAACCCGCTAAGGTTCATTCCAGAGATAAGTGCATATGTGGGTACCTTCCTCGAGGGGTGCCAGGACGATCCCAAGCGGCAATTCACTGTGATGGTGGCCTTCACGGCCATCACCAATCAAGGTCTCCCTGTCATGCCTACCTTCTGGCGTGTCACGCGGTTCTTGAATACTGAAGCCCTGCAGAACTACGTGACCTGGCTGCGGGACATGTTCCTGCAGCCTGACCTGGACTCCTTGGTTGACTTCAGCACTGCCAACCAGAAGAGAGTTCAGGACGCCTCCTTGAATGTGTAAGTAGCAGGTGTCAGGAGCTTTGAGGGGCCCAAAGCCTTAAGTGGCATGGCTTCAAACTCGGGGCAGGAGAGGAGGAAGGTTAGCTTTTTGGGGTAGCTTTGGTGTCTCCCGACTGGAGGTTGGGGCAGAGTGTAGATGGTCCCAGGGCAAAGGAGCACCCTGTTTCTGTTGTCATGTGGCTTCTGCTTCTAGGCCTGAGCGAACAGTATTCCGGCTCCGGAAGTGGATCATCCACCGCCTGGTCAGCCTTGTGGATCATCTGCACCTGGAGAAGGATGAAGCTGTGGTCGAGCAAATAGCCAGGTGCGTGAGGGACAAGGTGTGAGGGACACTCATGGCTGGCATGACTGAAACTAGGCCCCTTGCCTCATCCTTGTTTGGGTTCCCCTGGAGCCAGAGGCCTTCAGGTTAAGGTAGGGAATAGGCACAGGGGACCTTTGGGGTACGTTATCCTGTGAAGGAAAGTGACCAAGAAAGTGTACAGCAGTGGGACCCCAAAGGTTCAGACTTGACCTATGGATTCTGTAGCAAGCCTTTGCCCACAGTAGCCAGCATCTGTTGGCTCCAGAGGAGCGGCTCTGGTTCTGCTACTTGATCTCAGGTGGTCAAACTAGAGAAATGGCCCCTATGTGGTGAAGCTAAGGGGTGTCTAGCCATGCCACTGCTGGTTTGCTCGCAGGTTTTGCTTGTTCCATGCCTTCTTTAAGACAAAGAAAGCTACTCCCCAGATCCCAGAGACAAAGCAGCACTTCTCCTTCCCCTTGGAGGACGGCAACCGTGGGGTCATTGTCAGTGCCTTCTTCAGGTGGGTCTGGGCTACCCACACGATGGGGAGGGACTCTTGTTCTGTTCTGAGCTGTGAACAAGGTCAGTGAGCCTGGGACAGGGGGCTGAACCCCTGGGTAGTGCTGTCTTATGAATCCTGCCTCCCTTTTACCCAGCCTACTGCAGACCCTCAGTGTGAAGTTCAGACAGACACCAGACCTGGCTGAAAATGGGAAGCCCTGGACTTACCGCCTGGTGCAGCTGGCAGACATGCTGTTGAAGCATAACCGCAACGTAGCCAATGTGACACCCTTGACAGCACAGCAGCGTCAGGCCTGGGACCAGTGAGGACGTGGCATTTCTGGGGGTGGAGGAGGGAGCCCTGTCTGTCTGCCAGTGGAGCCTGCAAATGTGCCCGTTCTCCCTCCAGGATGATGAGTACGCTGAAGGAACTGGAGGCCCAGTCCTCAGAGACCCGGGCCATTGCCTTCCAGCACCTGCTGCTTCTGGTGGGCCTCCACCTCTTCAAGGTATTGTAGTCTATAGAGAAAGGCATGGAGCCTGGAGTTCTGAGGCTCCGTGGACTCTCCCCATTCAGTGGCTTTGGGGGCAGTGGGACATGGGGGTTGAAGTTAGATTTCCTAAGCCAACCTAGTCCTGCATGAAAGTTACAGCTCAAAGGGGAAAAAACCCACACCATCCACGTGAGCACCAGCTAGCATCCCAGGCTCTCCCTGGGGGGCTGCCCTGTGTTTGCTGGGTACCAGAAGCCTTGCTTAGGGCCATACCTCCAGTGGCTGAGATTGATAGTCCCACAGTCCCATCTATCTGTGATTTACTGATTGGAAGTTATAGGTATGAAAGAAAGTACTGCCCCCTGCAGGAGGGAGGCCAGTTTGACATCCAGGACACTTGTCATTTAGTAGTCATTTAGGAATGGGGCCCAGGTGCTATATATGTAGCTCAGGGCTTCCTCCAGCCCCAAGCAAGGGACAGTCAGGCCCGAAGCCAGTAGTGTTCCCCAGCAGAGACTCTGTAGCCTACCAGCTTCCCAGTATATCACATTCTGCCATTTGTATCACCCTCTAGACCACACTGTCTCCCTCTCTGTTTTTCAACTAACACTTTAAAATTTATTTTGTGGATAAGTACCAGGTTAGCCCAACATTGTGGGGTTGGGCTTTACTAGTCCTGCGGTCCTGGTGTCCTTTGTAGCCTTGACTGTGGGTGTTGATGGGGGAACTTAGGCTCTGTGGGCCGTGCTATTATTCAAAGTTGTGAAGAGGTCTTGGGGTTCACATTGTGACGGGTAAGGGTGACCTGCCAGCATAAGCAGGACTGGCATATCTAAGGACTGTAGTTTCAGTTCCTCTCTGATATCTACTTTGTCCTGCCCATAGTCCCCTGCAGAAAGCTGTGACGTCCTAGGAGACATTCAGACTTGCATCAAGAAAAGCATGGAGCAGAATCTGCGCCGATCACGCTCTAGAGCCAAAGGTGTGTCGTTGCTTCTGGGCAGGTTGGGTAGCCAGGCTGTCTGTGGCCTGCTCAGCTTAAATCTGCCTCCCTCTTGTAGCCTCCCAGGAGCCAGTGTGGGTGGAGGTGATGGTGGAGATCTTGCTGTCCTTGCTGGCTCAACCCAGTAACCTGATGCGCCAGGTGGTCCGGAGTGTTTTTGGTCATGTCTGTTCCCACCTGACTCCACGTGGGCTACAGCTAATCCTGGCTGTGAGTTGGGGCCTTTGGAGAGATAGATTAGAAGATGGGTCCACTGAGATGGACTGGGAATTGTGCCAGTTTCCATCTTCTGTACCTCTGCAGCATCGAAACGCTACACACCACTGTCCCCAGACCATCCCCACAGGCTGTCCAGAGGACATCCCCCTTTTCCTCCTTGGGGTGGTGGGGCCTTTGGCCAACATAGAAGAGACTTTCATGGGTGACCTAAGGAGAGGGTGAATCAGGGCAGCAAGTGCAGTGGTGGTCTGGGGCTTCTCCTTAGGTGCTCAACCCTGAGACAAATGAGGATGAGGAGGACAACGTGGTGGTCACTGACACTGACGAGAAGCAGCTGAAACATGGAGAGGTATTTACCAGAGGGTGCAAGGTAGGGCGGGTGGCTGGAGATAGTCACATAGTGTCATCAAAAGGGTATCTTAACTCCCTACCCATAGGACGCAGACTCAGACAGTGAGGACAGTAAGAACTCAGAGAGTGACGTGGATAGTGAGGATGGGGAAGAAAGTGAAGAGGAGGACCGTGATAAGGATGTGGACCCAGGCTTCCGACAACAGCTGATGGAAGTGTTGCAAGCTGGGAATGCACTGGTGAGCAGGACCCAGGGGAGAGGGGGTTTGTCCACCCACTTAAGGGTAAGCTGATGGCTCTGCTTCTGTGCCTCAGGGTGGAGAGGAGGAGGAGGAGGAAGAGCTTGGGGATGAGGCCATGATGGCCCTGGACCAGAACCTGGCCAGCCTATTTGCAGAGCAGAAGATGCGTATCCAGGCCCGGCATGAGGAGAAAAACAAGCTGCAGAAGGAGAAGCAGCTCCGACGAGACTTCCAGATCAGGGTGAGTGTGCACATAGTTGCAAGGCACCCTGAGCTCTCCTGCCTCTCCCATGTTCCCACATGGGCTGACTCAGCCTTTTGGCCACAGGCACTAGACCTGATTGAGGTGCTGGTGACCAAGCAGCCTGAGCACCCCCTGATCCTGGAACTTCTTGAGCCACTGCTAAACATCATCCAGCGCAGCATGCGCAGCAGAGGCTCCACCAAGCAGGAGCAGGACCTCCTGCACAAGACCGCCCGCATCTTCATGTGAGTACACATGAGTTACCCCAGAGTAATGCACAGCCCTTGGTTCCACTTTCCTCACGCTGCTGTTCCCTGTGTGTAGAGTAGGGGTCCTGAAGCTCTGGGCCCATCCCAGCTATCGGTGACAAACGTACTCTGTCCCACAAGACAGATACACAGTTCATACACAGTGTGGGGCGGTTCAGAGGCATCAAGTTTCTGTTCATCTCTAAGTTGGTTTCCTAACCTATGCAATGAGACTTGGGGCTGCTCTTTGTGGTGTGCATGACAGAGCAAGTAAAGAGACCCCTTGTGACCAGCTTTGCCTTTCCTGCCCATAGGCATCATCTTTGTCGTGCCCGCCACTACTGCCACGAGGTGGAGCCTGGCGCAGAGGCTCTGCATGCCCAGGTGGAGAGGCTTGTGCAGCAGGCTGGCAACCAGGCTGACGCCTCTGTTGCCCTTTACTATTTCAATGCCTCTCTGTACCTGCTGCGAGTCCTCAAGGGCAACACCACTAAGAGGTACCAAGACGGTCAGAAGTTAGAGGGAGCAGACATCAAGTCTGAACCCAAGGACTCAGAGGTGAGGCAGAGCCAGTCCAAGCAGTTTCCAATGAGAATTTGAGGCCAGCCCTTGTCCAGGACTCTCCCTCAGCCTTCTCCCTGCTCCTAGTTTCACCTTAGCTCTCTCACCAGGTCCAGACTACCAGTTGCTTGGACTTGGACTTTGTGACCCGGGTGTATTCAGCGTCATTGGAATCTCTTCTGACCAAGCGTAACAGCCCACTCACCATCCCCATGTTCCTCGACCTCTTCTCCCGATATCCAGTAAGTACAGGAGCCAGCCTACCTGTTGAGAACTCTGCCCAGCCCAGTCCCCAGCTAATGGCCTTTTGTCCTTCCTCAATCCCTAGGTGATCTGTAAGAACTTGCTTCCCATCGTGGTCCAGCATGTGGCTGGCTCATCTCGGCCCCGCCATCAGGTAAGGGTCTTTCTGAAACGCCTGTACCGTTTTCTCACTTAAGCCGACGGACGAGGCCTGTTTTACTGACCTCAGTTATGCTCATGCTGTAACTCATGATAGGCACAGAGGAACTGAAAGAACCTTGCTGTCTGGCCCAAGGTCTCCAGCTTGCTGAGGCTTTATCTCTGGCCTACACAAGAGGGCATCCCTTGTCAACTTAGATGCAGGGACTATCGAGCAGGCTAGAGGAGGTCAACACCAGGTCTTGCTTCTTATCCAGTTGGGACCACTGCCTCTCCAGGCCTCAGCAGCCCTTTTCCCACATAAGAAGAGAGAAATTGATGATTGAAAGGCCTAGCATGGGCAGCCTCCTCTAAGTCTGGGTGGGTTCCTGCTGACTATATTCTCCTTGATACAGGCCCAGGCGTGCCTGCTGCTCCAGAAGGCCCTGTCTGCACGGGAGCTGAGAGTGTGTTTTGAGGATCCTGAGTGGGAGCAGCTGATTAGCCAGGTCTTGGGAAAGACCACCCAGGTAACAGCTGTGAAGCCCCCACCCATGAACCAGATTGCTTAGAACACATTACCCCCCTGGGCCACTGTTGAATATAAGATGTAGAGAGGCCTTGAGCTGCTCTCAGGAGTGCCTCAGTGTTGGCCTTCCTCTGCAGACCCTGCAGACTCTTGGGGAAGCACAGAGCAAAGGGGAACACCAGAGGGAGCTATCCATCTTGGAGCTGCTGAACACTGTCTTCAGGATAGTCAATCACGAGGTAAGGCAGCTGCAAAGATTAAATGCTACTAGACCTGGTAGACTGGGAGGGAGGCCAGGTCACTATGCCGGAAAGAAAACGGAGAGATGTTAGTGGTCAGCGAGAGGAGCTAGAGGTGAGGCCAGGCTTCCTGGCTCAGAGTGGAGGGGCAGGAGTTACTCGTGAGCCATCAGGATAGAGGGCCAGGCCACTGGAGATGGGCAGCTGGGCTCCCCTAGTCTGGAACCACCCCTGCAGGTAGCTGAGGAACTATAAAAGCAGAGACCCAGGCCCCTGGCTATGGAAAGAGAGACAGTGTTAGGGGCCCTTGTTTCCTCCACAACCAAGGGACTAGTGACTTAAAGACAGGAATGACTAAGAACCCAGGAGCCAAATGCTGGCAAGAAGCCATGTCACCACACTGCTACTCCAGCCTATCTTTACTTCCAGAAGCTGTCTGTGGACCTCACTGCTTTCTTGGGCATGCTTCAAGGCAAGCAGCAGAAGCTGCAGCAAAACCTGCAGCAAGGGAATCACTCGTCTGGCTCCAGTCGCCTCTACGATCTCTACTGGCAGGCCATGAACTTGCTTGGAGTGCAGTATGTTCTGGGAGAGGGACTAGCATTGGGAATGTGGCTAAAAGCACCCTCCCTCCGAGCAGTACTGCACACTCACACACACACTCTCAACTTTGTGTTTTTCTTCCTACAGGCGTCCAAAGTCAGAAAAGAAGAATGTGAAGGATATTCCTAGTGACAGCCAGAGTCCCATTAGCACAAAGCGGAAGAAAAAGGGATTCTTGCCAGAGACCAAGAAGCGAAAGAAACTTAAATCTGAGGGTACCACATCAGAAAAGAAGGCTGCATCACAGCAGGATGCAGTGACAGAGGGTGCCATGCCTGCTGCCACTGGTAAAGACCAGCCCCCCAGCACAGGCAAGAAAAGAAGGAAGAGAGTGAAGGCTAACACCCCATCCCAGGTGAATGGAGTAACTGTGGCCAAGAGTCCGGCTCCCAATAACCCCACCCTGAGTCCCAGCACCCCCCCTGCCAAGACCCCAAAAGTGCAGAAGAAAAAAGAGAAGCTGTCACAGGTGAATGGATCCACTCCTGTGTCCCCCGTAGAGCCTGAAAGCAAAAAGCATCAGAAGGCTCTCAGCACAAAGGAGGTCAAAAGAAGGTCCTCCCAGTCTGCCCTGCCAAAGAAAAGAGCAAGGCTGTCTCTGGTGAGCAGGAGCCCCAGCCTGTTACAGAGTGGGATCAGGAAAAGGAGAGTGGCCAGGAGGAGAGTCCAGACACCTTGAGTGCTATGATGTCCC
Organism: Rattus norvegicus; assembly: GCF_021556685.1. Taxonomy (NCBI): domain Eukaryota; kingdom Metazoa; phylum Chordata; class Mammalia; order Rodentia; family Muridae; genus Rattus; species Rattus norvegicus. Next base: position 62,973,624 of record NC_141543.1, read on the forward strand.
CTCCTGTCAGCAGCCCTAGAGACTCCTATTTTTTCACCAATATTTTAATAAACAAGCCATGATCTAGGACACCAGTCTGACTTATGAACCTTCCAGGGGGAGGGCCTGTGTTCAACAGTCCTGCCCCTCCCCAGGTTGTTCCGCTGGAGAGTCACCAAAACATTTAAATAGGTTTATTTCTTCATTTACAAGAGGAATATATATTTGGCTTCTCTCTTAAGACTCTGAGATTCACAATCAGCAGCTCTAAAAAATAAAGGAGCAGTTCAGCTTCCGGAAGGAAGAGGAGGCAACACTTGGACCTGGTTCTTGTACAACAAGAAAACATTGCTAGGGCCCCTGCTGGGGCTAGGGTGGGAGCCAGGCTGGTCTTTAGGGATAGCACCCTCTGCAAACCCATGTCCAAACCCCCAGGGTGCCCCAGAACTTGTTGGGGTGGGTATCACACCACTGAAGCCACAGCAAGTGGGGTACAGCCACAGAGACTGTTGTCCACGCTGGCTGGTTCTGGAAGTTTCCCTAAGTTACAATGGTACCCCAGGACCAGAGCCACCTTGGTTACAGCGTGCAAGGAGTAAAGCTGGGGTAAGTGCCCAAAGGTGACTAGGGTGGCTGCAGGGGGGTGAGGGTTGTATGTATATGGGAATAGTGTGATCAAAGGCTGGGGTGAAGGCCTGGCCCCAAGAGAGTCAGTTGGGGTATGATACCTACAGGCACTGGTGGGCAATCTCCAGCAGTTTCACACCTAGGCCGAGGAGTAGTGTGGACAGCTGGTGAGTCCTTTAGCATCCTATCTGACCCCTCATTGGGAAGGGCTCATCCTGGAGGAGGAGGTGACTTCTGGGGGACTGCAGAAGTTTGGGGGCTGGGATGAGGAAGGGAGGTTCTCAAATTCTCAGCCTACCATGGGGCCTTCACCCCCTAGGGCTACAGCTTCCTTTAAGGAGGGTGATCCCATCTGAGAAAAACTTCCAGGCAAAGAACTAGCTGAAGACAGCAGAGACAGTATCCTCCTGGGAGACTGTCCCACCCACGAACACCCAGAGGTGTGTGCCCAGCTACGCATGCCAGGCTGAATTTGCTGTTCCCAAGGTTAGCGCCTACAAGTGGGGAAGTGGTCCCCGTCCACCAGAGCCTTAGGCAGACCTCAGAACCGGAACTGAGGTCCTGAGACCTGAGCGGTGTCTTCTGTGTACAGCCCCGGGCCTGTTTCTTCAAAGTTGTGGAGGGTGCCATGCATGGCACACAATGGAGGAAGCTCCAGCTCCTTGGTTCCACTGTCTAGGGAGGATAGTGGCTCCCTCAAGATCACATGAGCTAAGGGTGGACCAGAATCTCCCCAAATACCCACTGCAGGGTGGCTGCTTCTATCTTGGCCCTTCAGCCCCCAACCAGGGCTGGAGTTGTGTCCAACTGAGTGACTCCAGCACACACAGCCTTCTAGGTTCACTGAGGATGCAGCTTCTTGAAGATAGGGCCACTCAGTCCTGGCAGTCCTAGGCCAAAGAGGGTGTGTACCCAACTGTGAGTCACACAGGAAGCTTTGCGACCGTCCTGCAGGTCCAGGATGCTGGAGAACCTCTCCCAATCTAAACTGCAGTTCATTGCTGTCCCAGCGGCACCTGTGGGAAGAGTCAGAGGTGGAGCTTTGGGAACTGTTCCAAAGCTGGCTTCCTTGGCTTTCATCACTGCTGTGAACTTGGGGCTCTGACCCTGGTTTAACATTACCAGGAAGCTAAAGCTTCCAGGGGCTAGGCCACTGGGAAGGTCAGGGTGGGATCTGCACCCTGACGCATGGAGGAGGATTTAGGAGGACATCAGGACCTGGCAAGTACCAGCCCAGCGCTGACCTATGCTCCTGGCCCTTCTAGGGAGGGGAGGGCACTGATTTACTGGAAGAAGCCGGCTCCCACAAATCCTCAGATGCCGTGTCAACATTTCAGAGGAAGAGGGCAGACCAGGGTGGAGGGGATGTGCTAGGGGAGGAGATGGTTTGGAAGGTGTTTTGGTCCCTGTTCCTTCACTCCTCCTACAGGAGTTTCCTGGCCTTCACTCACCACCTCAGATTTTCACGGATGCAGGCGGCATCACCAGCTGGTTCACCCTGAGGGAGAGACGGACGGGGGTCAGGGTGGCACATCAGCGGGGACTGGGCCCAGGCACGGCTCTGGCACATCGAATCACTGGGGCCGGTAGACCGGAGGCGCTGGGCAGGGACCTCGTCAGCCCCAGGGGGAGGTGGGAAAGCCCAGGGGTAGGGAGAAGAGAGAGAAAGGAATAGAGAAAAGAGAAGAAAGAAGTCAGAAAGTGAGAGAAGGGGATGGGTCTCCCAGCTCTAAAACCCTGAGAGAAACTCGAGAGAAAAACCCATGTCTGGAGCTACCACAAAAGAGACTGGCATCTACTAGCCTGGGCCACAGTTGGCTGGGCCTTCAACATACTAGCTGGGGCATAGGGAGACTTGGAGTCAAGCATTTTAGAGCTAGCCCTGGCCTCCAGCAGGTCACCTAGCCCTGGAGGTACAAAGTAACTTACTATCCCCTCCACACTAGGGTAAAAGCTGTCACAGTCCCTGCTTCACAGGGTGCCCACCCAACCCTACTCACTGCTGCTCAGCCTTGGCACGATCGCTGAGGAAGAAGAGAGCAGTGGCAAGGAAGAACATGCCACCCAGGACCACAACAAAAGGGCACAGCATGAGGGCATAGCCCAGGCTCAGAAACTCCCAGAGTGGGGAGTCCTTGGTGCTCTGGCGGATTAGGTCCGAGATCTGTGGAGATTGAGGTATGGGTGTCAGGACAGGACTGTCTTCTGTGCCCCACACCAGGCAAGCCCCACCCCCAGACACTCACAAAGCCAATGAGGTAGGGGCTTCCAGCGTCCCCCAGCAGATGGGAGGTGAAGCTCTGCAAGGCCACAGCAGTGGCTCGTCGAGTGGGGATGACCACATACTGCAGGAGGAAGGGCAAGTCAGTGCTAGAAGGTCCATGTGCAAGGCTCATCTCTGTGGCTATGACACTTTCGAAACCCCCACAGCCTCAGGTCCCTGTCCTGGTCTCTTCACTCCTCCCACCCAGCCCTGTACTTCCCTGCCCACCATGTAGGTAGGTATGGCTGCTCCCCTGCAGCGGTGGGAATCTGCACCTCCCTCCCTACAGCTTCAGCCATGAAGCACAATTTGGGTATCAGATGGCATAGATCTTCAGGCCAGAGCTCTTGGAGCATGGAGGAGCTGAGTTAAAAGGCCCAAAGGTACTTTTTCCTGCTTAACCCAGGCTGACTTCAGGTTGCTACGCTCCTGAAGAGAACCTTGGTTTCTGAGGGATCACAAGTGCAGTTGTGCAACTCCTAGACATTGAGTTCCAGCTTCTAGGCTTCCTGCCCTTCCTTTATATAAACTGGGCTCCCCCTCCTTGAAGACTCAGCAAGGATGAGGCTGACTGAGGTGGAGAGGATATGAACTAGAATCCTACCCCTAAGAGCCTCTACTTGAACTCAAGCACCCTGACCTGGACACAAAGAACCACGAGGCCCCAGGTCTTCCTGAGTTAGACAGAATAGGCCCTGACCCCACCTTAAGCAGATGGGACAGACTAGGACACACAGTACCAGGTGTCCCCTGCTCTGAGCTCCCGCTACTCTCACTGTCTATGACACCTATCACTGTGCACAGTGGCAGCAGCCAGCACCCTCAAAGTACCCTGCTGGTGGTGACAAGACAGGTAGAGATCTGGATCTGAGGATATTGCATGGCCCCATTTCCACCACTAATTAGTCACTTAGCTGGAACACTTAGTAAAACTGGGACATGATTTCCCTGGGACCTAGACCCTGCCAACAGTTCTCAGGGGACTGATGGGGAGGGGTTGTCAGGGGAGGGCATGCTACCCAGCACCAAAGACACTTGATTAAGTCTTGCCACCCTTTTCACTCAGGTTATGTAGTGACCCATCGCTACCCTTGTTCTTGCCCAGCCCCTTGGTGAGGCATTTAGCCGAGTCCTCCCCACCACCTTTACACGGCATATAAATGGGCAAGAAACAGAGGCACTGTATGGGGCATAGGTGTGTGGGAAAACAGTGGGCTTCCTGAAAGGGAGGAACTACAAAGGCCCCAGACTCTGGTTTTCTGGCCTGAGCACCAACCCCTAAGCACGCTGAGGGTACTTATTCCCTAGCCCCGCACCTCTCCTGCTCCATCTCCAATCCTTTGTAGTCTCCTGACCCCATCTAGAGATTTCCTGAAGGACCAAGGGCAGGAGTCACACTCGCTCCTGACATCCCCACCCCTCATTTCACTCAGAGCTACAAGTCACTAGGCCCACAGCCCCTCCCCTGTTCCTCCTGTCCCCACCCAGGAACACAGGCTGAGCAGGCTGCTCAGACAGCCCTTTGTTCCCTGCCTGCTGGTCTGGAGGCCATTGTTGGACCCGTAAAGACAGCCTCTGTCTGTCCAGCCAGCCGCAGGCACTCGGCAGGCACGCCTGGGACCCAGCCTAGGACCCAGCCTGAGCTGGCAAAGCAGAATGCAAGGACACTGAACTACTGGGGGAGGAGTCCTGGCAGACAGCACCACCTCAGTGCCAGCCTGGCACTGCCAGCCTCCTCACCACAAACCTGAGACTGGAGACAACCCCGCCCTGTACCCCAACACCTACCTGCTCAATTCTGTTTCCAGGCTTCTCCCAGATCCCACCCCCACATGTCTCTGCTCTCCTCCCTGCCTCTGGCTTCACCTCTCCCACCGAGTGCTGCTTACTTTTCACCCACCCTCTCAAGCTACCCCAATGGAAGAAGCCTGAGTCAGTCCGCACATGGTGACTTCCTGGCTTACCATGAGGATGTCTGCAGTGATGGCCCAGTTAGAAAACAGCAGTGTCTCGCCAACAAAGATGCAGATCTATTCAGAGAGGAAAGCAACTATGAAGGACACAGGACCTTCCCTGTGGAGACAGAGGGTCCAGCAAGTCAGTCCGCACCTCCAGCCCATCTCCCCAGCCTCCTGTGCACTCACATAGGCGCCCACGATGCTGGTCTTGGCAGCCACAAAGATGAGGCAGATGAAGATGGCAGATCCCAGCATGCCCACGGCGCACACCAAGGGGTCAGCGCGCTGAGTGCGCAAGCGGCACCAGCGAGTGGCTCCCGCGCCTGTGACTACGCCCAGAAAGCCAGTAAAGCAGGTAATGGCCCCAAAGATGAGGCTGTGGGGACAAAGGACAGTAGAGTGTGACTTGAGCAGGGCCAAGGTTGAGACGGATGCACCATCCCTTGGGTCCGGGCTTTACCTGTCTTTGGCTCCACAGGGCGGGCTGTTGCAAGTCTCTGCTGTCTTTTGTACAACTTGAGCACGGTGCAGATAGAGGGGAATCCACATGCCCAGGGCTCCTGTGGCGAAGGACACAGCGGATGTGGCCAGGGAGGAGAAGACGTAACTGCGGCTGGGGAGAATCCAGGGAGGGAAACTGAGCTGGAGCAGTGGGCAGCCCTTACACCGGGCCTAGGAGGCAGCCTACTCCCCTACAGCCAGCTACCTGCTCCCTCCCCAGACAGAAATGCTCTTTCTCAGGCCCAGCCGAGGGTTCAGGATGCAATTTATTGTTCCAATAAAATCTCAGGCCAAAATGCTATTCAGCCCTACAGGCAGTGTAGACAGCAGGTAAGTGTGGGTGGGCACACTCTCGGCCACACCTCCTCCCACCACACCGGTGCTGCAGGGGAACACTCACTTCCGGATCAGGGCCTTCATGTCTCGGAGCCAGGAGGTCCGTGCTTTGAGCTGCCCCCCAAGTTGATCAGCATGGCCTCTCTTAGTGGCTGGGACCAAGATGAGGATGAGTGTTCCTGTGATCATGCCCAGGACAGGGGAAACCTGGCAGGACGGAAAATGTGACATTTTCATGCCGCAACATACCTGAGCTCCAGCGCCCTTTTCCTAGGCTAATATCTGTCCTGCCAAGTCACAGAAGGGCTGAGCAAAGCCACTGGGGATGGGGCCAGGGAAAGGGTAACAGAGCTCAAAGTGGACAGTCCAGACCAAAGGCAGGACAGGAAAGCAAGTTCAAGGAAGATTGACAGAGTTCAGGATTAGAGGGAAGGAGGAACTAAAAAGAGGAGGAGGAAGAGGAAGAGGAGGAGGAGGAAGAAGAAGAGGAGGAGGGAAGGAGGTAGGTGAGGGAGAGGTGGCTAAACAGATGGATGAAGACGAGATGAGAGAACACATAGTTGGATAGATAGATGCACTCATACATGGATGGATGGACAAGTAGGTGAGAGGGTAGAAGGAGAGAACGGCAGGCAAATGGAGAGTGTCTTTGAGTGGAAGAGAGCTATAGACCCATCTGCCTAATCCCTGGGATAGGAATGTTCCAAGGTGTGTCCCTCAAACACTGATGGAAGGGGCTGACCAGACGGGTGGCCTGTTCTTTACAGGGTCCTGTGGGTCTTCCCTGTATCCAGCCTCACATTAAGAATAGAATCCTGAAACCTCTCCCTACACAGGCCAGGAGAAAAGAGAAACTTGATTCCCTGTGGGCCGGGGAACTCTTCTGACTGTAACCCCACCCCCATCCTATGGCTAACCCCTCTCCCCATTATGAAATTCCACGGTGGCTGCTTCCTTCCTGCTTTTGAGGAAAAAACACTTTGTCTTGCGCTTCCGCTCCTCTGAGAGACGGGGGATCTCTGTTTCCTCCGATTGCACTGTCCTGGGGCCTTGGTGACTTGCCCCAACCCTCCAACAGAACAGGAAGTGGCTCCAGACCCTAAGGGCCCCCACACAGAGGTCCTGTCCCAACCTCGCCCTAGAACAGAGCCAGCACTGGAAGCAGGAAGCTGCACTGTGGTCCTGGAATTTCCTGACATGATGAGAGAATTCTCATCCTCTCCAACTTCTGGGGGCTGGGGGAAGGTTCCAACCTTGGACTGAGAGACCGACCGTCTAACTCTCCTGATAGCTCAACCTGAACTGTTCTAAGGAGACAAGACCTAGAGCCCAGGCTAGCGAGTGAGGAAGCCTAAAGACCAAAGCCTGGCTTCTGGGTGGGGCTGCTCTCTGGGGGGAAACACTGGAGTAGGGAGCTCAACAGGAGGGGACCTAGGCCTTACCCGCAGGGCCCAATGCCAGTCTCCAGCTGCCTGCTTCACGCTGGAACCTGTGATGTAGCCCAGGCCACTGCAGATAAGACAGACACACGTCAGACCCACCGGTTAGGTTGAGTGGGAAGTTCTTGCTTTCCTCCCTCCCAACCAGACTGTGGAAGAGCGGGTCTGGGAGTCCTCTACAGCTGCCAGCTTCCACATCTGTTTAATGCAGAGACAGTGAATTCTAGGGGACCTTGGTGCTCTTCCCAGTAGTCGTGGCGGTCCACACTTACCTGCCCAGAGGGATGGCAAAATAGAAGACTGATAGCATCAGTGTGCGTGTGTTCTTGGTAAATAAGTCGCCGATGATGGTGGGTGCTATGGTGGAATAGCTAGCTTCACCAATACCTACTAGCCCCCGGGACAGGACCAGCAGCCAGAAGTACTGTGGAGGAGAACAGAGAACGCTGGAGGACCAGCCATTCCTAGGCTTGCTCATCCCTATCTCCTTATGTCCCAGCCCTGGCAGGGTCCAAAAACTAGGAGAGAGGATGAGACCAGGACTAGCCCCAGCAGTGACCACAGCCACAGGCTACACAGGGCCCTAGAATACCCTTCCAAATGATGGATCTGATTGGGATGGACTATTCCTAGGTTGGGAGAAGACAGGGCTCTGGGTTCCCAGAAGCACTGGGGACTGTGTCCACTTGGAGCATCTTTGCCTCTCTGGCCTTACTTCAGGATTCAAAAATCACTTTTGCTCTGTGCCCTTTCCCCAAGGGGAGGCTGGACCAAACCTGACCACACTGAGGTCCCAGTGTGTGTAGAGTGTGGACATAGCTACCTTAGTGGGCTCAGAGCCCCCTCTCTGATACACATCTCAAAGGCCAGCAACGGGAAAACAGTGTGGCCATGCCAGTTGACAGTGTCCAACCCCTTTGGTGTGGACCTGGCCCCTAGCTGGCCAGGGCCTGAGAACCCAGACCGGTCATGGTTTCCCTGCCCAACCCTTACCACACATTCAGCCAGCATTGCCCATATGCAGCTTACCCCCCACTGTCCCTCCTGTCTCTCTCCAGCCATCTCCTGCCACTTCTCTGGCTCCTGGCTGTCTCTGCTTGGGGCTTCTGACCCTCCACCCTGACCCCATCTCAGTCTCCCTGGTTCCTGGGGCTCCTTTCCCTGCAGATTAATTGCCCACAGCCTTTGCCTATTTTTCTACCGGGTCGAATAGATTTATATGAGCTTCCTCTACATCACAGGGTGAATCCTTTGTCATCTGTCACCACTGTTCTCAGCCTTCTCTTTCCTCTTTGTTTACCCGATTTCACCATTCACAGGTTTCTTGATATCTAATTTGATGCTGTCAAATCTTGGTTTTTTTTTCCCCTCCATGCCTTGTTCAAGAAAGCCTACTGTAGCTGCAAAGTACAAAACATCCTCCTCTGTTTCATGCTTGAAACACATTGGAGAGACATGAGTCTTTCTCAGCTTCTAGCATGCTAAAGCAACTCTGTCCCCACCCCACACAGGGGCCTCCCAGACTGATGCTGTCTCTGCCCTGTGTTACACATGTAAGTCCCAAGAAACAGCACTTAGTGTTTCCTGTGCTTCAGATGGACAGACGGTGGGGCTATTCCACGATTTTGTTTGGGTTCTTTTTTTCTCTGCATGCAGTTCTGACTGTCCTGAAACTCTTTGTAGATCAGGCTGGCTTTGAACTCACAGAGACTGCCCTGCCTCCCTAGTGCTGGGATTGAAGGTGTGTGCCATCACCACCCAGCATGCTCCACTTTTTTTTTTAATCCCACTATGTGTTTCATTATTTTTTTGAGATATAAGCACAGTGATTACACTGACCAAGTCCATTCTTCCACTATTCTGTATGAATAATACACCTTGAATTCTTCCACTCGTCACTCTGGATGAATACACCTTGAGTATCTATCTCTCAGGTCCAGTGCTGGGCATTTTTTAAAATTTATTTAATGTATATGAGTACTTTATCTTTTTTTTTTTCAGAGCTGGGGATCGAACCCAGGGCCTTACGCTTGCTAGGCAAGCGCTCTACCACTGAGCCAAATCCCTCCGCCATGAGTGCTTTATCTTAATGTGCACCTGCAGGCCAGAAGAGGGCATCAGATCCCATTACAGATGGCTGTGAGCCACCATGTGGTTGCTGGGAATTGAACTCAGGACTCTGGAGGAGCAGTCGGTGCTCTTAACCGCTGAGCCACCTCTCCAGTCCCCCCAACCTCCAGTGGTGGGCATTTGAGTGATTTATTTCCTTCCTTCCTTCCTTCCTTCCTTCCTTCCTTCCTTCCTTCCTTCCTTCCTTCCTTTCTCTGTGTGTGTATGCACACGGGAAATGTGTACACACGTGTGTGCAGGTCTACATAGAGGTCAGGAGTCAATGTTGGATATATCTTCTGTAGGGTGTCTCACTGAACTTGGAGCCCACAAATTCAGCTAGACTAGTTGATCAGTGAGCCCCCAGGAGCCAGCTGTCCCCAATCCCCCAGCCCTGAGGTTACAGGAGCACACCATCACACTTGGCTCACCCTTGACAGCAAGCACTTGTATCCAATGAGCCACCTTTCCAGCATCTCTCCTTTTCTTTTCTTTTTAAAGAGATTTTTTAAAATATTAGGTGTATGCAAGTGTGTCTATGTGCTCTCTCTCCGTGTGCGTGTGCGTGTGCGTGTGTGCGTGCGTGCGTGTGTGTGTGTGTGTGTGTGTGTGTGTGTGTGCACGCGAGCGTGTGCCAGAAGAGGAAGTTAGATCCCTCGGAGCTGGACTCACAGGTAGTTAAGAGTCACCCTGTATGGGGAGCAGGAAACCAAACTTGGGTTTCTGGAAGAAACAGTAGGCAACCCTAACCACTGAACCACCTTTACATCTTTTTTGTTTTCTCTCTCTCCCTAGGAGGATCCTCACACTTGTTTGTCCACACACTGGAGTTTTTCTTGGCTGTGTCCCTCCAGACAGAAGCTGGGCCATGTAGGGACACAGCAGGAATTTACAGTATCTTGCCATTCTGATCTCCAAAGAGTCTCCGACAATTTACACTCCCACCAGCAGCTAGGTGGCCAGGCTTCCCACAGCTGTACTAACACTTGGTATTGTCGGCCTTTTTAATTGTTGCCAATCTGCTGGGTGTGAAATGGTTATCTCATTGTTATTTTGCTTTGCATTTCTCTGATTCCGGCAGAGGCCGAGGTATCTCTTGCTCCATTCGTTGGCCATTGGGCATGTTCTGGAATGTTCTGGAATGTTCTGGAATGCCCTGACAACACTTTGTTTATTTTCCTATCAGCTATTGTCTTTTCCTTGCTGGTTTATAGTTAGGTTTCTCAGCCTTGCTTTGGCTTTCACTTCACCATCTGAGGTTTACTCCGCCCCATGGTTGACACGGCACCAGCATTGACTGTTCAGTCATGGAGGTCATCTCTTTTCCCTGGAGTCACTGGTGAGAGATGTGCCCTCAGCCAGCACTGGCTCCCCACTCCCCAGGGCCTTGCTTCATGGATCAATCATTACTCAGTCTGCCCCTTGGCTGATTTACCCGGGATGGCCATTGTTTGACAACAGATAGGGCAAACCCCACTCACTGCTATTGCTCATTCCTTTTGGCTGCTTGAAGCACTTTCTCTGCCAAATTAACTTTAAAAATCAGTTGCCAGTGCCCCCAAAGCCCTAGCGATGCTTGGATGGTTATCACAGAGTGTACAGAGCAACTGAAAGTGGTCTGTTTCTTTCTTTGCCTCTGCTTATCTCTTCTCCCAGCACAGAGGGCATCAAGACCTAGATGCCCTCCTTGATCAGTCTCAGAAGCAGGCCCAGGAGCCCAGCCAGGGGCAGGATAAGGCACAGAGGGCCCGAAGGCTCCTGCCTTGGCCTTTTGTTTCTATGGTGACCAGGCTCTGAGTCTGGAATTGTCTTGGGTCTGACCCACCTCCCTGAAGCAAAGACAGCTCTGCAGACCCCCTTGGGAGCATCTGGCTCCTCCTTGTCAGTTGGATTCTTCCAGGGCTCAGTGCTGCCTGAGGAGGAAGGACTGGGTCTCAGGCCTGGCACTCAAGGCCCTCCTTGACCTGGTCCCTACCTTTCTTTCCAGCCATGATACCCTTCTCTTTCTCTCAACACGATCCACTGTCCTTACATCTTTGGGTATGCCCCCTGCCTGGGCCCTCCTCAACGAAAGTACTGGATTCCCAGTCGTGCCTGCTGAATTCATGTTACCCACTTCCAGGAAGCCTTCCTGGAACCCACAGAGGGCAAAGGGACAGTTATTCTCCAGTGTTTGGCACTTAGCACATCTTGAAGGCTGTGAGCATGAAGCATCTCTCTGACATCTATCTGCCCCTGTCTCTCAATGGCAGAGATGGACAGAAAGCTCCTGAGGATAGAGGTTGGTTCTTCCTCCTCCATTGCTCTACACAGACATTGTCACATGGCTGGCTGCTCCTAGCCATGAGAAACTCCCTGCCCTCATGAGACTACACAGGCCTTCTTGGAAAGAACGAACAGAAAGGAAGGTTTTCCAGATGCTGGCCATGCTCTGTGCTGGACATTCATCAACTCTGTTGCTTCCCACGGAGGACCGGTCTGAGTATGATTATTCCCATTTTAACAATGAGAAGACCGAGACTCCGAGCGGTGAAGTACAACTCCAAGTCACAAAGCACGGTGGTCAACAAAGTTGAGATATTCAAACCCAGGACTGTGAAAGCCAACAGTATTTCTTAAAACACCTCGATGTTGAGTTGACATTTGCCTTCCTGGGACTCGGATTCAAAGGGTTGATTGGCCATCAAAGAGCAAAATGAGCCAGAAACAGAGTCAGGGACTAGCTTAGGTTTGCACAGCAAGAGAACGGAGAGGATCTAGGACTAGAAGCCAAGGTCCTTATTGCTAGGGCAGACTTATCCACTCTGTTCCTGGCATCCTGTCAAGCTGGAGGCTGCTCAGAAAGCCAGGTTGCCATGCAGGGCTGTGAGACCAGGTCAGCACAGAGATATCCTTGTCTGTGGGGCAAGGATGTGTTATAACTGAACACAAAGATACCTGCCATGGCTTGGCCTTGAAGCTCAGGAGCAGCAGCTCAGTCTACAGAGCACAGAACGACTCTCCCTGAAGACATGGGGTTGGAGGGAGCAGCTAAGCAGGAGCACCTTGGGGGACCTCACCTGCTGAGGGATGAAAGAACTAGAGAAGGTGACGGCCGACCAGAAGAAGATGCCGCAGCTGAGGATCACCTTTCTATTGAAGCGATCGCCCAGGTAGCCAAAGATGGGGGCAGCCACCATGAAGCTGCAGATGAACACTGTGGAAAGAAGAGAGAAGAGCTGGAGTTTGTGCTGAGCTCAGCTTGGATCCAGACAGAGGAAGTGGCCCTGGAGGGACAACTTCAGTGCATGGCACACAGAGCAGGAAGGGGGAAATGTGCCAGATTAGGGACACGGGGACTCCAGCTCTTCCATCACCCCAAGCTTATTCCATGTCCTGTGGGCTTGGAACACTCCCTCAGAGTGCTAGCCCAAGGCTTACCGCATCACCTCCAGGGGTTCCCCACTTCATAGGTGAGAGCAAGACTCAGGGAAGCTGACTTGCCAAGGTCCCGCAGGCAATAAATGTTCTAGCAGAAATGGAACCTTTGTCTGCCGAGCTCCAGAGCCCGAGTTCCTTAGGTTTTGCCACTTATTTTACCTGCTTGCTTTTTAGACAAGGTTTCCTGTAGCCCAAGCTGGCCTTAACTTTGTAGCCAAGGATGATTTTGAACTTTGGATCCTACCACTCATTCTCTCAAGTTCTAGTATTACAGGTGTGCACTACCATGCCTAGTTTATGTGCTTCTGAGGCTCAAACCCAGGGCCTCATATACTCTAGGTAAACATTCTACCATGCTGGGGAGCTACATCCCCAGCCCATAGTGCTTTGCTTGTTTTCAGACAGCTCTCACTATGCAGTCCTGGCTGGCACAGGACATGCTATATAAACCAGGCTAGCCTCAAACTCACAAGAGTTCCTCCTGCCTCTGCCTCCCTGCTGGGAGCACCAGAATGCATGGCCTGCCTTAGTTCCCGTATTATGCTTGAGAGAGGGGCTGGAGAGGTGGCTCATAGGTAAAAAGAAATCATTATGCTCGCAGAGGACTCAGATTCAGTTCCAAGCACTCACATGGTGGCTCACAACTGTCTAACTCCAATTCCCGGGGATCCAATGTCCTCTTCTAACCTCTGTAGTCACCAAGCACTCATGCAGAGTTCATACCGGAGGGAGACATTTGTACACATAAAATTCCGAATCTTTACAGATACTTGAAAGATGGAGAGACTCAGAGAGAGTGAGGATCTATCTACTTAAAGTCACGCAGCAAATCAGGGCAAACCTGAGCCTGGAACTCCGGGTCTTAGCGTCTTCCAGGTCACTCGGCCACCCGCACTCCCAGCAGGCTGCAGAAGCTATCCTGAATATTGAAAACCCTGCCATTCACTTAATCACTCAGGCGTGCATCGTGCATCGACTCATTCCGCAATTAGGGGGAGGGGCGTGCTTAGTTACTGTCCTATTGTGAAGAGACACTGTGACAAAGGCAAATTGTAAAAGAAAGCATTTAACTGGGGACTTCCTTACGGTTTAGAGGGTGAGGTCCATCAAGGGAAGCATGGCGACCGGCAGGCAGGCAAGCGTGATGTTGGAGCAGTAGCTGCGTGCTCTCATCTTATCCAAAAGTTGGAGGCAGAAAGCAGGCTAACTGGGACGATGTAGGCTTTTGAAACCTCAAGGCCCATCCCCAAGATACACCTTCTCCAGCAAAGCCACACCTCCTAGTCCTTCCCTTCTGCCAGCTGGGAACCAAGCATTCAAATCTATGAGCCCATGGAGGCCATCCTCATTGAAACCATCACACATTTATAAGTTGCCTTGGCCATGGTGTTTCTTCATGGTAACAGAAAAGTAACTAAAGCAGATCCCCTACAACATACTAACGTTAGGCGTTTGGGATTCACAGGTAAACGAACACGAGATTCCTGCCTTCCTGGAACTTAATATTCTAAGGGAGAAAAGCATATAAATAACACAATAGAAGTAATAAACAAGCTATAAGAGATGGGTAGGAGTATTAAACAGGTACAGGAGATGCATATGTATATGAAATGTATATGAGGAGAAATGTGTATGAAGGACCAGAGCCGGGAGGAGGGGGTGGCAAGAAGCAGCTGCTGACAGACGCATGAGGAAGAGAAGGCTTTCCACAGACACAGAACGGTGTCCTGAAACTCAGGAGCTGAACGCACAGGGAAAATCCTGCAGCCATAGGTCGAATTAAGGAATCTGGTAAAACCCAAGTCATTCCCTGTGACTGAGGTAAGGATGATGCATTGGCCGTTCCTGTGCGAACATCCCTGCCAAACATCTTTTGCTGGTGTGTATAACCAGAATCTAGTGTTGCCTTCGAGTACGATGGGGCTCATAATAAACTTTTATTTAAAATAGCTGTGTGAGAGAGAAAGACAGTCCACACAATATTAAACAGAAGAGACAGACAAGTTTCACCTCAGCAAAGACCTGCAGGAGGCAAGGAAACATTCATAGAAGTACTGGCGGAAGGAAGGCAGGAGTGCACTTAGTGTGTTTGAGGGCGTGAAGGAGGTCAGAGTGTCTGCAGCAAAATGATGGAGGGGGAGGGGCGGAAGACAAGGCTAAGAGGCCAGATGGAATGGGGTGCTCACGGGTAGGACAGGAGATGTCGAACAAAAAACTAATGACCTGGTTTTGTCCTGCTGGGACAAGAGCACAGTAATGTTCAGGGACTTGGAGAGAATGCCACCATTGATGATGGGAGGGGTTGGTGCTCCAGGTGAGATGCAGAGATTCAGTAGGGTAGGGGCCAACCACACGGACAGTCCCCTCTGTCTCATGGAGGGCAGTTCCACTGTCAGTAGGCAGATGGCCAGACAACACTAACCTCTGTCTGCTGGGTTCATGCGGCTTAGCAGCCTCTGGGGAGACTGTGTTTAGGGGGAGGAGTAATGAAGACAGGAAGGACATGAGCCAGGAAAAGTGGGCTGCTCAGAGTGGCATGAAGGGTCCTTTTCTCTGCTGGACTAGAAAGCACACCATAGGGGACCTGGTAATTCAGATCTATGCTTTGGGCAGAATCAGTCGATGGGCCTCAGAGACACCCTACCCAGGGTTCAACCCCAGCTCTGCGCCTTCTTAGATAGGCTCCTTTGCCAGTCGCAACGTCTCTGTCCCAGCTTCACTGGTGTATAAAAACAGGTTCTCTAAAAAGGGACAGAGGAGGGGACCCACAATGCCTGGGGGTTGTGCATCTCCATAGAATAAACACTCCCACCTAGCTGAGGCCAAATCACTAAAGAGATGTGAAGCTCAGAGCTCAGTACCTTGTCCAGTCTCATTCAGATAACCAGAGTTTACCTTAAGCACACTGACAATAGCTTGAAGTAGGAAAGTAATTAGGACGTGATGACTTCTGAGAATTTATCAGCTTCTTTTAATACAAATCACTCTGTTGTAGGTTTATATAATTTAGTTCTAAACAATGGCTGTGTCTAACAATTAGCTCACACAATTCCTAAAGATTTAACAATCGGCTCATGAGCCACTCTGACCAGCTCCCCACGCCAACTTCCTCATCTGTAAAATGAAGATAAAAATAGCTGCTGCTCTGGGTAGCTTGAGTGCTGGATGAAGCAGTGCGGGGGAAGGCGCTTCACTTCACGCCCTGCCCTCCGAGGCACAGACTGGGTCAACAAGGCTCATGTTTACATTAGCCAGGGCCAATATTATTTCCTTACATCTACAGAAAGAATGCTTTCTTGTCAGCTCTGCCTCCTAAGACCTGCCCAAGATCAGATCAGGATGTGGACAAGGAAAAGCTTAGTCTCAAAGGGCTTACACATGTTTACGGGAAGAGGAACAACTGTCTTCTGTATGCCAGTCTGCGCTGGGTGGGGAGGGGGCAGAGAAAACCAGAGTAGGCAATGTGCAGGTCCATCCATGAATTGTACAGCTCCATGTACTGAAAGCCTGTGGACCAAAAAGGAGCACCAAATCTTGCCGATGTCAAAGTGGGCAATGTGTGATGACAACACACACACATACACACACACACACACACACTCACATATACTCACACAAACATACACACACACTCACACAAACATACACTCACACAAACACACATTCACTCACACACTCACACTCACACACACATACACACTCACCCACACTCAGTCACACACATACACTCACACACTCACACTTGCACACACACTCACACACAAACACACATACACACTCACCCACACTCATAGTCACACACATATACTCACACACTCACACACACTCACACTCGCACACACACTCACACACAAACACACACACACTCACCGACACTCATACTTACACACACTCACACACACTCATACTCACACATTCACACTCACACACTTACACACACTCACACACACTCTCACACACATTGAATACGTTTCAAATCTTCTAATCATACTGTACGACAGCTAATGATGCTTCTTGTTAATATCGTCTGCAGTTGTCACTGATGGACCAGTTATGACAGCCCAGGCCCTGGACACACACTTGGCATATGTATTCATTATCTCTGTCGATTCTTGCTCTTAACTTCATCTTAAGAGGGAACGACCCAGCTGAAAGAAGTGATGTCACAGGGCAACTGTGTGTCTGAGACAGAATTAAACCTCAGCTTCACTGACTCTGAAGCTCTTGCTTTAAATCACATTACTGGATGCTACACTGGGAGAGGATGTTCCCCACAGATGCCCCCAACATCAGAGAATATTCATGGTGTACTGGGAACAGCAGAAGATGGGTCAGGCTGCAGCGTGAGAAGGTCACAGAGAGACACATGTCCCTAGAGACCAGGACTGGATTTACATTCTGAGGCATAGCATGTCCCATCCCACCCCTGTGAGGAGGAATGCTTGGAAAAGTCCTCACTGGGTGACTGAAGGAACCTGAGGCAGGCAACCAGGCCTTGGCCACATCGCACTGTTTTCAGCAGCGCGGTCTGGTTCTCCCACCCTGGCTTTTGCTCATGCAGTAGGCAGGAACACCATAGCTGGGTAGGCTCCTAGAAAAGCAGGGTAGGGAGGAGGGAAGGAGTGGGTGGGTGGGTAGAGGAACACACAGAAGCAGGGGGTTGGGGGATGGGTTTATGGCCAGGAAACCGGGAAAGGGGATAACATTTGAAATGTACATTAAAAAAAAAAACAATAAAAAAGTAAAAAGTAAAAGAAAAGCAGTGCACTTGTTTCCACCTGCCAGTCTGGCCGTGCTCCCAAGCTGCTCCACTCCATCAGAAAACTTGAGCCCTACTTTTCTGTACCCACATTACAGCTGGAGCCACTGAGGCCCTAGAAGGTAGAGGAACTCACCCTGGAAGACTTAGCTAGGCTGCCAGGGACCTTATGACTTCCCTTAAGAACAAGGGAATTTGGGGGCTGGAGAGAGAGCTCAGTGGTTAAGAGCACTGACTGCTCTTCCAGAGGTCCTGAGTTCAAATTCCAGCAACCACATGGTGGCTCACAACCATCTATAATGAGATCTGATGCCCTCTTCTGGTGTGTCTGAAAACAACTACAAGTGTACTTATAGAATAAATAAATCTTTAAAAAAAAAAAAAAAGAACAAAGGAATTTGGAGTCAGGAATGTGCCGGGTCACCTTTGCAGCCTGGTGAGGAGCCTCAAGGCCATCGATGGCCAGTCGTCCCTGTACACTGTCAGGATTGGTGCCGGAGGAACAACCCAAGCAAAGGACAGTGAACTATATGTCCCTCAGGAACAATGGGCACTGAGAGGCTTACAAAGCCAGTAGGCAGCTCTGCTGGAAATAAAGACCAGCAACAGCTAGAAGCTTCCTGTGTTGTCCACCCCAGTCCCTTTGTGGGAGGACAGCTTTCAGACTGGACTGGCTGCCCGGCCCCACCCCCAGCCTGAGTGTAGGCAGAGTGGATTTCCCGGCAGTTCCCGCATACACGAGGACATCCTGTGGCCAGGGTGTGGGGAAGACCTCACTCAGCTCACGATTGCTGAGCCCACAGGTCTCAGACAATGAAGCTGTAGGGCAAGGAGCCAGGCAGAGGGGGCAGGGTACCCAGGCTACTTACTGCTGATGGGAGGAGCCCAGCTCAGCATTAGAGCTCAGGCACCAAGCCTCACTCTCCTTCACAGGGTTGGCTTAAGGCCATCAGAAAAAATGAGAAGGAGCCTGAGCAAGGGTGTGTGTGTGTGTGTGTGTGTGTGTGTGTGTGTGTGTGTGTGTGTGTGTGTGTGTTTTCATGGATAATGCACACAAGTAATCCTAGACCTCAAGAGACTGAAGTAGGAGGATCGCAAGTTTGAGAACATTTGTGCTACCACTAAGCAGGTTCCAGGCCAACCTGGAATACATATATAGCAAGATCTTGCGTCAAAGTAAAATGAAAAATGCTTGGGACATAACTGAGTGGCAGAGCACTTGCCTAGCAAGTTCAGGGTTCTGAGTTTTATCCCTAATGCCACCAAAGAAAAATAGGACAGATGACATGTTGAATGACATTCCTGAGGTGTCATCTACCTCCTGTGGCTGACAAGAGGACTCAGTGTGCAGACATCTAGAAGGCAGGAGCAGGCCTCACAGGGGCTCTTCATGCTGACAGGCAATCATGCTGTGACCCTATCCATGGTAGATGTCACTCTCGTCACACATGCATAGCCCCAGAAAGTGGTATCAGAGTGAGATGGCAAGGTAGCTTCGAGAGAAGCCACTGTGGCCACAGAACCTACCTCCTGCCCTTGCCTGACCTGACTGAACCAGGGCTGTTCCCCAAGTTCAGATTCCAGCCAGCTGCTATTTCGAGAAGACACACCACCCTCCACATCCTGTGGGTAGGGAGGATGCTCAGATAGATGTGGGCAGCCTCTGCCCTCCAGGTCCAACCCAGGCCACTCTAACCGATGGGGAAGACACAGGACACACGTAGACCCATTAGTGGCATCTGGGGTCCTTCCACACTCAGCCCTCAGGCAGGAAGGACAGCACCTTGGCGCTCTCCCGCTCTCCGTGCTGTAGACAGAAAGCCTACACTGGCCTCTCTGAGCAGCGGACCCTGGGAGGGGCTGTGGGGCTGCCTAGCTGTACCCATGGAGGTCTGCTGAAGAAGAACACATTGCTGGGCTCATCCTGATGGAGAAGAGTGGGGCCTGAAGACGCTGTCTGGTTTCATTCTGAGCCAGCTCTTCCTCCACCACTACCTCATCCTGGCACTTCCTGTGGCCCCACAAACTCAAGCCCTGACTGAGCAGCTTCCAGCCTCCATCCCTGCACTGGGCCAACAGTGTGAACATGCTGATGCATATGACCGCATGGATGTGCCCTGCTCTCAAGCCCTCTCTGCCTCCCTGTTGCTGTAAGACAAAAACCCAGGAGCCCTAGCTTGGCCTTCGAGCCAGTCACAAAAATGTCTTACTGATTCTTCTGCCTCCTCTTCCTCCATCCTCCCCGTACAGAAGGCCACGGCCGACCGCTCACAGGTCACAAAGACCAGGTAACATCACAAACATCCCACCCACTGCCCCTTCTCTGTGTTGTGTTGATGCTGACTCCTCAGATTCATCTTCTAATTGGTTTATTTTCTCTTCAGCTGGGTCTGGGTTACTCATTAACTCATGTCTTGCTTTAGCTCAGGCTATCCTAGAATTCATCCTGTAGTCCAGGTTAGCCTGAAATTCATAGTAATTCTCTTGCCTCAGCCTTCTTAAATGCTTGGGATTTCAGCTGTGAGCTACCATGCCTGGCTAGTTATACCTATTTTTTTTTTCTTTTCTTTTTTTTGGAGCTGGGGACCGAACCCAGGGCCTTGCACTTGCTAGGCAAGCGCTCTACCGCTGAGCTAAATCCCCAACCCCAGTTATACCTATTTTTAAAATCTTTTAAAAACAAGATTTTGTCAGTAGTTCTCCAGGCTGCTTCCAGGACCACCTGCTGGCCTCTCCCACAGATGAGTTGCCTGCGGCCTCTGGTTTTTTCCTGAGTGCTGAAGATGGAACCCAGGCCTTGTGCCTGCAGGGCAAGCACTCTACCACTACATCACATACTCTTCACCTACTCTGTCCTGATGTGTACACCATTCACTTTAAATGTGAGTTTGTCTTCAGGGAGAGCTGTCACCTGTGTCCATGTCAGCTTTGGATCACGAAGGCTTCCCTAAAGAGCCACTTGGACTTGTTTTTGCCGGGGTCGCTGAAAACAGAAGGCTTCTATGGGAAAAGGAGTGTGTAGCAGGCCTGAGGCCACTGGGACTGGCACCAGGCTCTCTGCAGGAAGTTGGAGGCAGACGGGCAACATCTGCTAGGAGTGGGACCTCTACCAGCTGAGGTGTCTGCCAGCCTGGACAACCTTGGGATCTGGGGCCTTGCCTGAGTCCTGGCAGGAAACTGAGTCAGCCTCGTGACCCTGGAAGTCTAAGCTGGCACTGGTCTGAGCTTTGGGTAAAAAGGCCCCAACCTGGAAGATCTGGAAGATAAGCAGAGTGCGCTAGGAGCTCTAGAACCAGCATTCAGGGGAAGCCTGCTCTGACATTCTGTGTGTGTGTGTTTGAGGTTTTGTGAAAATGTCATTATGAACACTGCCAAGTGCCCAGCATATACAACTGCCCCCGGAGCTCTGAAGCATGATTTCAGCTCCGTCTCCCAGGCCAGCTTTTGACTTCAGCTCTTTGCTTCTGGCACCTGGGAATTCCCTGTTAGCTTTAGCTTTCAAGTGAGGCTATATAATTTAAGCAGGTTTTATCTTCATATTTTTTGAGCTTGGAGAGCAAGGTGTGGGTGGGTGGGTGGGGGTGGGGCTCTGACATGTTCTGATGAACTGACCAGACGTCCTTTCCCATGTATGAAAAAGCCCCACTGAAACGCCCCCTCTTCAGGGAGACTTTCTCACCTGCTGCCAGTTATGGCCAAATGCACTCTCTGCCCTCTGTCCAGCCTTCCATGCTGGACCCTGCACCCGAGAGGTACCTGAATAGAATTTTCTACTCCCATTGAGAGAGGGGATCTGCTTGTCAGCAGGGTCTAAGCATGAACTGCACCCAGCCCAGGGCGTTCCAAGTGACTGGTTGTGTAGCTGCTAACCCTTTCAGTGTGGGCTATGGGAGCTCCCCCAGTGGCTAGAGTTTCACTGTGGGCTGCTACCGAGGCAAGGGATGCCGACAACGGACGCCTTCCCAGGGGGTAAAAGAGAGGGCAAGCCCAAGCTAAGCCCGCTATCTCCTCATATGCCTCCCAGCCCCAAAGCCTCTGGAGCCCACAAATAAGCTGGTGCTGTTCTCAGCCCTGGCCCTTTGATCCGGGCAAGCAGCAACACCTAGCTGGCGCCCTTTACTGGCTCAGACCTTATCGCGCCCAGGGAAGAGACAGGTGCCTGCGGCACAGGCCAATTAGGTGCCTTGCTCTGGTACCCACTGAGTCACATCCTGGTTGAGCTTGTCCAGCTTCTTAGTTCAAATGGCCGACAGGGTGAGGACACTGCAGGGAGCATCCCTGTCACAGTCAACAGTAGGTCCAGACCATGAGGCAAGGACTCACGAGACCCTGAGACAGCTGGGGGGTTCTCATCTTGGCCCCAAGGTACCCACTGTGGGGACCCTGTGACGCCACACACTCAAACTTCATAAATCACCAGGGTAGCAGCTGCAGAGACAGGGTCCCTCTGCCATGAGACCTCAACAAGTTGCTTGCCTCCCTTGGGACACCTCGTTCACCAGAAAATAAACTTGGCACAGATGGCCTTTAGGGTTCTGGAAGAATCAAAGGAGACTATCCTTGTGGGGGTACTGGTCCACTTTCAGCCAGGTCCCTGGACATCAGAAGGCACCCTGTGTCCTCTCGTGAAGCAAGAATCCAGCTTGGGAGGTAACTGCTGAAGAGAACAGGGCTTGACTCTCACATTCTTTGGAGATGATACTCACTCCATGTCCCTGAGAGGCCAGGTAGCACTGAGCACAGTCAGGGTAGTTGATGAGGAAAGCTGGGGTACAGACTCTTTCCAGATCACCAGCAAGGCTAGGACCAGAGGGATGGGGTTCACCCAGGTTCCTGGGAACTCAGAGTCTAGGAAAGTTGTGTAATCCATTTTTCCCATATTACCACTGGCCAGCACCCCTTCCTCTGGGTGATCACTGTGTACAGAGCCTAATGCCTGGAGGGACCTGCAGGGCAGCCCAGCCAGGGGTAGGGTAGGGGGCAGGAAGGAGAAGGAAGAGCCTAAGCTCATGGCTTGGCTGGAGGCCACATTTTGGGGTAGGGTCCTGACCACTATGGGGACATGAGACCACACAGCCTTGCCCCTACTTAGTTCAGTGTTTAGAGCCATTCAATGGGTCTCTCTCTATGCCATAGACCCTATTCAGGATTTTTGCCTGGGACAAGGGTCCGGGTGCCCACGGAGGGGCCCAGGCTGCATGTTTTGTGCCATGTCATTCGTGAGCTCTAGGGGCCATTGTGCATATGGAATGCCACCCAGACAGGTCAGGCAGGTTCCAAGGCAGATTCCCTCCACCCCCACCCTCCTAGAACAGCCAGGCTGGGGAAGGGTTCATGGGCTGGAATGCAAACCAGAGCTCTCCCACACATCAGCCTTCCTAGGGCTCAAAGCCAGATGAACTCCAGAACCAAGGGCTCAGAGACAGGCTGGAGTCACACAGCAAGGCTGGGGCCCAGTCGGGACCAGACATCCTGGGATCCCATACTGGATTGAGACTCCAGCATGTCTTCAAGAGCCAGCTGAGCTCATGGTGGTATAACCAAAGCCAGGGGGCCCAGGGAGCCAAGAATACGGATCCTACAGGGGCCCTGAAAGGGAGGGTGAGGATAAGGGAGACACAGTTTCTATCTCCAGAAGGGGAGCTGACAGGCTGGGACAGCTGCACCATGAGTTTCTTCTGCGGTCTCTGCTATATTTGCAAAAGTGCAGAAGACCTCAGGTCCTGCCTCTGATGGTCCTTGGGAGGCTGGGATCCCAGGAAGGAGGGACAGTGACCCTCAGGCTGAACCTAGACTCTGGACCTCAAGTTCCTCAGAAGCTGACAGGTGGTGGCATTTCTTGTCTGTCATTCAAGAGGTGATTCCTAAATGGATCAGAGTGAAGGCATGGAGGGAGGGGCAGTGACAGGAGTAGGCCACTGAGGCTCCGCTGGCATCACCCAGATCAGTGGCTCTATTTAATAACTGGGCCAAGATCCTGGGTACCGATGATGCCTTGGAACCCAAAGGAAGGGTCACCATGGTGGGCTTCAACCTAGCCCTGTACTCTCTGTTGTCTCTTATGCCCACTTGTGGCAGATAGTATGTGTTTTGTTTTATAAGTAAAGAAGTGGGCTGGGGAGATGGTTCAGTGGTTAAGAGCACTGACTGCTCTTCCAGGGGTCCTGAGTTCAAATCCCAGCAGCCACATGGTGGCTCACAACCATCTGGAATGGGGTCTGATGCCCTCTCCTGGTGTGTCTGAAGACAGCAACAGTGGACTCACATACATAAGATAAAGAAGCTGAGGCTCAGAAGGGCAGAGCCTGTGTGGTGGCAACAGTGGAACTGTGCTGCGATGCCCACCTTCTTTAGTATGAAGGCTGAGCAGAGTCGCTAACCCTAGGCAGGTAATAGGAACAGGCCTCACCTGACTGCAGCAAGCCAGCGCCCCGGTCCTTGACCCCAAAGTGCTGCTGGATGTCCAGAAGAACACCTAGAGGGGAGACAGAGGGTGCTTACTGCAAGGTCAAACACATTCCCATATCCATTCCCATTACCCACGCTGCCTCAGCCTCATGCCAGCCTGGCTCAGCTCCTGCATTCCTTCCCTGCTGTGACCTCCACTTTGCCCAGGCTAGCCAAACCACCGGGAAGCTTGGGGTTCCAGTCTTCCCTCCCACCCCTACTGAAGGCCTCCTAGGCTCACGCTAGACATGATGTCTGCTCATCAGCCATGAAAAGATTCTGAAGTATGAAGCAGGGCAAGGCTCCTCTGTGGTAACTCAATAAGGTTGACCTTAGGCTTGCCTGTGGCTCAACCCTGCTCTCTGCCATTCACAAAGTCCCCAGATAAGAAGCAGAATGCAGCCACAGCCAGTTATGGAGAAGACTTATGGCTATGAACAAGGTGGCTTAAGGCAACATTTATTTTTTTTCTTTTTTCTTTTTTTCGGAGCTGGGGACTGAACCCAGGGCCTTGCGCTTGCTAGGCAAGTGCTCTACCACTGAGCTAAATCCCCAACTCCTTAAGGCAACAGTTATACAAGCTCTCTCGCTCTCTCTCTCTCTCTCTCTCTCTCTCTCTCTCTCTCTCTCTCTCTCACACACACACACACACACACACACACACACACAGATACCACTCATGCCAGCTGCTCTCATGACCAGGACTCTAGTTTGCAGACATAGGACCAGGCCTCAGACTGGGGAAGGTTCTAGAGGCTGCTTCCCAGCGTACCACCTTTGCTCTCCATTGTGGTTCTGTCAACATACGCTAAAGAAAACCTACAAGCCATTCACTGCTGACAGAGCCATGGCTATGTGGGGGCTACAGACCCCAGACGGCTTCCGTAGCTCTTAGCCAAGTACCCAGAGTTAGCATACCACCAGAAGCCTAGCCCCAGGTCCCACAGGCTTATCTCTGTGTACAGAAGGACCGGTGGGCCTTGGTCCTTTACCACAGAGAGGGGGTTAGGGAGAGAAGAGGAAGAGACAACGCCCTCCCTTCAATAGCTGCCCACACAGGGAGCAGAGACCCTTAGGGACCCTAGAGCTTTATCTGGCATAACAGTTTGACCAGTGATGGGCGGTTTGTATTTCTGGGTACTGTTATCCCATTGAACAGGTAAGGAAACCGAGGTACAGGAGATTGAACCATATGCTTGAAAGGGGGAGACAGGGATTGCTAAGCACTGTGTCTGGTTCTAGTATAGTAGATGGGGTGGGGGCACCAAATGTCACCGTCCCTCTCTAGACTCTGCTGGGAAGCTGAGGGATCTCTATGGATGTAGAACCAGGCCTAGCTGGTGACTGGCACCCTGACGGCCTGGAGAAAACAGTCTTCTCTCTAATTCCCTGAGTGGATTCTCCGTAATTACCATAATGAAGAGGCAGTGTGAGGCCCAGCTAATGACTTAATAACCAAGGTCTAATGGGGCAGTGTCCTTGCCACAACACTGGATAGTCGGAGCTAGGCCTGAAGACGGCCACAATCACTACGTGGGACCAGAGGTAACCTGGCCATCCTCAGAGGCCAAGAGGCAGCACCAACCTTGGGGAATCACCCACACTCACCTCCCAGCACCCAGCCCAGTCTCTCTCATGAGCCAGGCCTCTCTCTCAGACACTGTCACCTCTGGCTCCTTAGTGTGCAAACCCTTCCTAAGGTCACAGGCAACAAACAGGTCCACAGTTCTGCCAACCCTACCCTCCCATACCACTTCTTGAATGACAGCTTTACCTCCCAACCTACCCAATACCTACTTCTCTCCAAACACCCCCTCTCTGTCCTGGCCCAAGGCTTACTTACTATAGTGATCCCTGCTACCCCTTCAAGACTGCTTTCTACACTTCTTCTTCTAAGCAGACTTCCCTTATTTCTCTCCCTCCTGCCACCCTCAGTCCCTCAGTGCCCAGCGCTTGCTGATCCAGTCTGACACTAGCACCCATCTCAAAGATGGGTGAGGATGGGCTAGGTCAATGGGGGAAGACACACACGGTCATGGGGGTAAGCTCGTGGGACCCACCGTGACTGGGAACTAATGTATTAGTAATTGTTTCCTGGTAAATTCTCATACTGGGAGGCTCTCATGGCAAATCTGATCCTCCCATTTGCCTGGCATTTGAGTTGTCACCTCCATTCTGCACACGAATAACCTAAAGCTTAGAGGAAGGAAGCCACTGTGACATAGCAATGCAGGCTGAGCATGGGCTTTGAAACCAGGTCTTGAAATACTGAGAGGAAAAAAACAAGCTTTGATTCTGTCAATGCACTCTCATGACAGTTGGCCTCCGTGAGCAAAGGTCAAGGTAGGGGGGTCCCCACACAGCACACGAGCCATGGCATCTGGAGCAGACACAAGTGGGAGAAACACCTCAGCTCTGACGGTATCCACCTAAGGAGCTATCAGAACCCTTCAGGGTGAAGACTTAGTCCCAAGGCTGTTCCCCATTGCAGGTGCTTATCATAACCCCAGGCTGCTCTGTGAGATTTCCACAATCCCAAATACAATTCATTGACTAGCACAGCTCACAGAATCAGGGGAGCACGAGTGCATGCACACACACACACACACACACACACACACACACACACACACACACACACACACCATCTGTGACAAAGATTTCAGAGCACACATAGAACAATGCCTGCGTTGAGACACAGGGAGATGGACACAAGGCCTCCTCAGCTTCTAAAGCAGCACCTACAGGAACACCCATGGGGACCTCCCAGCACACCGCCTTCCAGTCCTTCAGGATTTTTACGGAGGCTTTGTTACCAGGCCTGACTCATGGAACCCTTGGCCAGGGGTAATCCACACATGCTCTGCTCCCCTCTGTCCCAGCCTTCAGTGACCAGCCCCTATACTGAGGCTCCCTGGGGGCATTACCATCAGTCAACATTAGCATGCCAAATATGCTAATCATTTTGAAAATTCCAGTGACTTTTGGGACTCTGTCAGGAGGCAGGAGAAAAACCAAACGCAGATTCCACCACAGTCACCAACACAGCTAAGTTTAGGGTGAAAAGCAAAGTGACTTTCTTGCCACCCTGCCTCTTACTGCTTTACATGCAGCCCCCAGCTGGGAGCCCAGCACAGAGATGCTCCCCAGGGGGTGGGGTGGATGTACAGATTGATGGGTGGACATGGGTAGGGCACAGGTCATGGAGGCTCTGGAACTCACAACAAGGGCAGTCACAGCTTCGGTGTTAGGTAGCCAAAGGAATGGGTAATCAGGAGGGAGTGAGAGAAAGGATCCACACCCCACACCCCCAGGCTGTGGCTGTGCACCTATGACCAAAGAAAGAGCATAGGCCTGAAGTAAAGAGATCCCTCTTTCAGGGAAGGGCATTGTATCAAAGTATGTAGAACCTTCCAGCTGGTCATTCCCTACTGGCACTTTCCAGATTGACATTTGCCTCTGCCTCCAGGTAGCTTTCTCCATTTCCCCTCATGCACACTGGCATCCAAGGTCCCCAGGAACTCCTGGGAAGTCTAGAAGCCTGGGCAAAGGAAGCTTGGAATTCCCTCTGCCACATGCCCTAGAGCTGTGGGTGTAAGGCTGGAGTAACCTTCTTAGGGAGCAGGGGTCATTTGCTCTTTCTGGCCTGGAGGGAGGCAGGGTGACCTGGGATCAGGAGAGCCACTGGCACGGGAAGCATGTGTCACAGCAGCTCACAGCTGGCTCACATTTTCCTCTGGGCTCCAGCCTGGCGCAGGCACACACATCCTCCCTTTTTTACCACAGCCTTACATTTAGTCTTTCCTGGAGGCTGAGGTTTGCTGGGTCACAGAATGGGCCTCACGCCCAGGAACAGCTTCCCACAGCTCAATCCAAGCCCAGCCTCCTGGCCCACCAGTTCCAGCCAGGCAGTGGGCAAGGTGAGAGTCCCACCCCAGTAGGGTCCCCCACCTATTCCGGCCATAGGCTAACCTCTCCAGGAAGCCCTCAACCCACATTCACAAGAGCTCCCTGGCCACAGGGTCTCCATTCCCTAGGACACATATTCTGGAATAGCAGAACCCCTGAATTCTCTAATCCATTCACAGCCATCACACCCCTCTGGGGGAGACTCTCCTCTCCTCACCCTGCATCCGTCAGCCTCTATCTGGTACCTGGGCTTTCAGGCCCTTCTTGGTGTCTGCCTCCGCCCAGCGTTCCATGCCGTATGCATCCTGATTGTGGGTGCACACCAACATGTCCGCTTGGCCAGCACCCCTCCCTCCTTCACCGAAGCTGCTCTTGAAATTGTCCACCTCCTATGAGTCTGGGGGGTGTGGCTTAGTTGCTAGACTGCCTGCCTAGCACACACACAGCCTTGAATTTGGTCCTCAGCACTTCATATACTAAACATGGTGGTGCATAATGCTTCTAATCCCATCACTCATGAGAGCCAGGAGGATATCCTTGGCTATATATCAAGTTCAAGGCAGGCCTGGATTACATGAGACCCTCCAAACAAAACAAGACAAAAATAGAGTTCTGCCCTCCAGATGGTGTCCTCATTCAGGATGGACAACGCCCCCCTCCAACCCTCCACTACTGGTGGTTCACTGACTCTCCTCTTATCCTCCAGTTTCCCAGTCTTTCTTTCCCAGCCTCTTTCCACAGCTGCCCCAACTGTGTAATGTAATGTGGATCTGGTTCCAACCCCTTAGCAGCACTACCAAACACCCAGGCTACCCTCGGAGTCACCTGTAGCCCTCCTTAAAGCCAGTTTCTTCTCCTCTTCAGTGCGTAGCCTAGCTGGCACTTCCTTGCTTCTAGCCCTTGCTTGCCCCTGCTCATCCCTCGGGCAGCTATACCTCGCAAACGCTTAGCCATCACTAACTGGGTTCCAGATCCTAGACTGAACCTCTAGAACCCTCAAGGTTATTCATGGACTCAGGGGGCTAATGC
Source organism: Rattus norvegicus (assembly GCF_021556685.1). NCBI lineage: Eukaryota > Metazoa > Chordata > Mammalia > Rodentia > Muridae > Rattus > Rattus norvegicus. The sequence goes on from NC_141543.1 coordinate 63,002,400, forward strand.
TGCAGCCGGCCTGGTGGATGTCAGCTCTGCAGTGCTTCAGAGTTACCCAAACTTCCTCAAGACCTGCCAACTCAGCCTCTGGCTCAGTGAGACAACAGCAGACCAGAAAAAGGTGAAGAGTGCTTGCCGTGTGCCAGTTCAGCTTGGAGGGTGTTAACTCACTGCCCATGGCTGCCCAGAGCCTTCTATGGTTCTCTATTTTGGTGTGACCTGCCTTGTCTGTCACACACAGACACAGACAGACAGACAGACAGACAGACAGACAGACACACACACACACACACACACACACACACAGACCAAGCTCTAGCTGTGACTACACACTTTCCTGAACCCACATTTCTTTCCTGAATAAATGGACAGAATGGAAGAATTAGGTTGGTCGTAAACCTGCCTAGAACTTTCAGTCACCCTTACAGAGGATGCCTGCTTTACAATATGCTATCCCTTGTCAGGCCTGGTGGTGCATACCAGTAAGCCCAGTTACTTGGGAGGCTGGGGCAGGAAGATAAAAGATTTAAAACCATCTCAGGAAACCTAGGTAGCGTCTTAAAATAAAAAGTAAAGAGAGCAGGCACGGCAGTGCACACCACGCCTTTAATACCCCCACTCGGGAGGCAGAGGCAGACTGACCTCTGAATTGGAGGCAAGCCTGGTTTATGTAGTGAGTTCCAAGACAGCCAGGGCTTCATAGGGAAACCCCGTCTAAAGATAAAAAAAAAAATTACTTTTTTAAAGTAAAAATAGGGCCGGGGCTGTAGCTCCGAGGCAGAACACTTGCCTGGCGTGCACGAGCTCCAGGTTGATTCCCAGAACCAAGAATCAATAAACACAGAGGTCAAAAGTCACTGGCCAGGCACATCAGTAGCCTATGTGACTGGCCCTTCACAGTCCCAGCCACAGCCATGCCCCTTCCTGGGATGTCCATGACTGCTCGTTAAGACTCTCCTCGTCCTCCAAGGTCATCCCCACCAGGGTATCCTTTAGGCCTCTGAGGCGCTTGCTGAGATGTAGCCCATGACCCTCAGGGAACCCTAGAGCCGGGACACTCTCTGGCCCCACTGGGCTGTGCCAGAGGCTCCTGGTGACCCCCCATCATGACCAGTAGCCCCAAGAGACCAACCCCAGATTCAGGATGCCAGGCCTCCTCCAGCCAAGCCCATCCTGTTGACACCAGAGTCTTCAAAAGGAATGTAAGAAAAGGCCAATTGCTAGGTGTGGTGCTGCACCCCTTTAATCCCAGCCTATTCTACATATATCCCCATCCGCCCCCCAAAGAGAATTTAAAAAATGCCCTACCCTTTGAGGGCTCCTCCTGCTTGACTATGCAGAACAGTCTGTGTGGCACTCACACCTGTCCCCCAAGACACATTCACCTGCCTCAGCCTTTCCTAAGCAGCAGTCAGCTTAGCTGAGTCCTCAGGGTCATGGACTACAGGGCCAGACCATCTGAGTTTAAACCCTATCTTTTCTATCTTCCCTGCTGTGTGACTATAGGAAAGCTACTTAACCTCTCTGAGCTAGTTTCCATCTTTATGACTTAATTCTGCTTCCCATGATTGCTAGGAGGCTTGAGCAGGTTAATCCATGTGAAATGTTTAGAACGGCACCTGGCACATGGTAGGTACTCCATACATGTCATACAGTTATCTCTGATCTTTGATTAGTGGGGCAGGAAACAGCTCCAGCACAGACAACTGTCCTTTCGGTTTTCCTTTCTTTGACGAGGTGGATATCTGGAAGAGCAGGTCGTAGGTCTGAGGGGATGCACCGCACTGCCCTCCATCCGTCCCCCTCAGAAACCTGGTCCTGTGTGGCGGCCTCCGCAATGGCTCCCTGTGGGAGTATTTCCCATCCAGTGCTTGGCAGCTTCTACCCTGGTAATTACAGAGGCTCAAGAGCCTGGCTCTGGGTGGCTAAGGCCGGGAAGCCACAGCCTGGGGACCCAGCCCAGGCATACACACTCTCAGACCAACTTCTGCCTGTCCTTTAGGAACAAGCTGACCAACTCTTCTGCCCCCTTCTCAGAGCCTCGGCTGCTGATTTAAAAAGTGGCCTAGCATCCTGACAAAACTTCACCGGGTATGTTCTAGACTCACATGTGGTGAGCCTGCCTCTGCGACACCACTCTGCAAAGCTAAAGCCATTAAGATCGGGACAATCTAGGGTGACTTTGGCTGGAGCCATGTTGGTGGAGAGCCCTAGCCTGGATGGAGTCTTGGACCCTACGAAAACCCTTCCCTGCTTCAGAGACCTGCCACAGACCTCCAACAGCCTTGGAGATGCCCCTCCTCATCAAACTCCTGCCAGGGTGGGTGGGACCAGCCACTGGCCTGTGGTTCTACTCTATCATTTAGGGCTGCCTTTCCTGGAATCAGACTCAGCCTTAGCAATTTGGGGGCACTGCAAGCCACTCCTTTCTAGCTTAGCCACACAGCACTGGCCTGGACCAGCAAGTCCCCAGATCACCAGGGGCCAGGGACAAGGTGGCCACAGCCTTATCTCGACCCTCAGAGGTGTGGCAGTATGACCATCAAGGTGATAGGAGGCCAAGGCATGGGGTAGAGAGCATAGGGAAGAGATAAGAGGTCTGAGTTGGGTTGATTCAAGCCTTCTGTGTCCTACACTAGTAACCACAGAGCCTGGAGGACTCTTGCCTCCATATCTCAGAGGTATATGGGACAATAGCCAGGGGTGACCAAGCAAGAGCTTAGCTGAGCTCTGGGGCTTTACCCGGACTCACATTGTCAATCCAAGTCCCCCTCAACAGTACCAGTTGTCCTTATACCCTTGACAGACGCTACCCCTCTACCTAGGTCCAGTCCCCCTCATAGTCTACTCAGTCAATTCAACAGTGACACAGAGACAGACCACAGCTAGGTGCAGTCAGACTGGAGGAAGTTCTGCAGCTGAGCTGAGGGCAGAAGGAGAGTTAGAGACCAACACTGTGTTCCCTGTCCCCAGTTCTGGGAGTGCACTATCTTTGCCTCCTCACCCCCTCCTAGCAGCAGGAGAGGACCAGACTTCAAGTAGACCAGATCTCTGCTTCACAGGGTCTCACTGCAGGGCCAGGCCCAGCCTTATCCACAGGTGAGACAGGGAAAGCCACCACAGTACATTCTGGAATGTCCTCCTGAATGCCCAGAAGTGGCTCCACCTGATATGAGGAGGCCCCCCCATTGTCCAGGCTGAAAACTGGGCAGACAAGAACAGCCTCACCCCACTTCTTCTCATTTCCTTCCAGGAAATGCCAGTTCACAGGCTCATTGTGCACCCTGGCCAGGATAAAAGGGCAGAATCCACCAACGAGCTACAGGCATTGAGGCTCAGCCTCTGCACAGGGGCCTGATCCTCCACTTGTCCAGCTAACCAGTGCCCTGCCCATCCCGGAGAAGGTGTTCTGAGGTTGGCAGGGCTGGATCATCTAACTGCTACCCAAGCCTGGGGCAGTCTCCCATGCACACGGAGATCAAAGATATGTCAGCCTCTCGTGGCTGGGAGGAGATAGTGACCCAATGGAGGGGACATGTGCTGTGATGGAAACAAAAACAGGCGATTTAAAACTGGGAGATATGACTCATCAGGTCAAGGTGCTGACACCCAGCCCAATGACCAGAGTTCAATCTGTGGCGTCCACATTGTGGAAGGAAAGAAACAACCCCTGTAAGTTGTCCTCTGACTTCCACAAGCATGCTCTGGTACATGTGCACGCATGATAAATAAATGTAAAAATTTTTAATTAAATTAAATAACTAAAACCTGGAGCTGGGCTGTAGCTCAGTTGGTAGAGTGCTGGCCTGGCACTGCATAAACTAGGGACGGCAGAAGACATCTCTAATCTCAGCATTTGGGAGGTAAAGGCAAGAGGACCAGGAGTTCAAAGTCATCCTCAGCTGTATGGCAGGTTTAAGGCCAGCCTACACTGCACGAGATTCTGTTTCAAAGAGGAAGAAAGGTTGCTGGAGAGATTGCTCAGTGGTTGAGAGTACTTGTTGCCCTTGCACTGCTCAGGACCCAGGTTCAGTTCCCGGCACCCACATGGTGACCCACAAGCATCTCTAACTCCAGTTCTGGGTATCTGATTCCTTCTTCTCACCCCACCCACGGGCACGCAAGCAAGCATGGTAAAGCACACAAAGAATAACTACATTTAATTTTTTAAAACAGTAAAGCAAGTGTTAGCCACCTGGCTCAGGTCAGAGAAGAAGAAACTTTCTGGAACAAGGGCAGACACTGACAAGATCCACAGGGAGACAGAAGTCAGTGATTGCAGCTCCTAGGGACCATGTTTGATGGTACTGGGAGACGGAGGTCTAGGGAGAGCCAGGGACAGCAGAAATTTTTTTCTGAGACCAAGTGCCCACAACACCCTTGAAGTGACACAGCAAAAATTTTTTTAAAAAAATTACTGAATTTAGACTTGGGAATAGGAGACTCCTTGAATTGAATAGCAAAAAGGGTTTAGTCTGGCAAAGCCCAATATGTAGCAGGACATTTAGCACAGGAGTCACTCCGAGCCTGGGGATGAGACCAGTATTCTGTTTGCCTCCTTTGTTCTCATCTTAGTCTGTCCTCAAGATTTCAGGCCTCCATGCCCGAGCAGAAACAAAAGCCACTTCCTATAGTAAAAGGATCTGGGGAAGGGATGAGGTGTCCCCTCTCCAAACAGTCCACAGTCCACAGTACTATATCAGACTAGGCTCCATATCAGACTAGGTTGTGACTCACAGCCCTTTGTAGCCTTCCTGTCCCAACCACAAAATGGGATACTGAGGCCCAGCCAGGCGATAAGGGGCCCTGGGTGCTTCCTGTGAGAGGTACTAACCTCTGAGAGGTCAACAGTAGAGGTGCTGGTGGGGACAACAGGAAGAACCCTGAAGAGGAAGCAGGGGCGTGGGTCTGGCCAGTCGGGCCTTGAGTCACCTAGCATTCCAGGACTCTGAAACTTACCTGGGCACAGCTGGTCTGGATACCACACCCAGAACCCTAGTAGGGATTTCCCCACAGCACAGACGTGCAGCAGCCAGGATAGGGCTACCCAAGGTGGTAAGAACCATGTTTATCCTTATGGTGACCATCTCTATTCAGAGTGGCAGCCATGGAGTCACCAGACCCTGAAGTCTGACTTGATACCCTGGGCCTCGGTTTCCCCATGTCTGCCTAAACAGACTCAACCAGGCAGGAAAACAAAGAGCTAGGAGAAGAGTAGGTCCCAGCCTGGCACCACAGCTCAGAACCCAGCCCTGAGGCTCCAGGGAAGCCCCACGCCTGTCAGACCTGTGTTCCTGGCAGGGTCCCTGTGCTCATCATTCCTTCTGGGCTTGTGTTAGTGAGTGGTTGCCATGGATACTGGTCTCAGCTTCTTTGGCAGAAAAGGACTCCCCAGGGCAAAGCCCTGTCTCTCCTCACCAGCCCCCATAACAACTCCCAATTCCAGGTGCCACGGGCTGGATCAAAGGGACAGGAAATAGGTCTTGGGAAGGGTACAGGTGCTCTGAAGAAATCGGGGAAGGATGTTGGTTATCAAATAGTCACTCATCTACCACAGCTAGAGTCCAGACCAGCTCTCTTTGGCTGGGTCTGCTTCCAGGAGCCAAGTATGACCACCCTTGGAAGATGAGAGTCCATGGGGAGAAGCCACTCTAGGTCCAGGAAGTAGAGTTAGAAGGGGATCTTTCTGCCTGACCTGGAAGCCACCGGTGCCTTTGTCCTTTTCTACATCTCTACAAGAAGCAATTTGACCAGGTTGCTGGGCTAACTCAGTGTTATCCAGGTGAACCATTTAGGAGCACAGAATGGGGGCCCAGTCCTCCTTCCCAAGTCGAAGGCTGGCTGCCCTATGGGGGTTTCCAGGGTAGGAGAGCCCATAATTACCTGGATCACCCCGTGGCACTGGGAACGCTAGCACAGAGGCAGAAGCCTCCGGAGTTCCTAGGACAGAGACCAGCCCTGGTACAGAAGGGAGGGTTCTCACGAAGGTATTCTGAAGGACAGCCTGAAAAGGACTGTCATACACAGAGAGAATGAGGAAGGACATGCTGGTTAGGGGCACAGCTTGGGCCTCTGCATGAAACAGCAGACAGCTGACATTTTGTGAAGGCCTCCCAGGTATCTGGCCTCGCCCAGGTGCTGCGGGTACATTCTCATTCATTCCATACCACACGAGGTGGAGGGAGAACTTGGCCCACAGAAGGCTCAGGTGATGGCTGCAAGGCCACACAACTGGCAAACTGGTAAACCGATGCGGCTGGTTACAAACTGCGGTGGCAAAGACTCTGACCCTGCACTGTATCCTCCTGTGACCCAGCCACTGTGAATCTGACCCAGGCTATGATAGCAAATCCAAATCAAGAAATGATTTGGAAGACAGTACGAAAAGAGATGTAAAATATCCCAGAGTAACAACAGATTTGCTGGGCGTGTCCTGTTAAAATAAAATTTATCATATAGGGCAGGGGAGATAGCTTGGTCTATTAAAGTGCTGGAGTTTTGACCTTAGAACCTATGGGGTGGGGGAAGGTCCAGCCTCACACCACTGAGATGATTGGAGAATAAGGGGTTTTGCTATCAAGACTAAGGACTTGAGTCCAATTCCCAGAGCTCACCGTGGAAGGAGAAAACCAATTCCTGTTAGCTGTCCTCTGACCTCTATGCCCACCCACATGCAAACTAAAGTAAATAGTTTTTAAAACGCCAGGCTCAACAGCATGCTATTGTGCTCAAGTGGGCTTGTAATCAGCACTGGGGAGAAGAGGCAGGTGTCTCCAGAGCACTCACTAGCCAGCCAGCCAGCAAGCACCAGGCCAATGAGAGTCCGGGTCTCTCATTGGCCTGGTGAATCACATCTGAGGCTGATTTCCAGCCTCCATACCCACGCACACACACACATATGCACCCGAAAGAACATGGACTCACACGTGCACACATACACGTAAAACATATTAATTGTGCCTGCTCTCTTTCTGTCTGAAAACCAGGCATTTGGCATTCATAGGTAGCTTGCATTGTGCTCCTCTGGACAGAACTGGCCATGCTATGAGAAAACAGAACTGTACAGGAGGGATAATAAAGAAAAGCAGAAACTCCCCATGCTTTGATGAGGTTGCTGGGGCCAGCCTGTGAGGTTCTTAGAGGTCAGGTGGGCACAAACATCAAAAGTGCCCACACAGCAGTGCCTCTATGCCTGCCTCTGTCCCAGTAGGGACAGCAGACAACAGGTGGACTCAGGTCCTGGCACAAGCCCCTGAAAGCCATGGTAGTCACCATAGAGATGGTAAATATTCCTAAAAACTGAACTCAGGGGCAGGGGAGGGAAGGCCATCATAAAGAGAGGGAGGCAGGCTTATCCGGAGAGGAAATGATGCACGTTGTGTTGGGGATAGGGTGGGGGTAGTGCACAAGCTCACACCCTGGACAACACAGTGAGAGATACACAGCCCAGGCAGCACATGTCCAGAGCCTTCCAGGCCTCCCTCCCCCACTGCACTGCCCCCACCCCCCAATCAGTTCACCAGAAACCTGCCAGCTCATTCCTGGACTCTGACCCAAGTATTGGTGAAGGTAGATAAGACCCCATTCCCTGATCCCAAGCCCCCTTTCTGCCCCTGGCCATAAGTTCCTCTAGAAACCTCAGAAGTAGTGGTCTGGGGCCATAATAAAACAAGCATGACAATACTAAAAGCACGCAGTATTTCCTACTCAAGAGAGAAGAGACCCAGGTCAGGCTGAAAAGGGGGTGGGAGGGGCTCAACACCTGCTTTGCTGATCACCCTGCCGGGCAATCTTGGCCCCATTGGCCTGAGTCCCCCAGCTGGAAAGAGCCTGGTTTGCAAAGTGAAAGCCCTCAATGTTCTCTGGTTTATCCTTACAGAGTGGCACTAATATCCTGAACCCTGGACAGCACATCACATGCATTGTATGTTGGCACACTTGAGGGTACACCATGCTGTTGCTCACCAGAGCAAGGGAAGAGTCTCTTGGGACAGCCTGACCCAAAAATCGATGCCACTGGCACCTACTTCAAGTTCACCCCCAGGAAGGGACAGAGAGCAAGCAGGTGGGTGGGTGTACATGCAAGATGGGGGAAGGGCAGTTTCTGCTCTCCCATTAGAGTTCTTCCCTTCCACTTGGCATAAAACTATTAAAGACAGAAAAAGACTGAGACCCAAAAAAAGAGCACCCAAGTACCCAGGTGGCATGTGGTTATGTGGTTTATGTCAGGGCTCTCTTTTCCCAATCATCCCTGAGTTTTCTTTAGTGTCGCACAAAAAATTCCAAATCATCCATCTCTCTTCCCCTTTCTTCTCCCCTCTTTTTCCTTAGGTTGTAGGCTAGAATGTTGGGTCCCCAGAACTGCTCTCCTCCACAGGGAGCCCCGGGGACCAACCTAGCCAGATTCTTTTCTTTCTCAAGGCTGCATTATTCTCAAGCAGGGCCCGCTCCAGGACAAGTCTCTATGTCTTGACCCCTGTGAAGATAGGGAGAGACGCCAGCAGAATAGAATTCCAGAGCCACATCCACCCTAAGAGGCCCAGGGATCAATCAATTCACAAACGGAAACAGACCTAAACACAAGCTGAAACTGGCCCAAGGTCACACACACATCAAGCACATTCAGGATAGAAACCCAGTTGTATCCATTTCGGTCTCAACCCTGGGGTTGATTCGCAGAGATGCGCAAGGAGCCTGAGCCTGCCTCTCTTTAGACCCCCTTCCCCGCCCCCAGGCCTATGCCCTGCTCCCGGCTCCAAGTGCCATGGAGCAGAAGGAGGCGTCCCCAGGCCTCAAGCCAGGGCCAGCTGCAAACCGCATCCTGGGTCCCCAGGCGGCGCGGACCCGCCCCGCCCCTCCCTTGGCTCCCCGCAGGCCCGAGCCTTTGTCAGCCACGCGCTTACAAGCTCACACACACACACACACACACACACACACACACACACACACACACCCGCGCCGCCACGCGCGCACACTATCGAGCTGCCTGGCGCACACCCGCAAGGGGCGCACACAGTGGCCGCACGCATGCAGGGGGAGGGGGGGTGATTGAGACTGAGGAAAGAAGGAACAGACGGGCTGTGCACGCACAGACGGCCTGGGCTAGGGGAAAAGGAGGAGAGGCCCGGGAGCCTGCTGCTGTGGAGGGAGGGGGCTCACAGGGGAGAAAGCAAGAGGGACGCAGAGGAGACTCCGAGAGGACAACGGGTGAGCCGTCAAGGGCTGGCGAGAACTCACTGGCTGCTCCAGGGGTGGAAACTCCACCAACCCCTGACCGGGAGCGTGAGGTGCTTTGGATTGGAATCATGGATCATGGAGAGCATCGCTTGAACAGAGGGTCCTTAGGGACTCTCCAGAGGGCTTGGATCTAGGGGGCTGGCAACCAAAAGCTCCCTAGGGCATCTGGGATGGAAGGGCCCTCGTGTTCGGGCTGGATGGGGTATTTGCTCACCTGCCACAGTGTACCTGTCCAGGTAGTTGAGCACGTTGCCCAAGCTCAGGATGGCAGCGGCTGCCCCCCGCCCTCGGCCCAAGCTGGCGGGTTTGGGCTGCGGCGCGCCGGGGCCCTTGGCAGCGGCTGCGCAGCCCGGGGTACTGGGGATGCTGGGGAGTCCGGACGGGACCCTCCTCACGCTGCCGGACAACGTCTGCACCTCTTCGTCCGCGGACACGACTCCAGCGCCCCCAACACCCCGCGCCCCGCAGCAAGCGCTACCTCCAGCCCCTGGCTGCGCCCCCCGGCGCCGGCGCCGCCGTTCGGCGTCCGCCTCCTCCTCCTCCGCGCCGCCCGCCGCCGCCGAGGCGCATTCCAGGCACATCATGCCCGCCAGGACCGGGGCGGCGGGGGGCGCGGGGGGCGCGGGGGACGCGAGGCCCAGCCCGGGCCCGCTCAGTGCGTGCGCGCGCCGCGGAGCCGCCGCTGCACCATCCCGGCCCGGCCCGTCGGCTTCTGCGCTCGGGCTCCAGCCCTGGCTGCGCTGCTGCTACTGTTCAATCAGTGAGACGGGCGGCCCCGGCGGCTCTGACAGCTGCGGCCGGCCCCGCCCACCAGGCTCGTGCCCAATCACCTCCAGGCTCAAGCCACAGCCCCGCCCCGCACGTGCTGCCCCGGGGGGTGCGGGGGAGCCTGGCCGCAGAGCCCCACCCGCCTGACGGGGGCGCAAGTCACGCAGGAGCGATGAGGCCACCGAACCCTCGAGGATCAGGAAGCGATTGCGGAGATCTACAGCACTGACTAGGATTTAGGTGAAGGAAGAAAGATGCCCCAGACCCTACTCAACTTCCACCCTGCCCCAGCAGTGGGAGAGGACCCCTGACTGAGGCCAAGGGAGGTCCATGGCTTAAGCTACGCATTTGAAAAATATCTCAGATGGTCAAAACAGGGGAACCTGTTGGAGAGCTGGAGGCTCCAACAGTTACCTTCAGTCCGTTTAGGCTGCGCTGCCTAAGAAACGTGATTGGTGGACCCAGGACACAGACCTCATGAAGGTACATTGCTCTCCTCTCCAGAGAAGCACCACGAACTACCCTGGCCTCACTCCTCCTATGTGTGCACCTTGACCATATCTCTACCCCCAACGAGTGCAGCTTGTGAGAACCAGGACTCCGATTAGAGCCCAAGAAAATCAAAGCCAGGCAGGGTGTCCTACACCTGTAACCCTAGCATTTGGGAGGCTGAGTCAGGAGCGATCCTATCTCAGACAAACCAGGGGGAGGAGAGAGAATGGAGCAGGAGAAGCCTATCTGAGGATACCATCTCCCCAAAACGCTTAGTGAAAGTTGGAAAGCTGGATCTTAGCCCTTATCAGCTCTTGTGTGTGACAAAACCTCTATCTTTCTGGGTCTCTGTTTCTTTTTCTTTTTCTAGGATTTATTTATTTTATGTCTATGAGTACACTGTCAGCTGTCTTCAGACACACCAGAAGAGGGCATGAGACCCCATTATAGATGGTTGTGAGCCACCATGTGCTTGTTGGGATTTGAACTCAGGACCTCTGAAAGAACAGTCCCTGGGTCTCTGTTTCTATTGGGGAAAGATGGGAAGGTGAGAGGTGTACCTCTCTAGGTAGTTGAGCATATTGGGTGATGGTGGGTTGTGAGCTCTGGAGAACAGCTAGATAGCTTCTGTGTAAAGAACCATCTTCCCATTCTGACCCAGACGTGGCCTGGGTCTGAGAAGCTCCCTTGCAACTCTCTCTCTCTCTCGTTCATTTCTTTGGGGCTTTGATTAATAATAAAACCATGCTGGTCATGGAAGTAAACTCTTATAAGTCCATCATTTGGAAGGCAGAGGCAGATGGATCACTGAGGTTTAAACTCAGAGTCTAAATCTTTAAATAAATAAATATTTAAAAGAAAGAAGTTAAAACCCAGTATAGCATGTTCTCCCTAGTGTGTGCCAAGCCCTTGGTTCAAATGAGAGAGTCGGGGGAGATTTAATTTAGCCCCTCGGATATCCAGTGGTTTCGGCCTGTTTCACAGAGAGATTCTGGGTCACCAAAGTGACCCATCATAAACAGACAACTAGTCAATGGTCTGGCTGGTACTGAGCCAGGGCTCTGAAATCATCTTGCTGTTGCTGGCTGCTCCAGGGCCCACGTCCACAACAGGAACATCTTGTGAAGGTGTCAACCACGGTGAGTCACGGCATAGCCAATGGATGACAAAGCATGAGGCACGCGATTGATCGCAAGCACTCGAGTGATCGCAAGCACGAGCGCACACACACACACACACACACACACACACACACACACACACACTCCACTGTCTGAGTGAGCAAAGTTAATCCCCAAGCTGGTGTTTCTTGGCGCCTTCAAGGTGTCTTTTAAATTCTGTGAACTGACTAAAAATATGCTTCAGCGTGTTGAGTATGAATGACTGTGACGGAAGGTTAGGAAAACAGATTTCATTCGGAAAGTTGCCTGCTGCCTCTTTCCAGCTGACTGGATTCTGGCCTGCAAAGTCAGTCAGGGGGGGGATTTCAATGGGTGGCCAGGGATAACAGGTGATTAGCAGACAAGTATAGACCCAGAAACTCCATGGGGCCAGACCTTTGTGGTTGTGCCAGCTAGGGGACCGTGTCTGCTGTGGATGCTGCCCAGCTGTGTATCTGTGAGGGAGGCTCAACGATGGCTTTGCACTTTATCCAGGCTGCATCTCCACTTCCCACCCCTGAATCCTCACCCTTTCACAGCCTGGCCCAGCAAGGCAAGTTTTGGTCTTTGACCCATTGCCCTTCAGCTCTACCCCTGGTTGAATTCTAGAGTGGGGAAAGAGGGCAGACTTTTGAGTCCTTCATTCATGGAGCGGGAAGAGAACCTGGGTTTGTCACCAAGCAAGCCATCCATGCCTCCTATGAGACTTCTAACTTAAAGGCAGTTCCTGGAGTCGATCCTGTGAAAGATAAAGGGTTTCCTATCCATGGGCAGGGCTGTGTAGTTGTGTTCAGATGAGAGCTTTGTGAGAACTCCTGGAAGCATCCTAGGATGTTTGTTTGTTTTGGAGGAGGGGGTTGAGGTAGAGTCCTGGCTGTCCTGGAACTCACTGTGTAAACAAGGCTGACCTCAAAACTCATAGAGGTCTGCCTGTTTCAGCCTCCCAAGTGCTGGGATTAAAGGTGTGAACCCCCATGTTGGTCAGACCTGTGTGTTACTATTTCTATCTCTTCGGTTAGGGTATTGAGAGACTCCGGAGAAAGAAGCAATCATCCCAGGGTACGGTTACCTCCCAAGCCAGTACTTTCCTGGTTACCCATCACTCTGCCCACATCTTCTACAGAACCCTTTTCTTCTGGGCATGATGAGAATCTGAAGTCAGCAATGGCTTCAGGACCTTCTGATGTTCATTCATCAGTTCCAGACTGTAACTGCCGCACAAGACCTAACAGATACCAGTAATCCCAGAACCCGAGAACTGAGGCTAGAGGATTGCAAGTTCCAGGCCAGTGTGATCTACATAGTGTGACCTTCTTTCAACAACAAATTCCAAAACAGAACATTAGGGGCCATTTCTCCAAGGATAACTATATTTGGGAATGATGGGGTAAGCAGAGGCGTTTCCTTATTGAGGGACTTCTCAATGCCATGACTGTGCTGGCTAAATTTATGTCAACACAAGCTGCAGACATTTTGGAAGAAGGAACCTCAACTAAGAAACTGCTCCCACTAAATTGGTATGTGGGCAAGCCCGTGGTGCATTTTCTTGATTAATGATTGATGTGGAAGGGCCCAGGGTAGGTGGTCTTGGGTGCAATAAGAAAGCAGACTGATCAAACCATAAAGGACAAGACAGTAAGCAATGTTCCTCCGTGGCCCCTGCTTCGGCTCCTGACTTCAAGTTCCTGCCTTGAGTTCCTGCCCTGACTTCCTTCAATGATGGACTGGGGTGTGCGAGTAAAATTAAATCCTTTCTTCCCCAAGTTGTCTTTGGCCGTGATGTTTTGTCACAGTAACAGAAACTAGCCAGGGGGACTGGAGAGATGGCTCAGTGGTTAAAAGCACTGACTGCTCTTCCAGAGGTCCTGAGTTCAGTTCCCAGCAACCACGTGGTGGCTCACAACCATCTGTAATGAGATCTGATGCCCTCTTCTGGTGCATCTGAAGTCAACTACAGTGTACTCATACATAATAAATAAATAAATCTTTTAAAAAGAAAGAAAGAAACTAGCCAGGACAATGACTATGGACGTTGCGAGTCTCCCAGAGGCAGGGAGAAGCTACCGTATGTTCACACAACAGTTTGTCAGACTATGGCTCTACTGACCATTCTGGGAAGACATACAGCGAGCTCCACCAAGGCTGGTGATCTGGAGATCTCCCTGCTGGCGTCCCCATATGGTAGCATCTCCCTGACTCAGGGCTGTGGTAGCTCCTCTTATCACTTGCACACCCTTTGGGCATCCTTCACTTACACATGGGGTCTCAGTGACCACACATCTGTTTGTGATACCCTGGCCACCACCTCTAGACAGTGCTCATTACCAAGTCCTAGTTTCACATACAACCCCACATACCCTCCTAGCAATCCCCATCCTTCCCTCTGGTTGCTTCTCACCTACATGACACCAAGGAGAGACCCTGTGGGCCACCTCTGACTGTCTTACTTGCATCCTTTATTTAGATATAGCCCGTTGAGTGTCGCTTTCAGTGTTCCCCACTGCCCACTGATACCTCTCAGACCCCTCAGATGTCTCACTTGGACTTCCATATCCACCTCCAGGATTTTCCCCCACAGTGATTGTTAGTAACTTTTCAAACCATACCCATGGTCCCATCACTGCCTGACACAAAAACTCTTCATAGATCTGTTCATGGCTTCACAATTCTTCCTAACCCATGGGTTTCCAGCCTTAGAGCCTCCTAAATATCTCCAGCACATTATCTCATGGTAAAGGATCTGAGACGCCATTCCATGGACATATATATCCTTGGATTGACAGTCGAATACTTTCTGGAGCCTGGGAAAATGCAAAAATTGGCTCATTTATTTGTAGTCCAGGTCCACCCTTCACCAGAAAAGCTGTTGGCCACTAACTCAATGGTGGTTCAGGACCACGGAGAGCGTCACACAAACAACCCACTCCCCTTTAGTTGGGCTCTCCCTTACAAGGCCTTCCAGGCTAGCAGCTCCTGTAGCTGGTCCTTCACAAATCCAGTATGGGCTTGACTTCCTCATAGAAGCCTTCCCTGACCTACCTGGATGACCAGTCATTTCCTCCTTGGGGCCGTGTTGTAATATTCCTCCATCAGGCGAAACTCATTATTGTGATTATGTGCGTATGATTCCACCACCACTCCACCCCCAAAAGACATGAGCCTCAAGGTCCCATCCTCTGTCTGATTCATCTTCACCATCCAGTGCAGAGGAGGTGCTCAGAGAATGTTTGTTGATTGAATGAGCAAATGACATTTAGCAGGTGCAGGAAATATGTGTTGATTTGTATTGTGTATCTGTCGCTCCGGGTGATTCAGAAACCAGCCAGATTTCAATCCTGGTATCTCTAGAAAAGGCATTTTCTCCCTAATGACTCCTCCCCCCATACTTGAAGCAGCTTTTCTGCGGGTCACCACCCCAGCTGAGAGAAGGTACCTGCACTCTGCTCCTGCTCTTGCCACACTGACAATTCACTGGAGTCTCTTTATCCCCCAGCCTGGGGCCTGCCACATGAATTTTGCTCTGAACACTTCATCTTGCTCTCTCTCCTGCTCAGAACAGATGGCTCTGAATCCCCACTCATACAGAAGTTCCTGTTCCATTATTCTAATTTTTTTCTCTGTATAGCCCTGGCTGTCCTCAATCTATAGAGCAAGCTGACCTTGAAACATAGAGATCCACCTGCCTCTGTCTCTCGAGTGCTGGGATTAAAGGCTTGCATCACTATGAATCATTCACTTGAGCGTTTTTAACACTTCCTAAATTACAGATGCCCCGGGTTACCTTTGATCATGGCCTGAGACCTTCAGAAACAGAGAGTCTCTGGGAGGAAATTGAGTGGAGAGTCAAGTGGCCCACCCCAAATCATTACAGTAGATGCAGTCATTGAGGAAAGTGTGTGTGTGTGTGTGTGTGTGTGTGTGTGTGTGTGTGTGTTAATGTTCATTGTTTTTGCATTGGCAATCAAACTTGGGGCCTGCTAGGAAAGCACTCCGTCACCAAGCCACACCCCTGGC
Source organism: Rattus norvegicus (assembly GCF_021556685.1). Taxonomy (NCBI): domain Eukaryota; kingdom Metazoa; phylum Chordata; class Mammalia; order Rodentia; family Muridae; genus Rattus; species Rattus norvegicus. The sequence goes on from NC_141543.1 coordinate 63,018,062, forward strand.
AGAATTAATTCATTCCTCTTCCTAGCAGCTCTCATGGCTTCCTAGTCTTAATGGAGCTATGAATCAAGGCACAGGCAGAGGATCCAACCTAACCCAAGTGGACTCTTATGTCTGGGGCATTAAATCTTGACTAAGTGGGAAAAGAATGTTGGAGCTCTGAAAAAATGAAAAGATGAGGCAGAAACTCTGACTGTCCAACCTTCCCATCAATTCAATTAGCTCTTCCTACACTGTGAACAAGTCCTTTGCCTCCTTAAGGTAGTCAGTCCATCTGTGTTGCATGTAACTCCATGACCAAAACTGGTAAGGCCATCTGGAGAAGCCAGTGTAAACCCATCCTCTTGCCATTGGGGTAAATTGCAGCTTCAATAAGCATCAATGCTTCTTCTAGGACTCTCTGATAGAACCCTTGTAAGCTCAGCTACCTTACAAGCCCACCCCGATACAGCAGGAAGTCACCCAGTTCAGGGAGTGGGACAGACAGGTCAATGGCTAGCGATAGGAGAGCAAGCCTGGGAAGAAGTCCAGGAACTTAGACGCATGCTCAACCATCCAAGCTGTGAAGAAAAAGGAAGGAAAGCTTTCATCTCCAGGCTCCAAGCACCTCTACCATGGTCATATACCAACCTAGAGAGCAAATTGGTCTCATGGGCACCGACACAGGCAAGCACGTCTTCCTGCCAAGATGTCTCCTGGAAGCTGAGTCATTAACAGGGGAGTGAGTAGGGTTGGGCTTGGAGACTGTGCTTGCTGAATAGCATTTCACTCCTGTTTACATTCCCTACAAACAAGCCCAGAGTGTCAATAACCAGGATTACCCAACAAGCGCCCTTCGGCGAGAAAGATATATTCTGTTTACTACACTCCTCTACTCTTTGAAGTGAGGCACTGAGGGCCTCTCACAGGCTTGCACCCGTGACCTCATCTTCTGAGACTGGTCCCCAGTAGGCAGAAAGTAGGATCTGAGGGAAGCTGGGGGCCTGGTTTGGCTGTAGATAAGGTGTGCCCTTGTCTTCCCAGGGTCCCTCAGTCCCAGAACTCTGGTATTCCCCAGACTCATTTAGAAAACAATATCCTGTCCTAGGAACTCAAACTTTAGAATGCACTAGAAGGAATAACCCCAGACTAGGGATGAAAGCTACAACACTATGGCAGGCAACTGAGGCCAGCTGTTCCCAGCCAGTCCTGCCACCTCTTCCTACTATTGGCATGCACACCTCATAACCTTCATGAGTTACTATGTGCCTCTTGCCCCATCCCTTCGATCCTAGTTCTGCCCACCCCCACCCCCTGCCTACAGATTTCTTCTTCTACATCTCTTGTCCTTACCAATCCCAAAGCTGCCTCTAGAATGTTTCTGAGCCGTGTGACCCCTTTTTCTCTGTCCTGCTTTAGGCTGTGAGGTCCAAGGACAAACTAGAGTCTGATTTACTGCTCCACACCTTGATGGGACATACTGATATCAATCAGTGTTTGCAGACTTAGCACAAATGATGTTTCTGACCTTCCTCCCCAGCCAGTGGACTCTGCCCATTGTCTAGAAGCTGAGAATACTAGATTCTGACCCTGGCGCTAGCTTGTGTGAATCATGTGGGTTCTGGGCTAGAAATCTGCATTTGATGCCTCTCAAATAGAGCTGTGGAATCTGCAGCTAAGATCAAGGGAGGAGGAAGCCCTGATCCTCAGCATACTGAGAACATAATGGCTGCCTCCTTCTCAGAGAATCACACTCTCCACATCAGTCTGTTTCTTTGGAGTTTCTAGGAGGTTGTTTCATGAGCTCCAGGTTCCAACTTGTGAATTGGGGGTTCTTGTCCTAGAGATGCCTGCCCTGAGGAGAGCTGAGCCTTGGGGCAGGTGTAGGCTAAGCTAACTCCAGGAGTCTGCCACAGCTAACTAGAGACAAGGAGAAGCCTTAAGAGGCAGGAGAAGAAGGTAAGGGCCAGGAGCTGTGTTGAATGCTGGGCCATTGCTCTGCCCACAGATGCTGGGAGGCAGGCACAGCAGAGGTAGCAATGAATGAATGAGTTATTGCCTGGCTGGGCTCCGGGGGAGGGGACAGAGCTGGGGTCACAGGCAGAAAGAACATGCCTCCCTGCTGCTGCCCGCCTGGAAGCTGTTGATCTCCTGCAGGGTCCTCTGAGCCCAGCTGCTCAGAACCCCTTGGCAAGTGTGGGTCCCATAGAGCTATCCTCTGCCCCTGTGGAGATGCTGAGGTCAAAGCATTGGCTGGAGAGAAGGAGGGCTCCTTCAGGAGTATGCATGAACAGTCATGTGAGCCATTCCGCATGTGGCTAGGAGGCAGCTGCCTCTGTAATGTGCACAGGCTGCACCAGCAGCCATAGGGAATCCACCTTCAAGACCACTTCTCATTCAGATGATGAATTCTCAGAGGGGTATTGTGTGTCCCCTGCGCCTTTGCAAACAGGAGAAGCTAAGTCTGAGTGAGAAGGTAATGGTGGAGACACCCCAGACACCATAGCTGACTATCTCCCTCAGGATCACCATTGTAGAGGCCACAATGAATCCTTGGCTTGGCCTGCCCACCTCTTCTCTCCCCCCTCCTTCCTGCAGAGGTTTCACAAGGCTATAAATAACAAGATGGTCTAAGAAGCCCTGAAATCTAAGGGCTTTGCACTGATCATGCTTTAATAAGGGCCTGGTCTCCCTGGTCGGTGCAGACACAGAGCCCAGACTCCCTAGAGAGTAGTGCCAGCTCAATCCAGCCAGCTCAATCTAACCAGCTCCTGGGCATTGGCAGCTCTCTAGCAGGGATTGAAAAGGTGGTGAGTGTAGCTTAGCTGGGGTCCCTGAGTCACAGCCAAGATGGGCGAGGTCCCCAGAAGGATGTAGCCTGCTCACTGCAAGACAGGGGCCCAGGGCTACTCTGTCGGGGTGCTGGTACCAGATAGCAGCCCTTGTCTCTCAGTGTCCCTCCTGGCTATGTCCTTGCTGTCCAGAGTTTCTGTGGGAGGCAAAAGATGATCAGTCAGTCCAAAGGAGGCAGAAGAGGCTTGGAGACCAGCCCCAGGGACAATCTATTACAGATCCTTGAGGTTCTGTTCGCATAACAAATTCCAAATCAGTCCCCTTCAGTGCCACCCCTGTGGGTTTAGCTCCAATGTCCAGAGCATTCTGAGACATCTTTGCCCCAAGTCTGGCACTCCGAACTCTGTTCTCAATACAGCAGCCCTGAGGATGGTTTCCCAAAAACCTTCAGGACCTGTCCTCTGGAAAGCTCACAGGGGCTCCCATCTCACTCTAAATAAAGCCATCCAAGGATTTCCCTGTGCTCTGTTGTTCTCAACCCCCACCGTCCTCCTCATCCCTGTACAGTCTCACTGGCCACCTTGTCAGGCCCCCACATATCAGGCACGTTCCTGCCACAGGACCTTTGCACAAGCTGTTCTCACCTCCTAGAGCCTCTTCCAATCGGTAGCTGCTTGGCTCACCCCTTCCTCTTTACTCTTTCACTCCCGTGTCACCAGTTCAATGGGGATCACATCATCTATCCTTGTCAACCCTTTTCCCTGTCTTTTGTCTCTATAGCTCTTGTGTCAGACATTTCCCCCTCCTGCTTTCTGTTTTTAGTCCATCTCTAGACATTAAAGCATCAGCTGCATGAGGGTTCTGACTTGCCTAATTCCAACTCTCTCTTGCTCTCTCTCTCTCTCTCTCTCTCTCTCTCTCTCTCTCTCTCTCTCTCTCTCTCTCTCTCTCTCTCAATCTGCTCTCTTGCCTGGCACATGGCAGGGGCATAATAAATGCTCTGGAATGGGCCATCCAGAGGCAGAGGCAGTTACCAGTGCTCCCAGTCCAGAAGTATTCAACCTGGAGCCTGGCGCGGGGAACAAAGGGTCGGAGTACCTTCGCCAGGTTGCCTGGCCCGGGCCTGGTCTCTTTCCAGGTGCAGTGCAGTCAGCAGGAAGCAGCCACCGCCCAGCACGATGGCGAAGGCGCAACACAGGAAGCTGTGCTGAAGGCTGAGGAAGTGTTGCAGGTAGGAGTTGGGGCGCTCAGCCTGCAGGACACTGGAGATCTGCCATGAAGAAAAGAGTGTCTGCTAGGCCCACCAGGACCTTTTCAAGAACAGTACCTCCCAAGTTCCTCCCTACACACACTTAGACACTCCTTACAAGTCCAGTGAGGTAGGGGCTGCCAGCGTCTCCCAGGACGTGGGCTACTGTGATCTGGAGCGCCTCTGCCGTGCCCCGGCACCTGGGCACCACCACCGACTGCAAAACACAGAAGCCCCAGAGCTAAGTCTGAAGGAAGACAGGGTGTCACTATCTTCCCCTGTTCCCATCTGCCCAGAGTGGGTAGACTAAACAGGTCAGAGAATGGGGGTGGGAGGTGGGGGTGTTGGGGATGTGGGGGATACTGACTTTCAAGGCCTGAGTCGCACTCCAAGACTAAGGCCTCTTGAGGCCCAGAGGTCTCCCCGGGACAGGGCTAGGTGGGAAAGGAGCACAGCACTGAACAGAGACGCTCTTGAGAATTTACACTTGAGCTGGGAGAGCCTATGTGGCTATGAACACAGCCTGTGAACACAGTGGTAGGCAGTATCTCAGTTCAGGGCTCCAGAGATCAGTGCAGGTAGGTGTGACCAGTGCAGGGAGGCTCACACAGCTCCGTGCAAGAAGGTAAGGGCATCAAGAATGTGACTTCTGGAGTCAGACAGTCTGGGGTCCACTCCAGATCCCTACCCATTAGCTGTGCATCTTTGGGCAAGCCGCTTCAGCCTTGCCTGTCTCCTCTCTAAATGACATAATGATAGTACCCACCTTGAGGGCTATGCTCAGTGTCATTTAGTTTATATTCAGGAGCTCCACATGAATATCTATCCTGCTTGGCAGAAGGCTCTGGGCATGTGTGCTTCCTGCCTGGCAGGCATTCCCTCGCTGGGCCGACTGCGGCACTATTTCTCACTGACGACTTACCCTTATGTCACCTCCTCTGCAAAGCCCTCTCAGGTTTAGGGGCCTGCCTTCACACACACACACACACACACACACACACACACACACACACACACACACCACAGTTAAATGAAGGTATGCCCCTGGAACTGGGAGGGGTCCTTTTTGGTCCATTTCCTTACCTCATATACTGTATTAACAGCAAAGCCCCTAGTGTCTCCTGTGTCCCTGGAGTACCGTAGCACATGAGGGACAGGAGGGCTAGTGAAAACCTGCTGACTAAGTAAGTCTTCTGAAAGACCAGTCTCAGGAGAACACTCGCCCGCTCAGAGCTACTTCCTACTATGGCAGCCATAGAGGAGATTGCTGCTCTGGAGTCTTGTCCCCAAGACCTTACTGTCCATTATCTGAACCCATCTGCAAGTAATAATAATAATAATAATAATAATAATAATAATAATAATAATAATAACATTTAATAACTACTTCCTGCATGTGTTTTTATATATCAGCTCTAGCAGGTCATGAAGGAGATATGATTATTTCCTGTATTTTATAGATGGGAAAACCCTCACAGAGCAGGTAATTAAATTGCCCAGAGCAGCCCAGCCAGGAAGTAACAGGGTCCAGACTAGATGGCAGGCTTTCTTCTCCCAGAGATTGGCCTCCTGACCCTCTGGATGTTAGGAATGACAGGCACTGACATTGTCAGCCATGTTGGTATAGTCATTGCACAGCATTTAAACAGTGGACAGTAGGGATAAGAAGACAGAAGCAAGGGCTGGGGATTTAGCTCAGTGGTAGAGCGCTTACCTAGCAAGCGCAAGGCCCTGGGTTCGGTCCCCAGCTCCAAAAAAAAAAAAAAAAAAAAAAAAAAAAGAAAAGAAAAGAAAAAAGAAGACAGAAGCAGGCCATGGAGGATCGCACCCAACAAGCAGGAGGCACAAGCAGTGGGGCTCTATGAGCTGGAGGCCAGGCTGGTCTATATGGAGTTCCAGACCGATGAGTGCTACATAGTGAGACCCTATCTAAAAATAAATAAATAAATAAATAAAAATAAAAAATTGAGGGGGCTGGAGAGATGGCTCAGCGGTTAAGAGCACCAACTGCTCTTCCAGAGGTCCTGAGTTCAATTCCCAGCAACCACATGGTGGCTCACAACCATCTGAAATGGGATCCGATGCCCTCTTCTGGTGTGTCTGAAGACGGATACAGTGTACTCATATACATAAAATAAATAAAAAAAATTGAAAAGACAGGTTCCTTAGTGGTCCTGCCTATGGGCAGGAGAATCAGTGTCTTACAGAGAGAGGTCAAAGGGGACACAGAAATATGACTCTGAATTCCAGAACCCTACCAGACAGACATAGGAGGTCTGCTGGAGAGAGGCATGTAGGTGGGCAGGGCTGAGCTGGGGAGCCACTGTGGCCATCAGATGGTAGGGTGGTCACTGGGCCGAGGTTCTCTCCCCACACAGTAAGAGAAGCTGGGCCTCCTGCCATCCTCAGGACCTGCCAGCACTGGAGGAGGAACCGACCACAGCTCTGCACCTTCTCAGGACTTCCTTCTCACCCCATAATTATGTGATTAGTCATGGGTGGCTCTGAGGAGAGGGCTGAGCTTTGGCTTCCTACACAGAGGCTTCATGCATCCACACAGATCCACATGGGGCCGGAGCTGCTCAGGCCCCCAGAGTAAGGTCTCTGCAAGCTGCCTCCATATCTTCTCAATATAGGGAAACGGGTCCCACCTCCCTGCCTCCTCTGGGTACCTGTAACTCTGTAAAGGCTGGACCTCGCAGCACCTGGCAAGCTGGGGCTGGGTAATTTTGAAAATGAGCGGCTTTTGGGTTTTCAGCATTCCAGGTTCACCAGCTTCTGAGACAAAAACACCTGTGTTTTGGCTCACCCACCTTTCTCAGAAAAGCAGTTCCCTTTATAGCCCAGGGCAAGAGAGGTGCAGACAGCCACCGTCTTACAGAAAGTTGGGGAGACAATCACTAAGGACAGATTCCCTGGCAGCTTGCTTGCCTTCTGCACTCCCCAACTCAACCCCTGTGGCCAGATACCCCTGAATGGTAATACAGTCCCTCCTCGGGCATCCCTCTGCTCAGGACTGGGAGGAAGAGTGAGCCACTGAGGAACAGCCTGGATGGGGCAGCTGGAGGCTCCTGGAGCAGATTTAAGATAGAGAGAGACACCTTCTTTGTCTTTCCAGGAGAAAAGACGGTCTCAAGCGCAGCAGAGCCAGGAGGAGATGTGTAGGGAGGGAGCAGGGAATGAGCTCCTCATGAGGATGACTGAACAAGGAGATAAATGAGGAGAGACCTGCAAGGAGCCTGCAGGCTGGAGAGGTAACTGTGAGAACCCAAAAGCTGTGCTGAAGACTACTGGGTCAGGCCTCTGTGGGAAGTCTGCTAGCAGTGCAGTTCCTGTACTGACTGACTCTCCGCCCATCCAGTCAGATGATGAGGATGAAGAGTCCGCAATCAGTGAGGAGCTCCTCCAAGCCTGACTCAGTAAGGATGAAGTGTGAGAGCCATTAGAGTGGGCAGCCCTTTGAGACCTCGGGTCTAAAAGGAGCCTAGATCCTCGCTTGTGGAGAGAGCAGTGTCCTGAGGCAGGACCGGTGGGGATTAGATGCCATCTCAGAACACACAGGGTACAGGTTTTAGCTCCATGAGTCCTTTTGGCCTGAAGCACACTGGTAGGAGCTACTTGCCCTGTTGTGCATTTGAGCTGAGGCTGTCACAGAAAGGTCAAGTAATGGCCACAATCTGTCTCTCATCGTAAGTAGCAGGGACTGGCATGAAAGGCAGACTGCTAAAAAGCTCCCAACTGAGCTGTCCATCCTCTCCCCTCACCTCCCCCAGGAACCCATAGTCTCTACCTCATTTTCCTGTTAGACCCTCTCTGCTCTCTCTACCAAGAGCTGTCCACCTGGCTGTCTCCTGCTACAATAATACCCTCACAGCAACCAAAAGAGACATTCACCTCCTACTCAGGGGCAAGCACAGGTAGGTACAGGGGCCTTTCCTCCAATCCTGCACAACCTGTCCCCACATAAGTCCTTCCCCTGACCTGCTTTCTCCATGGGACCTCAGTCTCCACACACGTGTCCCCTCCCCGTTTCCTGCAACTTGGCTTTCTACCATCTCTGCATAGTATACTCTCTCTCTCTTGTAAACCTGTGCCCCTCTAAAACGTGGGAGCTGAAAGGACTGCCCTCCCTGACAACCCCACCCCATCTAGGACAGAAAGATCACTGTGGGCCACTGGGCAGCTCAGGGCAGGAGAGAAGGCAGGGGGAAGGGCAGGGAGCTGGCTAGAGCATATCCTCCAAGCCATGAAGGGCTCGGAGAGTTGTAGACTGGGCTGCATGTGGTCAGCCAGCTCCCCCACAGTCCAGATTCTGGCTGGCCCCCAGAACCACCCTCTCCCTCCTTCGCAGTTGTGAGCACACTTCTCTTTAGCACTGCAAAGCACCTGGCTCTGCCAGGTTAATGATTCCAGCAGAGACAGACATGGGGATGCCAGGTAGCCTTCACATATCATCGGGGCTGTCATGTGGAAAAAAGGGATCACGGTTGGGGGTAAGCAGAGGAAGCTGTGGGGGGCAGGTTCAGTATGACTTGAACTGCCTGAGAGAGGATGAGCTATGTGGAGGGCGGCTGCTCCCTCAGGCTGGCTCACTCACCCCACTAGGGAGGTAATGATTAGACCTTTTTATGGGCAAGGAAACTGAGGCCCAAGGCCAGGCTGAGTCAGGCCTGGAGCCTAGGTCTCCGGTGCAGAGGGAGGGGCAGGGAAGACTGGCTATATCTAGTGATGTGTTCCTTAAGGCCAAAGACAGGGCTGAGCCTGAAACATGGCAGGCAGTGAACATCCTGTCAGCAGTGCTCAAGCAGACCTTGTTGTCGATTAAATGACATACATCCCCATGGTCCTTCCAAACCCAGATTCTAGGACCCCAAGATAACTTTAGGAGACAGAAGTGCCATGGGAACCTCAGGGTCACAATAGGAATCCTACCCATTAACCCCTGTGCCTGATACTGGGCTAAACCTTCTACAGGTTGTCTCTTCCTCCACTCTCACAACAATGGTTACTAACATTCCATCCCCATTTTCCTTATCAGGAAACAAAAGCTCAGAGATACAAAGCAACCTGCCCAAAGTCACGTGGTTCTTGAGTGACATAGGGCAGAAGCAGGCTGACCCAGGGTTGTCTCTGCAGAGGACTCTAGTCCGAGCCTCTTCACCAGAAAGCTTTCTACCTGTGGCCAGACCACCCACAACCCTATACCCAGTGCTAGACTGTGCCAGTCTGCCAGGAGACAGCAGGAGGTCCCTCAGTGTCCCTAGGCTTAGGAGCCCTGTTTGTTATCAATTAGGGCTCAGACTTTAATAATGTTCAAAGTCCTTGGGCCTCCTCAGAGGCAGCTGAGAGGCTGAACACAGGAAGGAGCTGGACTGTGGACCCCGAACCCATGTGGCAAGAACATCTTTAGGTCTCATCACAGCCCAGACGGCCCTTCAAGTACTCCATGCGGTGGGGTGGGCTGGAACCAGCAGGCTTTAGAGGCTAGTGCTCTAAGTCCAGCATCTCTTTCTGTGACTCTAAAGAACAGGCCAGGGAGCCCGTTCACTAAGAAGTAGTATGGCAAAGAGTGAAAGAAGACCTGTGTGCCAGTCCCAGCTCAGAGCTTTGCCACTGTGTGACCTTGGTGCAGGTACCAGCCCTTTCTGGGTTTCCATGCTTATGTGCAGGGATGAGATAGGAAACGCTTGAGAGTGTTTGAAAGGGAATATATTATCTACAGAAACTGTAAAAAGTGACCCTTAACCCCAGTCCCAGGGCCTCTGAGGTCCTTCCCAGTCCCCAGGCTACTCAAAAGTGCCAGGACCAACATGTAACCCATACCTACCAACAGGATATCAGCAACTACTGCCCAGTTGCAAGACAGAAGGAGCTCCCCCAGGGCCAGGAACACCTGTGGACAGAGTATGGCCTGGATGACTGCCCCCACCTCAGGCACCCACCCCTCCCACAGTTCCTCCTCGATTGTGCAGGGGGGAAACTGAGGCTCCCCCAGAGGAAGGCACTGAGACCCCCAAGATGAGCACCATGTCTGAGAACTCTGGTTCATAGCCTCCAAGACCCAGCCCTTGGGGGGTCATCCAAGGAGGAGGAAACATCGGGACTACCAGAGCATTTCCAAACATGAAGACTCAGGACAAGAAGGCCAAGGTCTCGGCTCCACCACTTTCTGTTTGTTTTCTCCGGAGGTCTGTATATACCACTAAGCCCCCCAGGAACCTCTCAAAAGGCTTCTCTCAGGCGTCTTTCTCAGACCCCACCTCCAAAAGCAAGCCTTAGCACAGCCATTGTGCAGACACAGGTAATTTCTAGCCAAGGCCAAGACTTTTCTCAGGTCATAGCTGGTCCAGGACAAGGCCAACCAGAAACACAAAAAGCTTCAGGCCTCTCTCTGGTGCCACCCTCAGCCTACTACTGGCCTGTCTTACCCAGCGTTCTGTGCTGTTTTACCTCGTGCCAGAGGATTAGGGAAATCCTCATTCCCCTCACTCAAGAGGAGCTTAATGAAGCAACCGAAGAAAGGTGGAAAGGCTCACCTCTCCTAGCTCTGGAGAGCTTATTGCCAGGGTGGAATTAGTCATTCCTGGAGTCACGGGGCTATGCCCAAAGCAGCACAGGCTTGGGAACTCAAAGGCTTGATATCCCAAAGGCAGAGAAATGAACAGCACCACCACCAGAAAGAACACCTAGTGCATGCCAGGCATCACTGCCCCATACCCGTCTTGGGCCAGGTAATTTGATAAGGTTATCATCATACCCGTGTCACAGATTGGATCACCAAGCCCAAAGGCCACTTTCCAGAGATGCCCTCTCCTCTGTGTCTGGCTTGTACATGGTGAGATTGGGAAGGCCTATGGCCTCAAGAACTCTCAGGGGCTTCCAGTGGCTACTGTGCTTTAAAGGCTGATGGGGAGAACTAGCTGGGGAGGGAGTCCTAGGCAGAGGTGACCCTGGCAGATACACAGGGGCAGTCAGAATGAGATAGAAAGATCTTCAGAAGCCCACCAGGCAGAAGCCCCAAAACAATGCCTGGCAGACACCTTTTGTGAGCCATGGCAGGAGGCTGGAATGTGCTGCCACACTGGGTGGGGCAGGAGAACAGCCCGATCTGGTGAGAGAAGAGCAGAATAGAGGCTAAGCAGCTCCTGTGATCACACCACCCAGCCCAGCTGCCTGTGGCTGCTGCTTCTGGCCCCGGGTACCCTAACTGGGAGGCCCTTGAGGTCAGGGTGGGTCTCCTTCTAGGCCTAGGACAAAGGCTGGGCAGCCACAGTAGTGGGAAGCAGGAAGTCACTGGTGGGCAGGACTCGGGTGAGGCCCAGGCAGGCCACAGCCCTGCATTCCATCTTGACAGGGCCTGTCTACCCAGATTCTGGACCACATGAAAGCCTGGCCTAGCGCACCTCCCCTCCCCATGGTGTCCTGTCATCCGTGCACCTCTACCTGGGCCAAAAGCCTCTCCTCCCCACATACTTCAGCCTCCCTCTGTGTCCTCTCTTCCTCCACACAGGCTGGACCCCCATTACCACAGGAACATACCCCCTGTGTGGTGTTACCCTTACCTCCACACCCACAGGACATCCTGAAATGTACCTTTTCCAGCTGGACTAGGGTGGATCCTGTCCCAAAATAGAGCCCCTTCAGAGGGAGGCTGCAGCCACAATGGGGCCTTTCAATGAACAAGCTGCCTAAGGATGCCAGGTTCCCAGACATACCTGGAAACAGGCTCTCTGCCACCAAATCCATCACTCTACTTGTGGCTTTTAGGGGCAGAAGGCCAGTGGAGACAGCCTGCCTTCTAATCCCATAATTACAGAGGCTCTCCAGGCAGTGAAAGCCTAGCCTTCTGGGCTCAAGGAGTGGCATTGCCACAAAGGGTGGGACACCTGCTTGGGGACCTTGGGAAGGTCCCCCACACTCACCTTGGGGCCTGGGTTTCTCTCACTGCACAGTCTGGACAGACACTAACATACCATGCTTCTGCAGCTGGAAACCTGGTTATACACATCTGTACACGCATTGTCTCCACAGGTACAGTACAATACAGTCCTCATTCAATGACTTTTGTGGTACAATCAGACTTGGCTTCAAATGAAAACCAAGCAAACAGAGGCAGCCATGGTGGTACATGCCTGTAACCTCAGCACATGCCTGTAACCTCAGCACATGCCTGTTACCTCAGCACATGCCTGTAACCTCAGCTCATGTCTGTAACCTCAGAATATGTCTGTAACCTCAGCACAGGATGACATTTTCTAGTTCCATCCATTTGCCTGCAAATTGCATGATGTTTTTGTTTTTAAGGGCTGCATACTATTCCATTATGTAAATGTACCATATTTTCTTTATCCATTCTTTGGTTGAGAGACATCCAGGTTGTTTCCAATGGTGGTGAGAAAAACAGGGGGTGTTAGGTGTGGGGAGGAGGCAAGTGGGCTGGGAGAGGGGAAGGAAATTGATGTGGGCATCTCTGGAAAGAGCTGGAGATCTAGAACAGGGTAATGCTCCTGGGAGACTATGGAGGTGATGCTAGCTGAGACTTCTAGCATGGGGGATATAGAGGCTGGTGTAACCAGGTGGGACTTCCAATGAAGGGAGGGGACACCAACCTACTCACAAAACCTCCCATTCAAAATTTACCCTGCCTACAAGATGTGCAGGGATAGAGATGGAGCAGAAACTGAGGGAATGGCCAACCAATGACTGGACAAGCTTGAGACCCATCCCATGGGAGAGAGCCAACCCCTGGCTCTATTAATGATACTTTGCTATGCTTGCAGACAGAAGCCTAACATAACTGTCCTCCGAGAGGCTTCATCCAGCAGCTGATGGAAACAGATGCAGAGGCCCACAGCCAAACAGTAGGTGGAGCTCAGGGAGACTTATGGAAGATCAGGAGGAAGGATTGAGAGAGCCAGAGAGGTCAAGGACACCCACGAGACCTATAGAATCACCTGATCTGGGCCCATTGAGACTCATAGAGACTGAACCACCAACCAAAGAACATGCATGGGCTGGACCTAGGCCCCTATATGTATGTAGCAGGTGTGCAGCATAGTCTCCATGTGAGTCCCCTAATAATTGGAGCAGGGCTGACTCTGACCCTGTTGCCCCCTTTAGATCCCTATCCCCTAGCTGGACTGCTTTCCTTGGTGAGAAGATGCACCTACTCCTGCTGCATCTTGATGTTCCAGGGCAGGTTGGTACCCGTTGTGGGGGACTTACAAAGGAGAGGGAGACGGGGGAATAGGGGAAAGGGGTATGTGAGGGTAGGACTGGGAGGAGGGGCTGCAATCAGTATGTAAAGTGAATTAATAAATAAATGGAAAAAATAGAACCAGCTCCTACAAGTTGTCCTGTTACCCCCACACTTGTATTGGGTACACACACACACACACACACACACACACACACACACACACACACACACACCACTTTTTTTTTAATTAAAGGAATGAAGCCAGGTATAGTGGCTCATACCTTGTAATCCCAGCACTTGAGAGGTTGAACCAACCTCAGCTACAGAGTGAAGTAGCATATAAAAAAAGAAAGATAGAGAAAGAAATAGAAAACAACAAGCAAGTACACCAAGGGCTGTTCAAGGTGTTTCAGCTGTTCAGCAGGTAAAAGCACTTGCCAGAGAGCCTGATGACCCCAAGTTTCATCCTGAGTTGGATACCAAAGGTGGAAGGAGAGAACCAATATCCGCAAGTTGCTCTCTGACCTCCATATATGTGCCATGGCATAAGCACACACGCACACACACACCACATGCATACTACAGACATATCCAGACACCACACATACACAAATGCACACTCATCACATGCACCACACACAAACACACATACACATGTGTCACACCACACACACACACATATATACCACACACACATATACCACACATACATAAACATACACACCACATGCACAAACATATGCCACGCACACATACATCACACATGCACATACATCACACACACCACACCACATATACATCACACACATCACATGCACAAACATATGCCACACACAAATATACATCACACACACACCACATACACACACATACATTGCACACACTACATACCACATACACATATATACCACAAATACACAGACTACACAGGTGTAGATATAGATTTCCAATTTTGAAGAATTTGGTCAACTGCTTATCTCTCAGGTCCAAGTCCCTCTTGGACAGCCATATAACCTCACATTGACATGTCCCCTAACTTTCTTTCCCTCATCCCCTCCCCATCACTGTTCCTGCCCAGTGTGGCTGAGCCAGCTAGGACACAGACACAGATCAGCTGTCCTTAGACTCAAGGAGGCAGGCAGATCCCAGCGCCTGCTGACCCTGCATGACTCCTCAGTCTGCATCGCGCATCAATCTGTCTCCTTCTGCCCATTGCTGATGGCTTGATCCAAACCTCTCCGGTTTCTTGGGCCTTATCATCTCCCCAACACCTGCCTAGAGAGGACTTCCAAAGGGGAAATCTGATTCTGCTTTGGGCTTCTCTTCGGGATCTGGTGGCTTCCCTGTACCCTGACTTATTTCCTGATGGGTAGGAGGTCCTGGGAACACTGCCCAGGGCCTGAGAAATGGCCCTGTGCTAGAGAACTCCTGACCTCTGACATTTCATCCTTGAGCTGAGCCAGTGACAACCGGTATGTATGTCTGGCTTTAGTCATGCTAGCCAGAGAAGCTTGTACACACACAACCATGTTTACACTGCCAGTTATCCACACACACCAGATGCACAAGCAACAACATAAACATACATGGACTTCTGCACCTACAGTTACATATATGCAATGCCTCATACACATGTATTTAAGCTTTAATACCCATGCACACACACTCAAAGTCTGAGATACACGCACAACACTCACATATCACATGTATACACACAGGAAGGTAGCAGAGGAGATATATAAAACATGAAAACAGTTGTGGTACTAGGTATGGAATGCTCTCTGTAAGGTCCAGCTGCTTAGGAGGCTAAGGGAGGGGACCATTTGAGCCCAAGAGTTTGAGCCAGTCTGAGCAACATGACAAAATCAAAACCCAAACTACACAATGCATGCACAAATTAGTACTGGTGTTCGTACAGTCACAGGCTGAGCATTAGCTGGAAAGCAGCCTACTATGTACCCACACATCACTGTGACACAATGGCCAGCAAGTCAGTCAGTCTCTCTCTCTCTCTCTCTCTCTCTCTCTCTCTCTCTCTCTCTCTCAATCTGTATGTATCCTTGCACAAAACATACATGCACTCATACCTTCACACCTGCACGACTCTCGGCACACACATAGGCAGAAAGATGAAGGGTACATCTTGGGCAGGGTCAACCCCCAAGAACCTGTATCTTCAATCTGACCCCACCTCAGCCTTCAAATTGAGCACTGACTAATCCTTGATGGAGAAGTTCTAAGACTCACTGGGAAGGAGAAGGCCACTGTCCCCTCTGGACTCATGGTACGTAGAAAAACTGAAAGAATCTTTCCCACTTGTGTAATAATGCCACACTCAGCATGGCCGAGTCAGCCAGAACAGACCCAGAATATAGCCTGGCCACCAGTAAGCAGCCATGTGGCTGGCATGCTCTACCCTGAGGCCGGCCAATCTGTAATGGCAGGCACTGGCCTGGGGGGACAAGGGCACTGACTGATCTCCTGAGTCCATCAACCACCCAACAACCTGGTAAGCTGGCAGCTAGAAAGTGAAACAGGAAGCTCCCAGGTCCTCCTGGGAAATCCTGTCAGGGTGTGAACTTTCTCGAGGGGCCATGCACAGAGAGACACCTGCTGGATCCTAGCAGGACGGTAGGTCTCTTTAAGCCCCACTGAGGCAGTTCTGAGGGTGGGATGCTGGTTACTTAAGCCCAAGGAGCAAAAAGCAAAGAGGCTTCTCCCAGAAGTCCTGAAGGGTGGTGTTGGGGAGTGTGAGGAGAATTCTGAAGATCTGAGGTACCATTGCTGGCACTAACCCAGGAGTCAACCCTCAGATGACCAGTGACTGCAGCTCCAGTGGACATATTCTGGCTGATCCCAGACAGCCTTGGGAGTCCTCAAGGCACAGCCACCTCAGCCAATCTTAACTGCCCCGGGGATGTCCGTGCTGGCCCTGCTCCATTCTACCTTGGGTAGGGAGCAAATTCGATGTTCTGATCACGTGTGAGTTGGAAAGTGTCTGAGCAGTCATCTGGAGCAACTCCCAGGTAAAGACGGAGGCTCCCGAAGCCAAAAGCAGTAAGTCAGGGAAAAGAGTTTTTACCAAAGACAAAGAACAAAAATCCAATGAAATAAACATTAAATACTGGCAGGCAAGCAGGAAGGCAGATGATTCTGCAGTGTGTGCTGCTCAGTGTCCTCCCCAGAGCCACTCTACAAAACCCTCCTCACTGGAGGAGATGCAGCCTAGAGGTGTCCTTCACAGAGAGCCAGTGGGACAAGTGGCTGCAGAAATGGGGAGAGTGAACTTCCCTATCCTGCCTCCACCAGCCAGAAGGCAAGCCCCCATTCCAGAAGGGGATGCACCCACCAATTACACCGAGGAGCTGTGCCGTACACTGCATTTACCTAAATCCCGACTCGGAGCAGAGCCCAGGTGCTCTAACAAAGACTCCCTACTACCTGGTCCCGTAATTTCCTCAGGCGACAGAAAAATCTATAGAGCCTAATGTTCAACTCAAAGTACAACCCTGATGCAGGAGAGGACAGCCACAGAGAAGCCTGGGCCAGAGTCAAGAACTCTACAAGCACAGTCAGTGCAGTGTCTGAGCAGGGCTACCCACACCCAAGGTAGGAGAATGTGAATTGGACACACCAAGGGAGCTATGCAGACATATAGGAGGGGAAGGAAGGAGGAAGGAAGGGAGGAGGGCAGGAGGGGGAAAGGAGGTAGATAAAGAAACAGATAAGGGAAAGAAAACAGATAGAGAACGAGAATACAGAGACTGAAAAAACATTAAAAGAGAAGTTAGGAAAACCTTGTCTACAGCCATACCACCCTAATGCACCTGATCTCTAGTAGGAAGGACAGGGGGATAGAGAGATGGCTCCATGCTTAAGGGTGCTCTGTTCTTCCAGCACCCAATCAGACAGCACATAAATGCCTGACTCCAGCCCCAAGGGATCTGACACACACCCTCTTCTGGATTGCATGGGTACTGCACACATGTCTCTCACATACAGCAGGCAGTCACAACATACACAAAATAAAGATAACTTTTTAAAAAGAAAAGGAGAAAAAGGACAGCAAACAAAGGGGGGAGGGGAGGAAGGAGAAGAAGTGAGGAGGGAGGGAAGAAGGGAAGGAGGCAAGGAAACAGGGGAAGAATCCAACCTAGAAGGCAGATGGTAAGAGAAGGGACACAGACATTCTTTTTTTTTTTTTTTTTTTTTTTGGTTCTTTTTTTCGGAGCTGGGGACCGAACCCAGGGCCTTGCGCTTCCTAGGTAAGCGCTCTACCACTGAGCTAAATCCCCAGCCCCGGACACAGACATTCTTATAATTATTTCAAACTACAGAATAATGTAAGAAGGATATGAATCCAATACAGAAACTGCTTATGGATAAAGTCAGCGCTCAGTAGGATAAGACATAAAAGGAGATGACTTACCTAACGAAATATTACTAAATGGAGAAGGAAAACCACAAACAACATCAACGTGGAGCTAATACAGTGAAAATAACCGCATTTCCTGGTAGTTGCCAAGAGGACACAAAGAAAAGAATTACAGAAATGAATGACATGGAGGGTGGATGAGGATGAGCAGGGCTCTAGGTCTAGGAAGGTAGAGACATGGTATTAAGGAGGGGCCTGCTCTTAGGACCAAAGATTTGGGAGCCTTCTCACATTTCTTCTCCGTTGATGTCTTTTTGCCTCATCCAAGTACCAGTCCCAACCATGATTCAGCACAAGGAAAAGAAAATGGATAAGCCTAAGAAACAAAGAGATAAAATGAGGAAGGACTGGCTACTGATGCTTGCAGAAGGAAAAGCAGTTGTGACGAACTCTGAGGTGTTGTGAAGCACCTGCCTTGGGCATACTTCCTGGCTGTGAGGAGTAGCCTCCTTAAGTCCTTGCCCTGTGGTCAGAACCCCTTCCCTTAGAGTCAACTCTACCTGGCAACTTGCTTTGAATTAGTATATTACAGTAAAGGGGGTGGGGTAAACTTTCTGTGATTGGGCTATAAAATACTGTCTCTCCCTTCTTAGTCATTGTCCTCTATGCTTTGATGGAGCAAACCACTAAGTAAAGGCAGCCATTCTGATAGAGAATATAGCTCATTGGTGAAGACCATGCCTATTTTGCCTGAGGCAAAAAATCCACATTAAAAAACTGAAAGGCAATAACTAGCAAGGAAAGGGGGTTCAACACCCATAGATGTGAATCCTGCCAGTAACCATTAGTGATCCTGGCAGCCTTCCCCAGCTGAGCTTGCAGTCGAAACAACAGACTTTGAGCTAATACCTCAATTGCACCCTTGAGAGAGACAAAAACCCAAGTGACCCACATAGACTCTGAGGCAGCAATGCTTATGTTACACTTCTGTGTTTGGGAGTGATTTGTTACACAGCAATAGAGACTAATACACCAACTAAGCTGTTGGATTTCAAGAAAAATTAACGAAATATCTGGGTACCCACAAGGGGAAAAAGGATCAATGCTAAGGATGTTTTGTTTTGTTTTGTTTTGTTTTTGCTTTTCCAGTGGGGTTTCTCGTGTAACAGAGCCTTGGTTGCTCTGGGCTCACCTTATAGACCAGGCTAGTCTCAAACTCACAGTGCTACCAACATTAAGGATTTTAGAGATCAAGGTGGGTCATGGTAGCATACACCTTTAATCCTAGCACCTGGGGAACAGAGGCAGGAGGATCTCTGTGAGACTGAGGATAGCCTGGTCTACTTAGTGAGTTCTAGAACAGCCAGAGTTACATAGTGAGAGCCATCTCAAAAAAACCCAAAAGATTAAAATTTAAAAAAAAAAAAGGGTGGGGGAGCTGGGTACCAGGGCACATGCTTATGATCTTAGTACTTGGGAGGTGGAGGCAGGAGGATCATTAGTCTGAGTTTGAGGCCATTCTGGGCTGTGTGATAAAGAGACAGATGAGAGGAGCACAAACTTTCCTAGAAGCATTAGGTTTGGCGCTACTCACAGCTAAGCATCATAAGAAGACAATTCTGGTAAGCACTGTTAGGGATGATAATTTGGGGTCTGGAGAGAGGGCTCAATGTTTAAGAACACTTGATGCTCTTTCAGAGGACCCAGCTTTCTCAGCATCTGCATGCTGTTTCACAACCATCTGTACCTCTCTTTGCTGGGAGTCTGATGCTTTCTTCTGGTATCCATGGACACCAGGCATGCACATGGTATACATACATATGTTTAGGCAAAACACTGATACACAAAAAATGTTTTTTAAAAAAAGAATAAAAGAAAGAAAGAATTTTAACTTTGGTGCTTGAGTCATGGCTCAGCCTGAATTCAGATGCCCAGTATCCATGTAAAGAGCCCAGTGTAGGGGCTCTGAGTACAATCCCACTACTCCAAAGGCAGAGCTGGGGGAAACCCAGGGGTCTTGTTGGAAAGCCAGTCTAGCTGAATCAGTGAAGTTTGGGTGCAGTGGGAGAGCCTGTCTCAGAGGGTAGAGAGCAATAGAAGAAGTCATTGGATATCGACCTCAGGCCTTGCATGCACACGAAAATGAATAAATAAACGGTATATTTAGGGAATGCTAATTTTGTGATAATTCCTTGAGATATGCTTCTTGATATTTATTTTCTTCGAATAAATTCAACTACTGGCAGTAAGCCACTCGACTTTTTGAGTGACAGTTGTCAGGTCCCTTCCCATGCCTGGCTGCCTCCGTCAGGAAAATGTCAGCCAAGAAATCCGTTAGCAAACAACAGCCCTCCAAGACAGCCTGGACATATTTGAGTTTTGTTTTTGTTTTTGTTGTTGGTTGACCTGATTTAGTTTGCTGTTGTAGTTGGGGAGATTGTAGGGGGGCTCTCTGATAACCTTGATATGGGTAGCCAAGGATGACCTTGAACTTCTGATTTTCCTGGCTCTATGTCCGAGTGCTGGAATGACAGATGCATACCCCTATATTCAGTTTATGTAGAGTTAGGGATCAGCCCCTCTTGCATTTTAGAGACACACTCTACCAATTGAGCTACATTTCCAGCCCTGGTTTTCCTGTCTGCAGTTAAGATATCGCTAGGTATCTCTGACTGGCCTAGTAACGCTCTAGTCAGGTGACCTTGAACTGACCCCTTCTGCCTCAGCAGTTCTGAATGCTGGGAGTAAAGATATATACAACCGATCATTTTAAGTCTTCCACTACCACTCTGAGAACATTTCATTTCAGCCATAATGACCCCTGAAACTATGAGTGAGGACTCCTACTCCAGAATGACATGGTCTAGTCCTACTCCAGACAGCCTGGATCACAAGCCTGAGAACTCCAGATGCCCTGGCTTCCCCTGGAGCTGTTCTCTCAAGCCAGGAAGGAAGCCCATGACAACGTTGGCTGGGCCTATAATTGATCCACACATAAGGCCTTTGGCTGGTAGAAGATGAAGGTGTGCTGAGGTTGAAGTACATTATAACACCACATTGGCATCCTATAGCTATACCACGATCCTATGCTGGCTATATAAGGCTGTTTGGCTCACTCTGGGAGACACTCTCCCAGGCTACCCAGTGAAGTTAGAACACAGGCCCATAGAAGGAGTCTTACACGGTCTTTTCTTGCTTCCTTGCCTCTATAATGGGTAGACTGAGCAGGTAGCATAATGGCTGCAGTGATGGTGGCAGCAAGCAGAGGCAGTGACCAAAGCTGTACGGTGGCAGGAGAATGCTGAACAGTTCTAGGAAATACCAAGGGCAGAAACGGTAGTGACCACAGGTGGTGTGGACAGCGAGGGATGGTGGAAATACAGAAAAGGCAGAAGCTATAAAGAGCCAAAGATTACAGTCGTAGAGCCATACACCCCCTAAACAGGTCCAGGGGCTAGCAAGCTTTAAAGCCAATGGTTTTAGTACTCCAAGCTTGGGAGCTACAACACTAGCTGGCTGCTGCTGATTGCTGACCCTCACTGTCACTTTAACACCAAGCATTTCACTTGGTGGGAGTGCCTTGCCACTGGCAATCAAAGGCCAGAGCAATGTCCCTCCAACCTGAGCAGCTACAGTCATAGGTCTCTGGCCTCTCTGGACTAAAGCTTTAAGCTTCTGAGCTTTCTCAGCCTTCCTAATTCTGAGACTCTTTAATACACTTCCTCATGCTGTGGTGACCCCCAATCATAAAATGATTTTTGTTGCTATTCTATGACTGTAATTTTGCTACTGTTATTAATCATATTGTATACATCTAATATGCATGATATTTGATGTGTGATCTCTGTGAAAGGGTCATTTTTACCCCTAAAGAGCTCACAACACCCATTTTGAGAAATGATGTCTTAGAGCTATTAGTCTGTCAGCCCAGCCCCTAAGCCTGAAGAACCCAAGGGCCAGGGACTAGCAGTGTAGGAAGAGGTGGTTCTCGTGCACAAGTGGTTTCCATCCGAGTAGAGCAAAATTAATGAGACTCTGTTTCAGAAAAAGAAAAAACTCAACCATTTCAACCCATTGAACCCAGAAATGCATGCACTGAGGAGGTGACACAAAATAAAGGAGTCAGTGACAGAGAATCTATATACGCAGACTGATAATGAGCACCAGCCTCATTTGAATATGGGACCACTGTCAAGCAGCTACTGGGATTATGCACAGAGAACAGATTGTGGATGTTATAACTCTAGAAAATGTAAAAATAAAAAATAACAAAACTTGGAAGGTTAGGGAGAGAAGGAGGGGAGACACAGCTGGCATTCTATTTCATAGCTGGTCTTCAGTAAATCCAAATTTCCACAACTAATTTGAATGTAATGCTTTTGACTTCACCTCAGTTTCTGTCAGTCGAAGTCACATAAGCAACGTACACTCTGTGCTTCTGTTTCTGGGAGGTGTCTAGCAGGAGCAAGCTATACAGACAGGAGGTCCACTGGTGGTTGCCTAGGCCTGGGGAGAAAAAGGAGGGAAGGTATGGAGGCGGGGAGTATCTGGGTTATTTTTGATTGTTGTGGTAAGACATCATGACCAATGAACTTATAGAAGAAAGAGTTTATTTTGAGGCTTACAGTCTCACCAGGTGAGAGTCCATGACAATCTTGGTGGAGAGCATGGCGGCAGGCATGGCCCTGGAGCCATATCTGAGAGCCTACACATCAAGACAACAACCATGACACAGTGACAGTTAACTGGGAATGGCATGGGCTTTTGAAATCTCAAAGCCCACTTCTGGTAACACACCTCCTCCAGGGGCCAGGGAGTAGAATGTAGTACTTTGAGAATAGCTCCCGTAGACTCATATGTTTGAATACTTGGTCCCCAATCAATGGAACTGTTTGGGAAGGACTAGGAGGTGTGGCCTTGTTGGAAGAGGTATACCACTGGTATCTTATCACAGCAATAGAAAAGTAACTAAGACAGTGAGTGGATACAAAGCCGCTCTCTGGGGTGATGAAAAGGCTCTGAAGTCAGTGCAGGGGCTGGGCATAGATACAGGCATCTGGTGTCCCTGGGAGGCTGAGACAGGACAGTCATTTGAGCCCAGGAATTCAAAGGCAGTCTGAGCAACATAGTGAGCCCTTATCTCCAAAGGGAAAATTGATGTGTGAATGATCACACAGCTCTGAATACACAGGATACCACGAGGTACCCACTTAAAATACATGAGTTGTGTGGTGTGTGAATTATATCCAAATAAATCTGTTCCAAAAATTACAAAGTGGACCTGTGAGATGGCTCACTGGGTAAGGGCCCTTATTACGAGGGCTGACAATCTGAATTTAATTCCCCACTCCCATAGTGAAAAGAGATAATAGAGTCCTGCAAATTGTCTCCTAACCTCCACATGAATATCATAGCACCTGCACACACAGGCACATGCATACATGCATACACAAAACATAGATAACAATGCAAAAAAAAAACCTGCTGGAGAGGTGGCTCAGTGGTTAAAAGCACTAGCTGCTCTGTCAGGGGATCTGGGTTCTATTTCTAGGAACCACATGGTGGCTCACAGCAACTCCAGTTCCAAGGGACCTAACACTTCTGGCCTCCGCAGCCACCAGATACACGCATGGTACACAGACATGCATCCAGAAAAGCCAACCATACACATAAAATAAAATAATAATAATCTGTAAATGTTATTTAAAAATCACATGACCTCAGTATCTATCAGCATGGCTCATGCCTGCAATCTCAGCATGCAGGAGAGCGAAGCAAGAAATTGCCACATGTTTGAGACCAGCCTGGGCTTCAAACCGAGTTCCAGGCCAGCCTAGCCTGGGCTACAGAGGGAGGCTCTGTCTCAAAGTAACAGCAAAGGTATTTCTAGTGAACATAAACCTGGGAGTGAGTACAGAAAGGCACATGGGAAGGAAGCCGTCTAAGGAGACAGCACACGGAGGTGGGAGCGGACCCGTGCGTTGAGAGCAATTCCTCTCAGACATGATTTCTGATTGGCTGTGCTTAGGCTTGCTGTTTGGAGAAAGAATCTCACTGTAGTTCTGGAACTCAGTTAGAAGGACAGGCTGGCCTCACACTCACACAGATCTGCCTGCCTCTGACCTCTCAGGTTCTACCGCACCTGGCAACCACTAAATGTTTTAAGTTTCCCACAAGTAAAATATAAATGGTGGGTGGGGCTGGAAGGATGGCTCAGTAGTGAAGAGCACTGGCTGCTCTTGCCGAAGACCTGGGCTCAGCTCTTAGCACCCACACAGCTGACAACCATCTATAACTCCAGTTCAAGGGATTAAGGTTCTCTTCTGGCCTCTGCAGACATGTGGTGCATATACACACTTGCAGACCAAACACTCATACACACTATATAAATAATACATATTGTATATAATATATAATAATATATATTATACATGGAAGGTTCGTCCCATGTTATTTCTCTTCCCAAACTGTGCTCACTTCAGTGACTTCTTTCAAACTCCCAGCTTCAAGTCAGCAGCCTAAACCTCTGTCCTGAAGCCCAGGCTGGCACACGGCAGCTGCCTCTTGGCATCTGGAGTTGCATGTCCTGAGAGGCAGCTTGGGATGGTTTATCTTGACTGACTTGCTGACTGGATTTGGGATCACCTAGAAGACAGCTCCAACAATATCTGTGAGGATGTTTTTAGAGAGCTCTGACTGAGGTGGGAAGATCCACCCTGTATGTTGGTAGCACCATCCTGTGGGCTGGGGGCCGGGACTGAATAAGAAAGACAAGGGGAGGCCAATTGGTGGCACACCCACCACACCTAGAACAGAAGGTAAAGGCAGGCAGACCTCCATCACTTTGAGACCAGCTGGATCTACATAGTGAGTCCTAGGCTAGCCAAAGCTACATAGTGAGACCCTGTCCCAGCTGGAAAGAAAAAAAGAAGAAAGAGGGAAAGAGGGAAAGTGAGAGGGGGAGAGATAAGGAGAGGGAGGGAGGGAGAGAAAGGTGTGGGGGCAGGTGAGCTGAGCACCGGCATTCATCTCTCTGCTTCCTTACTTCAAGCACAGTTATCTCATCAACTTGACACCAGTAGAGCTGTCCCGGAAGAGAAACCTCGACTGAGGAAATTCCTCCATTAGACTACCTACAGATGAGACTGTAGGGCATTTCTAAATGAATGTGTGATGGGGGGAGGAGTGCATCCCACAGGGGCGATTCTACCTCTGTGAAGGTGATCCTGAGGTGTATAGCTTGTCAAGCCCTGAGGTGCAAGCCTTAATAAGCAGCACTCCCCTTGGCCTCTGTTTTAGTTCCTGCCTCCAGGTTACTGCCTTGAGAATCTGCCATGATGTCCCTCATCGATGAAAAAAGCCAACTATAAGGTGAAATAGACCCTTTCTTCCCTGAGCCACTTTCCACCGCAGTCTTTATTACAACAGGAGAAACGCCAAGCGAGACACAGGATGTCCAGCTGCCTCGTGCTTCTGCTGCATTGCCTCCCTGCTGCTGGGGAGGGTATCCTTAAACCATGAAGCAAAAATAAACCCTTCCTGCCTTAAGTTGCTGTTTTTGGAGTGACAGAAAAAGCAACTAATACACAAACCAAATTCGACATGCCGAAATTGGAACCCCACAGAACTGTAAAAACAGCCACCCTTTCCCTCCCCACCAGACGTCCCCTCAGCAAAGAGCAACTCCTTGACTCCAGTGGCTCAAGCCACAGACACGCTCTTAACTCCTCTCTCTTTCTTTTGCTCTATACCCAATCTGTCAGGAAATCCTGTGGCTCTACTTCTATAACACACCCAGAACCTGACCATTTCTCCACACTTCCTCACTAGCCAGTCTGACCCAAGCCACCGCCCTCACTGGCCTGTGTCATTGGAAAAACCTCTTCATTATTTTCCTCTCCCTGACTTGGGCACCGCCCATTCCATCTCAACACAGAAGTTAGAGAATTCCCCCTGCCCTTTTTATTTCAAGTTTTCCCCTTACCTATTTAATATTTGTGTTTGTGCATGCACGGAGGATGCCGAGAGGCATGTGTACAGACCACAAAGCCAGAGGACAATTTGCAGAAATCAGTTGCCATGTTGGTCCTAGGGATCGAACTCAGGGTATCAGGCTTGTCTGCAAGCCCTTTTACCTGCTGAGCCATCTCACTGACCCCAGAGAGAGTTCCTTAAGCTATGTGATTGACAGTTGCTAAATGGCCCCAGATAATCCTGCCACATCATGTTCATGCCTTTGCATTGTGCTCTTCCTCAGTGAACCTGGGTGGGTCCTACATCACCTCAGCCAACAGAAGGATGCAGACATGATGTCCTTCCTGGGGACTAAAGGGCTTTGCATCTTCCACTTTGGTCTCTTAGATACTGTTCTAAAAAGAAGCTGATCTCCTCTAACAAAGGATACAGAGTCCTATGGAGAAGAGCCACAGGAGACTGGTCAGTGTGGGTATTTCAGCCCACCCCAGGTCAGTGCAGCCACATGAGTGGCTAAAACTGAAAACACAGGAAACAGGAGAGAAACGGTCCTGCCATGAGAAATCACTGAAGGCCGAGGATGTGACTCAGTTGGTAGTGCTGAGCCAGCATGCACAAAGCCCCACTTTTATCCCTGGCACTGCTTAAAGTATGTATGATGGTGCACACCTGTAACCCCAGGCCCTGGGAAGAGGAGGTGGAGACAGGAGGATCAGAAACTCAAGGTTATGCTTGGCTACATTTGAGTTCAAAGCTGTCTTAGTGAGGGTCACATTTGCTGTGATGAAACACTATGACCAAAAGCAACTGGGGAAGAGAAAGATTTCACTTCCCCTTCAACATCAGTTCATCATCAAAGAAAGTCAGGATAGGAACTCACACAAGGCAGGAACCTGGAGGCAGGAGCTGATGCAGAGGCCATGGAGGGGTGCTGTTTACTGGTTTACTCCCCGTGACTTGCTCAGCCTGCTTCCTTGTAGAACCCAGAACCACCAGCCCAGGGATGGCACCACTCACAATGGGTTGGGTCCTCCTGCATCAATCACTAATTAAGAAAATTCCCTGCAGGCTTGCCTATTGTCTGATCTAATGGAGGCGTTTTCTTAGTTGAGGTTTCCTCCTCCCAGATGACTCTAGCTTATGTCAAATTGTCATAAAACTCTCCAGCAAAAAGACCATGGGCCACATGACAAAACAACAATAGTTATAATTACTATAGTAGACTGTTTTAAGCCACTAAGTTTTGGGGTAATTTGTTAGATCACTTGGCTTGCATGGAGGACACATTCACTGGTCCTCAGTTCATATCTGATACCAAAGTCATTGTAGGTACAAGGTCCTGCATGGTCTGCATGCCCCACTTCCTGCTGTCATTACTCTGAACACAGTTCCTCCACCCTGTCTTGGCTCTACCCCCTCCAAGACACATTTCCTTGATTCCCAGCAGTTACTTTCTCTTCCCTGGAGTCCCAACATCTGCTGTTCTCCCCCAACAGTGCTGTTTCCCACTACCACATGGTTCTGTCCTTCCCTTGCTTCCGGTTAGTAATGAAGCATTCATCATAGTGAGGCCCCTTGAACCCTCATCCTATGTCTTTTCTCTTCTGTTATTTCCCCCAGGATGCATTCTTCTCTGACATATTTATCTCACTCCATATATATTGTGTGCCATTTTGTTTAATACAATCCCCCTAGTGTTTAGAATGGTGTATGACACACAGGACATACTGGGATGTACTTGATTAGGACAGGGTTCTTGCTCCTAACTAAGATGTGGCCTCAGATCTACCTCTCGAGATCTCAGACACATCAGAAAGTCCATTCCCTCAGTTCAGGAAGCCCAGCTTTGGTGGAAGGTACAACTCGAACCCTAGACTTCTTACCTGTGAGATCGTGAAAACAGAGTAGAGCTAAAGACTCACGCCCAGTGGGCTTCCTCTCCGTACGCACAGACATGCTTCCCTTCAAGGTGAAATTCCAGAGGGACCCAGAAGGTGGGGGACAAGAAGACCTGAGCCACAGCAACCAGACGATAATATCTTGTCATCACATGTTCTTTCAGGTCCTTGATCCTCTCTTCAAAGGACAGACTCTAGGGATCTGGAGAGACGACTCAGCAGTGAAGAACACCAAATGCACTTTCAAAAGGCCCAAGTTCAGTTCTCCAAACCCACTCTGGACGGCTCCTAAACGCTTCAACTGCAACTTCAGGGAAATCGACACCCTCTTCTGACCTCCTTAGGCACCCAAACACACGTAGCATATACTCATACACATACTCATAAATCAAAATAAATATATTTTTCTCTGTTTCTCCAGCCTGCTATTTTGAGCCACAAGTTAGAGTTCAAGAGAAAATATCACTTTCAAAGTAACTTTCCAGGATTGGTCATATGAGGCAAGATGGCTTCACCTAGCTAGCTATCCCTGGTTGCTAGTGCTTGGAATCTGACCACAATGTTGTGAGGGAGCCCAAGCTACACAGAGAAGGCATGGGCAAGTGCTCCAGCTAAGTTCTCATCAACTGCCAGACAGCTTGGCCTCTGGGATCCAGCCCTCCCCATCTGCCTTCTTGACTTCAGATAGAAAACACGATGCCACCCCTCCTGCCTCCAACTGAGTCTTGCCTAACTGAAAAATCTGAGCAAAACAAATGCTTTCATTGTTTTGAGTGGCCAAGTTTCATTACATAACCATGGTAGCTAGAACAGGCTCCAAAGTTCATTTACCTCCTCAGTGAGGCCACAGGTAAGTAGCCTCCCATCTTACTGCTGAGAAGACTGAGGCTTACAAGGTCAGTATCTTGCCCTAGGTCATACAACTAGGGAGTGTGGAGGCAGGAATGACAGCCTAGTCTTTCAGATTCCCCAGTGCACACTGTTTGCCAGGCCCAAACTCTGGCTGCTCCATCCTGAACACAAAGTCCACCAAAAGTGGGACTGTCAGCATCCAGCCGTGTCCTCCAGCCAACAGGTTAGCAAGGGCTGAGCCCCTGCATGAGGCTCAGTCCTCCTCTAAGGAACGAGCCCCTTTTCCTCTGAAGGGCAGCAGCCCTGGGAAGAGGGCCAAGGAAGGGGTGTGAGCCAAGACCTGCTGCGAGTGTGTCTAGATCCTAATTATCGGCCGTGAAATCCACTTCCCTTGCCAAGAGGCCCTGAGGAGAGGAAATGGAGTCCCCACACCTGCAGGTGGGCCACAGGGCCTGAACTAAACTTCATGTGCTCAGGAAGCTTCATTTCCATGGAGCACAGGAAAACTTAGTCTCTACCAATTTGGGAGCAGACACACTGTACTGCCAAAAACCCCTTCTTCCCACGCAACGTAGGTACAGCAGCTAAAGTAAGAGAAAAGCTATGTTTGGCCATATACACAGGCACACATACCCCACACAATTATCTGCAATCCCTGATACTCAAGCAAAGACAGGTAGACAAACAATACAGAAGGACACATAGTACACATAAATTAACATAACTCAATATGTATGTTCAACATATATTCAACCTGAATATACATGTGTGTAGCATTGCACACATATAAGAGCATACATACATACAACTCATTTACTAAAATATATCCACTTATGTGCATGGATACATCAGTTCACACACACACACACACACACACACACACACACACACACACACACACACACATACTAGCATGCATGCCCATATACATACACATATAAAACAAATAAATATATTTTAAAAAGAAATAGAAAGGGGAAAAAAGCAAAATCAACAGACTTTTAAACTGAGAAAGAAAAAAGAAAAGAATGCTCAGCTTACCAAAATCGAGAGTGAAAGGGTACTGATGTCAATCTCACAGAAATCAAACGGATTATAAGGAAATCTATGCACATTTATATACCAAGAATTAGATTGATCCAGACTAAATTTAAAAATCCTAGAAAAAAATGAAAAGGACTTCTCTATACAAAAGAGGAAGACCATTACAGAAAACCACAACCAATCAAAATGCAGAGTTATGGAGTACAGTCCGAAGTGATATGCCTACAACACGACCCCTGCACCTAAGGCTCAGGGAGCATTGTGAAACTACAGGCAGAGGATCAGGGAGTTCACTGTAAGACTATGTCTCCTAGGAAGTCAGAATGTCAGAAAGCCTCACCAGCATGGCTACTTAAGCATGAGAGGAACAAGGGCAACAGTAGGCATCCTACGGTGCATGAGGAAGCTCACAAGTCCTCAGCCCTACACAAAGAGCTACAGACAACTCAAGAAATGCTGTGAGCAGGAGAAATGGTCTCCCCTAGGAAAGACCACACCAATTGCTTATCCAATACCAAATGGCCATCCCAGAAAACATGTGTCTGTGTCTGTGTCTGTATCTGTGTCTGTGTCTGTGTCTGTGTGTGTGTGTGTGTGTGAATATATATATATATATATATATATATATGTAATGTTATACAGACTAAGCAGGTTATATAATTATGTGTTTAAGAACACACACATGGTGAAAGTGGAAATGATGGAATATTATGATCTCAAAAATGTAAAATTTAGTTGAACTAGTAAAATTTAACTTAAAAAAATTAGTAAAACTAGCAAAACTCAGTCAAAAAGAAACAGAAAAGTCTGAACTGACCTTCAACAAGTAAATATTGAGTCCATAATCAAAAATCTCCCCCCAGCGAAAGCCCAGAACCAGATGGTGTCACTGATGAATTCTACCAAATGTTTAAAGACAAATTAACACAGATCCTTCGTACGCTGCAAAAACACAGAAAAGGGAGAAGCATTTGCTAGGTCATCCTGAGGCCAGGCCCCAGCACACCACAAAACACAGATGTGAATACACATATCCCTAATGCCCCAACATCCTATCCACACAGATACAGAAGTCCTCAACAGGCTACTACCAAGTGACATTCATCAACAGAGGAGATGAGCATACACTGTGGCCATAGGACGATACACCCCATCGTCCATACAACCAGGAATGCTAAGCACGTGGCTGTCCACCAATGCAACACTAGAGGAGCAGACATAAAGGCACAACCACTTGACCATCTCCATCCCTAAGCATGGAATCCCGCCTGATGTCTGAAGGCCCCATCAGCCTCTCTGCGCTCACTTCCCACTCTGTATTAATGAGGACCGCCTCCTTGCCATTCCTCAGACCCTCCAAGTACACCCCTGGCTCAGGCCCTTGAGAGTTGCTAGTCCCTACTCCTAGAACTCCTTTATCCCAAGTATCTACATGATTCCCACTTCATTCCTGGCAACTACAAGAAGAGGAAAATGAGGAGGAGAAGTCGTCACAGCACCTTCTTAGTGACCCTTCTGGACACTGTATAAAATAGGAGTCCTCGCTCATCCACAGACACCCTCTCACTACCTCCCTTCTCCACGCTATAGCTTTCTATGTATTTATCATCACCTGGAATAGTTTAGAAGTTTGACTTATGTATCTGTTTCTTTACTTGCTTGCTTTAAGATGGGGTCTTGGTATACAGCCCAGCCTGGCCTAGAACTCCCTCTGTCTCAGCCTCCTGAGTGCTGTGATTTCAAGACAGCTGCACTATGCCCTGCCCTCATGTATCTTGCCTGAAGTCTGTTTTTCCCCACTAGAATGCAAACTTCCTCGGGACAGAGATATTTGAGCCATTCTATTCATGACAACTGTAGCATTTGAACTAGGAAGGCAATGGCCAACACTTACTAGGCTTGAGTAAGTGAACGGATACAAACAACTTACTTTAAACTGTTCTTTCAGCAAGCGTGAAGACTCCCATATTACTCCCACATTCCCGAGAGTGTATTTGGGGATGGAGCACTGAGAAGGGAGGAACGAGAGCCAGAATTCACAAGCCAGGGCTGTGGAAGTGTTAGAATCAAACTAAGTATGGTGGGCTTACCTTTAATCCCAGCACTTGGGAGGTAGAAGCAGGCAGATCTCTGAGCTCATGGCCAGCCTGGTCTACAAATGGAGATCCAAGACCAGAGCTACACAGAGAAACCATGTATCAAAGAAGAGAGAGAGAAGAAGAAAAGAGGAGGGGGTAAGGAAAGAGGGAGGGCGGGAGGGAGGGGGAGAGAGAGAGAGAGAGAGAGAGAGAGAGAGAGAGAGAGAGAGAATATATCAGAGAGCAGTAAGGCTGTGAGTAGAGGACCAGACCCCCAGGAAGAGAAAGCCCCAAAAAGACAGTGCTAGGTTGACTCTGCCCTGGAGGCCGAGAATGATTTAGACACATTGGCAAAGAGGGATGATGAATGGACTGAAAGGGCATCCACTGGGCATGCTCTAGGAATCGGGAAGGGTAAAAGTGCAGAGGAGGAGGTGCCGACGAGGCTGTGGAGGCAGTTCGAACAGAGCTTTAAATGCTAGGATGAAGAGTTGGACCTTCTTTCAGAGAACCAGAGAGCTATGCAAGGTTAAAGCTGCCAAGGTTCATGGCATTTAGATACTTCCCAGACCGTGTAGGATGGACCGATTACAGCAAGTGAGCAGGAAGAGGAAAAGTGAGAACTGGCTGTCATGGCGGGGGCAGTGCTGGGGAAAGCTGGTAAGGCTGACAGAGGGCAGGGGAGAAGAAATGGGCAGAAGGGTGGGCCTGGGTAGAAAGGGCTTCGTGACTGAGGGCTGGCAGGGGAAGAGCCTCAGGTTGTATCTTAGGTTAACTTCTTGTAGGCCCCAGGGCAGCAGGACAAAGATGCGGAGAATGAGGGCTGGAATCTGACCATGGAGACTCGGTCCTCAGAGCATCCTGACGGCAGAGCCACTTCTGGCACTGGAAGATGGATGTCTCCTTGCTTTGAGCACCTTCCTGCCCCTCCATACTCGACCAGGACAGGCTGGAGAAGAGTTAGGGTTCTCTCAGCTAGCTTGATCAGCTGAGTCATGGTGTTACTTTTAGATAAGACTCTGCAGTCTGCCAGAGTGCGGGATAGGGGACATCTGTGTGCCCAAAACATAGCCAAGAAGCAGCCAGCCAGAGTTAAAGAAGACAGTAGCAAGAGCAGAGCTGTCTGATGCAGGAACATGCCTCTAACAAGGCCCCCACTCACCAGGGTCTCTTTCTCCTTGAAATCCTAGTCCTTGTGAGTCTCACCAGCTCTAACCAATAGACAGCAAGCATGAACACACCTATTGCCCAGCTGATTCTCTCCCACAGAATGACAAGGTCACCGATGTATCCTGATATATCCAGGCGTGAGGCAAGCATTTGTCTGTTTTACTCTTTGTTGCTTTCTCTGAGCCTCAATTTTCTGGTCTGTCAGGTGGGATAAGGAAACCCTTCCCACAACTGTGTCAAGGGGACGAGTTAGTGTCAGGTGCACCTGTGAGAGGGGTGTCAGGAAGTTCACAGAACATCTCCCGGTGCTGGCTAGTTTTATGTCACCTTGACACAAGTAGAGTCATCTGAGAGGAGGAAACCTCAACTGAGAAGATCCAGCTGTAGGTAATCCTGTTGGGCATTTTCTTATTTAGTGATTGGTTGGGGAGGGCCCACTGTGGGTAAGGACACCCCTGGTCTTGGGTTCTATGAGAAAGTAAGCCGAACAGGCATAAGAACAAGACAGGAAGCAACACCTCTCCATGGCTTCTGCATCAGCTCCTGCCTCCAGGTCCCTCCCTCCTCTGTTTCAGTTCCTGCCCTGACTTCCTTCCATGATGAACTGTGATGTGGGGGTGTTAGGTGAAATAAAGTTTTTCCCTCCCAAGTTATTTTTGGCCATGGTACTTCATCACAGACATGGAAACCCAAGACACCCCCTGAAGAGGGCCCAGGTGCACACTAAGGCCTTGGCAACAGACAAGGAGCATCTTTTTGCCAACTGCCAACCAGTGTGCCCAGGAGTAGGCTCTGTATCATGCCTGGAGTGTTTACTGTTTTCCTCTTTCTTTTAAAAAATGTAAGTATTTTATTAATAGAGGTGTTTTGTCTGCATGTATGTGCATCATGTGCATGTTGGTGGCCTAGGAGGCCAAATCCCCTGTGTGTAGTGTTATAGTTGATTATGAACCACCATGTGGGAGCTGGGAATTGAACCCTGGTCCTCTGGAAGAATAGCCAATGCTCTTCATTGCTGAGCCTTTGTGTATGCGTGTGTGCATGTGTTCGTGTGTGTGTATGTGAGAGAGACAGGCGGATAGACAGACACAGAGACAGACAGAGACAGAGTTAGCATGGTGTACAAATGACAGTGAGACTAACTCGAGGGAGTTAGTTCCCTCTCTACCAAGAAGTTTACAAAGATCAAACTCAGGTCAGCAGGCTTGGCAGCAAGCTCCTTTACACACTAAGCCATCTCACTGGCCCATAGCACATTTCTTGAAAGAGAACTTTTCTTGGAAGGCAGTGATACTACACATGCCTTTAAGCCCAGCACTCGGGAGGCAGAGGCAGGAAGAGCTCTATGAGTTAAAGGCCAGCCTGGTCTACAGCGCAAGTACCAGGACAGCTAAGGCTACACAAAGAAACCCTGTCTCAAAATGAGAGAGAAAGAGAGAGAGGGAGGAGAGGGAGAAGGAAGAGGGAAAGGGAGAGGGAAAGGGACAGGGAGGGGGACAGGGAAAGGGACAGGGAAAGGGACAGGGAAAGGGACAGGGAGGGGGAGAGGGAAAGGGAGAGGGAAAGGGACAGGGAGGGGGAGAGGGAAAGGGAGAGGGAAAGGGACAGGGAGGGGGAGAGGGAGAGGGAGAGGGAGAGAGGGAGAGAGAGAGAGAGAGAGAGAGAGAGAGAGAGAGAGAGAGAGAGAACCCTTTCTTAAATGAAGACAGAAAGAAACCAGTCAGCCTTTCTCCTTAGCAGAATACCTAAGTTCAGACTCTCCTAGACTAAGGCCACCTCAAGGGCCCCCACTGTCCTGCCCATGTTAGTTGGCATTAGGAAGTATGGGCTCTGGGGTCTGAATCCCCTTGGGAAGGTCTTGGGGTGGAGTACTAGAGGGAGCAGAGTACAGTGTGGGAAAAGGAGAGAGACCAGGTGGGTTAAAAGGACAGCATACAGGGGAATCGTGAAGGTCATGGGGGTGCCCTAGCATGGCCTACAGGCCAGGCATGTCCTGCGAGAGAGGTCACACCTGCCTCAAGTAAGTAAGGTCAGAGCCCACTCAAAAAACACAAAAGTGTTCCCAACTCTAGCACCTGGATACCTGTCACTCAGAAGGCAATGACAGAAAACAACCTATTCCCAGGTGACCCTTGTCTGTTCTGCCATCCACTCAGGCCTGTAGGAGTCAGAATCGTGGGGAGAAGTGGTATCCATGACAAAAGGCATGAAACGTGACAAGGAGCTTGAGCACACCAGGGGTCTTCTCTTCAGGGCAATTTTCTGGACCTAAGTAACAGCCTGACTCAGAGGCAGAGAGGAAGCTGTGATTTAAGTTGAACCAGACTTCTTAGTTCTCAAATGTGACTGGCCACAACAGTCACCAGGACTGGTTAGAATACAGAAAAATCATCACCAATTTACTCTCTGAGACTGGTCAACTCAGTGGGCCTGAGGTCTATGGACAAGGGTACTGTGCCCAGCTCCCAGGGCCGAAGCTGCTATTATCCTCACGGAAATAGCAAGCCCTTCCCACTTGACAGGACAGGAATGGGGTAGGTGGGCAGGAACAGTGAATTAATTGGGACAGGGTGCTTGATAGTTTGGAAACACTTTGGAGGTGAACTCTGACTGCAGAAAGAAAGATTTCAGACACACGGAAGAGGAACAGTGCCCTTTGTGAACAGACACTAGCAAAATCCCAGGCCGAATGTGGAACACAGGAGGGACC
Organism: Rattus norvegicus; assembly: GCF_021556685.1. Classification (NCBI taxonomy): domain Eukaryota; kingdom Metazoa; phylum Chordata; class Mammalia; order Rodentia; family Muridae; genus Rattus; species Rattus norvegicus. Next base: position 63,053,380 of record NC_141543.1, read on the forward strand.
GGAATAGGGACCAGGGTCTGGAAAGCTTATATTGGCCATAAGTGTCCTTCAAGCAAGGTTTGCATCAGCCATGACCAAACTTCCTCATCCAGAACTTGGGGAACATTCCTCCTAGGTTCACAGCACAGCCGAGGACAACTACCCCTATCTCTATCCAGATTGTCGGTCTGGAGTCCAGAGGGACTCAGTCCAGAGCCGGAAAGGAGCTTGGGAAGGAATCTGGCCCCTGCCTGTTTGCTAGGGAGCTCTCTGTGAGCCTCTGTGTACTTCCTGGGAAATGGAGCTGGAGAGGTAACCTGGAAGGAGTGGTCAGTGCAAATAGCACCAAGACACAGGTGTGCACCGATGTCCTCAAGGGCTTCCCACCCACTCCCAGAGGGGACCTCACTTACATAGGAGGCCAGGAGGGTCCGTGAGGCCAAGATGAGAGCCAGGTAGAGGCAAGGAGCTGTGGCAAACAGACTAGAAGCACAGATGAGGGGCTCAGCCCTGGGGTTCACCTTCTTGTACTTTCTTGAGGCCTCTGCTCCCAGCATGACACCAATAATACCAGTTGCCACGGTCAATGCCCCAAAAATCAGGCTGATAGGAAAGAGCAGAGAGGACTGGGTCAGACCTGCATCCCATCCCTGCCTCTGGGCCAGGTTACCTAACCCAGTTACATCATCTGGTACCATGCAGCAGGAAACAAGCCCAGAACTGTAGCTAAAAAGCCAATGCCCATTAACCTTGTAGGAATCTCCACCCAGGAACATCCACAGTTACCGTCTCTCTCTTTCTACTCTAAAAGCCCCACTCAGAAATCTTCATTTTAGGGTCCCACCCATCCTCATTGCTTAGATGACTGACTTCCGTGATTCATAGCTCTTGTGTGAGCATTACATATATTCACCATTTTTGTTGTTAATTTGGGGATTTGTTTGTTTGTTTGTTGAGATAGGCTCTTGCTATGACTTGACTAGCCTAGGAACTCACTTGTAGACCAGGCTGGCCTCTAACTCACAGAGATCCACCTGCCTCTGCCTCCTGAATGCTGGAATCAAGGTGTGCATCACTGTGCCTACACATTCCCTGTTCAATCACATCTCTCTGCACCCTGGCTCCACATCCCTTCCAAGCATCACCTACAGCATTACCTTTCCCACCCACTCTTGTACCTACTTCAACACCATCTGGCTCTGATGGAGACTCTCTCTACACGGGCCCTCAGAAAGTGCTTCTTAAGACACGATGGACTATGCTCCTAACCACACTGGGACCAAGTCCTCCAGTCGCTCTCAAACACCAGCTCCCTGGTCCTCGGGCCCCAGCTCTGCTCTTTTCCCCTGCCCCCTACACCTGCGCGTGCTTCCATTCGTGCATCTGGAACACTCTGTGGGAGCTTTCTTGTTTCCTTGCTTGCTTCTTTCTAAGCTTTCCAAACTCCTACTCAATCCACACGACTCCCACAAATACCCCCTCACTGGGGACACTGCTCCCTGTTCCCAGGCTGACTGCTTTATTTCCATCGGTCCCTGTGGCACTATCCGCCCCTGCAGATTCCTCAAAAGCAGTGACCACCAGGTTTGGTTTCCTTCCTTCTCTCTGTGCTGGGATTACAGAGCTGAGAACACACCTAATTCATGTTAAGCAAATGAACTCTGATTTCCTCCCAGGATTCCCAGATGGAGAGATGCAAGGCTGAGAACGGAGAAGGCCAGTATCAGACAGCTACTAGACACAGAGCCAGGATCCACAGACACCATCCTCCTCCTACTCCGTTCAAGTTTTTTTAAAAAAAAAGAGTTCCAAGGTCTCACTGAGACAGTGACTGCTGTGGACTCTGACAGCTAAATCCAACAAGGCTCTCCCAGCCCTCCAGTGGCTCTCTGGTGTCCTCTTTACAAGCCCCTGCCCAATATGACGGCCCTATAGGACTGGTCCTGCTGACCTGTAGCCTCCTCTCTCAGTCTCTCATCCCCTTTGCACAAATGACAGAGTTCTCTGAGCCGCTCTCATGATTTCTGGCCAGCCTCTCTGCCTTGCTCTCTCTCATCCCCTTTGCACAAATGACAGAGTTCTCTGAGCCGCTCTCATGATTTCTGGCCAGCCTCTCTGCTTTGCTCTGCGCTATTCTCTGGAACTCTGTGGCCCCAACACATACTTGTCTCTCCTGGTCATATCATTTCTCAGACACAAAAATTACAGTTATGTGAAATGGCCAGGGCCCGACTACTACCCCCAAGGGGGCTGAGGAGGACGCCTCAGCCAGTTAAGTGCTTTGCTACTCAAGCACAAAGACCTCAGTTCAATCCCCAGCATTAGCATACATGACAGACATGATGATGTCACGCATTTGCCGCTGAGCCATCTCTCCAGCCCCGATGTCATGCATTTATAATCCCAGCACTGGGGAAGCAGAGAGGGGCAGATCAGTGAGGTTTTCTGGCCAGCCAGCCCAGTCTAGAAATCAAGGTGGACAGCTCCTGAGCTGTGACCCTGAGGTTAACTATTGACCTCCATATACACACATGCACCCACATTCAGGGAAAGAATGTGACATGTGGGCTGGCAAGACGGCCCAGCAGGTAAAGGGACTTGCTGCCAAGCTTAGTAATCTAAGTTTGATCCTCATGACTCACGAGATGGAAAGAGAGGAGAGAAATGACTACAGCAAGTTGTTCTCAAGTCTCCACATACATATCAGCACAGTAACAGGTTTTTTTTATTGTATTTTATTTTTATCTTATGGGTATGGGTGTTTTGCCTGCATTATGCACTCCAATCTCTGGAACCTTCTAAGGAAGAACATACTTTGCAGATATTAGGACCTAGCCTAGAATGACCACCGTCCCTTAGTCAGGTAAGCCCTGAAAGTAGTCACTGGGGTGACCTCCATCCCAGAAAGAAGTGGTGTATTGTGTGCCCTTAAAGGCAGAGGTTAGAGAGCTGTGGCCAAGAAAGGCTTCCACCCACAAGGACCTAGGAGAGCCAAAGGTCCACAGAACTCTAAGGGGACATGACCCTGCAGACACCTTGATTTGGGCCCACTGGAAGCTCCACCTCCAAAATCACAACACTAATTTCTGGGCTTTTTGCTTTTGTTTTCTGAGACACGGTTACTCTGTGTGCAGCCCTGGCTGTCTTGAAACTCTCTCTGTAGACCAGGCTGGCCTTGAACTCAGAGATCTGCCAGCCTTTACCTCCCAAGTGCTGGGATTAAAGGGGTGCACACCACTGTCCAGCAATTTCTGTTTTTTTTAAATTGGGTCTTTTTTTTTAGGACTGGGTCTGGAACCCAGAGCATCCACTCTATCAGATCAAATGCCCTTTTCTTTTCTTTCTTTCTGTTTTTGTTTTTTGTTGTTGTTGTTGTTTGATTGTTTGTTTTTGTAGACCCTGTGCTAGCCTCATACTCCCTATATTGCTGAGTATGACCTTGAGCCATATATATATATATATGCATATATATACACATATATATCATAAGTATCTATGTATGTGTGTATATGTATGTATGTGTGTATGTATGTATGTGTGTATGTATGTATGTATGTGTGTGTGTATGTGTGTGTGTGTGTGTGTATGTGTGTGTGTGTATGTGTGTGTGTGTGTGTGTGTGTGTGTGTGTGTGTGTGTATGTGGTACCATAGTGCACAAGTGAAGGTCAGGGGACAACTTGTGGGAGTCGGTTCTCTCCTTCCACTTTGTAGGTTTTCGGGTCATCAGTCTTGATGGCACGTGCCTTTCCTCACTGAGCCATCTTGCAGGCTTCACCCTTGAAATTCCGGATCCTCTTGCCTCCTCCTCCCAAGTGCTAGGATTAAAGGCGTGAGCCACTGTGCTGACTTTGTGCAATTCTGGAATTGAATGCAGGGCCTCATGCCCTCTAGGAAAGCTCTCTACTCCTGAGTCACATCCCCAGCCCAGGCCCATATTTCTGGTTTTTTTTTTTTTTTAGATCATTAAGTGTGGGGCCATTTATTGTATTAAACACAAGAAACAAATAACATCCACCAGTTTCTCACACAGATGTGTGAAGGGGAATCAAACCAGAGTGGAAACTGAGCAGAGAGGAAACTGTCTTTGCATCCAGAGAGGACAATGACTCAGGGGAACAAAGGCAAACCTCGCATCTCCATGTATTTATTCAGAAGATTTCCCTGAGCACCTCCTGTACACCAGAAATCCCTGCCAGCTGGGGTGCAGGGTGTGTGTGTGTGTGTGTGTGTGTGTGATGTGCAAGTCATTGACAGCACCAGGCAGTCTTCAATGGCAACAGGCCAGGAGGCTTCAGAGCAGCAGAAGCTTTAGACAGATTTAAGCCCTGACTACTGCTTGTTAACTGTATGGACTTAGACGCGTCACTTGACCTATATGATCTTCCATCTCGTTTGTAATTCAGGGACAATGTGAAAGCCTTCAGTGTAAAACGTTTGGCATTAGGCCTGAAGCAGACATTTGGAGCTGGAGGAGTGATAGAGCCCTTGACTAAAATCGGCCAGTGAGAGGCTGAGAGTGTCCCTCATTAGTGGAGCATTTACCTAGAATTCACCACAAAGAGCACATGAGGCCTTGGGTTCAACCCTCAGGATGGCAAAGTAAACAAGTTTAATAACGATAAGAAAAAGGAAGGAAACTATGGCAGATGTGCCACTGGGGCAGAAGCACAGGTATCCTAGAAACCACGCACGCTCCCTCTGGGCACCAGGGAGTACAACTGAGTCAAAAAAAAAGGTGGCTGGAGAAGAGGAAGCAGATGCTGGTGTGACCAACAAAGCGCCCAGGAGGGGGGAAGATAGAGCTTTAGAAGTCCAAGGAGGGCCTGCAGAGAAATGCTCAGTGTTTAATAGCACGGGCTGCTCTTGCAGTGGACCAGATTCTCAGCATCCACATGACCAATCACAAACATCTGTAACACCAGTTCTGGGAGTCTGATGCCCTCTTCTGGCCTCCTCAGGCACTGTATGCTTGTGGTGTACAGATAAACAAGCTAGCAAAATACCCATATACAGAAATTTTAATTTAAAAGTCCAAGAAATCAGCCAGGCAAGATCAAAGACAACGGGGTTGGGGATTTAGCTCAGTGGTAAAGCGCTTGCCTAGCAAACGCAAGGCCCTGGGTTCGGTCCCCAGCTCCGGAAAAAAAGAAGAAAAAAAAAAAGATCAAAGACAACAACAACAACAACAACAACAAATACAGGACAGAGAGCATGTCACCAGGGGTGGGAGCAAGGACTTGGGGTATCAAGGAGGAGAGGAAACAAGGGAGGTAGGCCTAGATGTTATTGACTCCCATCAGAAGAGGCTTAGAGAACCTGGCAAGAGGTGGTAGGGCTAGCAGAGGAGTGCAGCAGAGCCACAGGACTGGCCAGGCAGGAAGTGAAATGACATCCCTAGGAGAGAGTGAGACCCTTCCCTCCCATCTACCAGCAAATCTTCTGGGTGTCTAGATGCACTTATAAGGCAGAGAAAAAATGAACACATCCCAAACATCCCTAAATGAGACACATGAAGAATCTTTCCAGTGCCTCAATTTGCAATCTAAAAAATGGGGTGACCTCACAGAATGACTTGGGGCTCCTGGAAGAACAAAGGGTAATCATCCCCTGAAGCCACACGGAAGCCTCATATCCTTTCTCCCTTTGATGCCTTCTGAACCCCCTCAATACCCACAAAAGTAGGAAGATAGGGATTCCAGCACCCAGAAAAGTCAAGGGAGATGTCTGTGGCCACACACAATGGCAGGCTCATTCAAAGTTCCTTAGATCCAAAGCTCAGCCGTTTTCACAGATTGCCTGAAAGACTGAACCCAGGCTCAAAGCCTCCTGAGAACTGTCCCATGAACCAGGCCAGTGCCCTCCAGACTGTCCTCACCTGTCCTGGCTGTGGCACTGCTCTTGGAAGCAGGGAAGCTGTAGGCCATGGACCACGCGAGCTTCAAACAGAAACTTGGGTGCCCAGAAGCCCAGAGCTCCAGTCACAAACGCTATGGCTGTCACTCCAAGGGTTGAAAACACAAAACTCCAGCTGCAAGAGAAAGTGTCCTGGCTGAGGTCAAGATAGGACCAGGACTGCAAGTGCCTGAGCAGCACTGCCCCAGGCATGCAGGGTTCAGCCTTCCTAACGATCCAAGCTCCCTCGTGTCCCAGGCTGCGGTGTTCATGAGGCCTAAGAGTACAGTGAGGCCTGCTTCCCTTTGAGACCTGAGACAGGGGCTGATGTTGCTCTTGTGGAACCTGAAGAGGTGGTCAACAAACTCCAGCAGCCTAGGGTAGCAGGAGGGGCTGGAAAAAGACATCCACTGGATAAAGGAACACAGCGCAAGGCTCACACAGCCTGCCCTGCTCTCAGCCACACTTCTGCCACATCCAGAGGGGACCAAGTCACAAAGAAGCATTTCAGTTAGAGAGTGGAGCTCACAGAAGGAAGAGGGCCATGGACAATCAGACAACCATGGAGTCAGAGATGGAGGTTGGAGTCGTTGGACCAGACAGGGGTTTCTTGGGCCTCGAAATGGAGTCCAGGGACACTTACTTTCTCCCCAAGTATCTGACATCCTCATACCAGCTGCTCCTCGGAGCCCTCACAGGCACTTCTCCCTGTTTCTCAGCTGCTCCTCGGGGTAGGTCTGGAACCAGCAAGATGAGCAGAGCCAAGGCCACAGCATCCAAGCAGGGCATGATCTAGGGAAGGAAGGCCGTGGGGCCAGCACCAAAATCTACTACAGCCTAAGAGACAGGAGATGACTGGCCACTGGGTCTGACCTCTAGTCTCACCTTGGCTCTCAGGTGCTGACTATATGTAGAGCTGTCCATAGAGCTTGCCCTCACTCTTACAGAGACCGTATAGCCTCTCTAATCAGTCTGATTTCCTTAGTACCCAATTATCGTCCCCCTGCCCAGTCCGTACTCTCCTCTACTGAGAGCAGGGAGCCTAAGGTGATTGGAACTGGGACTCAGACCACAAGCCCTTTTCTTGGCTCAGGCTTCCACTTGCCACACCAGTTCCACCCTGTCACCCTCCCCTGTCCCCCCTGCCCATAGGACATGGATCTCACTACATAGTCTGGGGCAGCTTCACGCAGCTCAGAACACCGGAAGGCTCCTGTTCAAGGCAAATCAGGCCAGATTCCTTGAAGCCTTCTCCTGCCTCAGGCTTCTATCTCTGCCTTCCATGACAGTTCAGCAGAGGTCTGCATGCAGGACCAAGCTCCAGGCCCCTCTGCCACTCAGTTCCTCTTCTGAGCGGTCCGTAAACCAAGGGCTGCCCAGGTATGTTCCCAGTTATCCTGACTCCACTTCCAAGTCTCCCCAGATGCCAATTCTTAATGCTGTTCAGAGCCTGGCCTGGCCTGGAACTTTCTCCTTCTTGCCCATAATCCTTAAGAGTCCATAGGTAGCTTTAACTTTTACAACAAGGGAAGCTGAGGCCCCAAACCAGAAGACAATTTGTTTGAGGCCACACAGCCAAAAAACTGAGCAGCTGGAATTTGACCTCAAGGTCACAATTTCCATAGCCCATGTTTCCCATGAGGCCACAATTTGACAGCAACAAACACCCCCCCCCCCCATGGCGCCAGGTACTATGCCAAGTGGCTAAGGCCACAGGAGACTGGAAAGTCCCAGTCAGCCCAGGGGGTAAGTGTAGGGACAAAAAGGAAGTGAAACTCACTCGGAGGGCCCAACGCCAGTTCCCTGTCAGCTCCGCCACAGTTGATCCCAGCACATAGCCCAGACCACTGCAACAGTGGGCAAGAGAGACAGTAGTGAGGGATAGAAGGCAGGGCCCAGGGAGACAGTTCTCTGCAGCCGCTGAGCCCATCCCCTGAAAAAGGTTCAGTTTTATGTTGCCCTTGGTCTGACCCCTAGTGACCCCTGGCTCCTAGCCCAGACCCTAGGCCATTCCCACCATATAAGGATGGGCATATCCTACCACCAACCCCACCCCCTAGTGTCCAAAGCCCAGCCCAGATTCAGTCAGGAAAAGAGGGTCAGAGCTCAGGGGCCTCCCTGTAGGGCTGTGAAGCACACTTCCTCACTAGTCTCCCAGAGCTGCCCTCCCCAGTGGCCCACACTGTCTCTTCTCACTCTTCCAGGAGTGTGCTGAGAGTCAGGAGCAGTCATCATCGCTAACCTCCCATAGCCCATTGAGGGGCAGCACTGTTCCCATGGATTCAGCCAAGGAAACAGGCTCAGAGACACAGTGATAGGGAGGGAAAGAGCAATGGCAGAAGATCCCAGCCCTCCTGGTTTGATCTCTCCTATGCTCAGCACAGCTCCTGTTCTGATTCCTTCAGCCTCAGTTTACCTCTTGGGGAAGTGGGTCCAGGAGTGATACCAACCTTCCAACAGGGATGAAGATGTAAAAGACAGCCAGTGCACAGGTCCGCTGGTCCTTCACGAAGAGGTCACCCAGGACGGTGGGTGCAATGGTGGAATAGCTTGCTGCCCCGGTACCCACGATCCCCCGGGACAGGAAGAAGAGCCAGGAATACTGGATAAGCCAACACAAGACCATGTTGAGATCCAGAGATCTCCCATGGGATGAAGGTCCAGGGGGCCTAAAAGGGACCTTATGACAAAAGCCCATAGGGAAGGAGGCACAAGCCAGGACTGCAAGTGTCCCTCCTCTCCCAACCCCAGATGCCCAAAGTCACATGGGTAACCTTACTGGTGTTTCTAGCCACTGCTTGCCCAGACCCACAGTGGAACCCTTCCTCTGGGTCTCTTTGCAGTCAGGACAGTTTCCTAAAACGGTACCTATTACACCAACTTCCCCCAGCCCCCACAGAGCCCACCAGAGTGGGAAGTGAAGTGGAAGGCCAGAAAGCTCCTGGTCAAGAAAGTCTAACAGGTTGAATGTAATGGTGCCTGCCTTTAATCACAAGACTCAAGAGGCAGACAGATGTCTGTGAGTTTGAGGCCAGCTTTACTCTACAAAGCAAGACAGCCAGAGCTACACAGAGAAACTCTGTCTCCAGAAAAAAGGGGGTGGGGGTGGGGGAGAACGTCTAAAGGACTAGGTAGACATCACGGTGGTACATGCCTCATGCCTTTGGTTTTAGTACCTGGTAGGTGAGATAGGCAGGTTTCTGCTTAGTCCAAGACCAGCTTCTTCTAGTTTGAATATACCAACCCAGCCAGAGCTACACAGTGAGACACTGTCTTAAAAACAACAGCAGGGCATAGTGGCACACACCTTAAATTCAATGCTCGGGAGGCAGAAGCAGGCAGGTCTCTGTGAGTTTGAGACCAGCTTAGTCTACATAGTGCCTTCCAGGACAGCCAGTGCTATAGAGAGACCCTGTCTCAGAAAAATTAAAACAGAGACAACAAAGCACATCTAATGGCCTCTCTACTCAGGCTTAGAGGCCGTACCACAGGCTCCCCTCCTGCACTGGCAGTACAGTCCCTGAGCTGGCTTGGGCCAGAAGGAAGCTCCGAGACAGCTGGATCAGGGAGGAAGCAGATGAGGAAGGTCCAGGGACTGGGCGGGGATGTGGACCCTACCTGGTAGGAGATGAAGGAGCTGGAGAGCCCAGCCCCCGACCACAGCAGGACCCCGAAGCTCAGTATGGCCTTGCGGCTGTATCGGTCACCCAGGTAGCCAAACACAGGTGCAGACACCAGCAGGCAGCCGATGAAGACTGAAGGAGACACACAAGAGGCAGCCTGGAACCTCCAAGAGGGTGGCTGGGCAGACAGCCCTACTGGCTCAAGGAAGAGGCCTGGCGAAGATGCCACAAGCTGGCACCTTGGCACTGGGCCCAGAACACAAGAAAGAAGAGATATAAAGTTGTCTTATACTCCCAGTCCATCATACAGTCCATAGCCCAGAGTACAGCACTGCCTCATCTTGCTGTGTGGCCTCTGAGCATGTCTTGGGAAGCTGACATTCTCCCTCAGTCTTCATAAAGGGACATAGAGCCACCACACGGAGTGAATGCCAGTCTTCTGGATTTGCAAGAATACATGGCTTCTGTGAGGTTGGGTATGGGAATTGATCTGACTTGTCATTCACACATCTTTTGCTAGGGAAGGGGATAGGGACCAGCAGAGGGGAACCTGAAATAAGCACATAGACTCCAAACCAGAGAGGGTGCAGGAGGCTGTGGAGGAGCTGGTGTGCCTTGGTACGTGCCTAAACCAAGATCTCCTGAATCTCAGGATGGCCTTGAACTTGTTATCTGGCCAAGGATAACCTTGAGCTTAATGTCGGGGTCCAGCCTCGGCACAGGATTGGAGTTCTCAGACTACTTTTCAGGTACAAACTGACAGGCAATTTTTCAAGGCTTAAAGCTTCTCTCTCTCTCTCTCTCTCTCTCTCTCTCTCTCTCTCTCTCTCTCTCAGATTGAGGCTGCACACATTCTTCATTCTCCTGTGCCCTCTGCTTTTCTCCTGTGCACTTTTCTCTTCTCGAACTCCCACACCCCTACGCACCTCTGTGCATTCCCCTTTCACTCACACACACACACACACACACACACACACACACACACACACACACACCTCACATACCACACACACACCACACAAACACCACACACACTCTCCTTTCACACACACACACTTCACACACACCTCACACACACACACTCACACACACACACCTCACACACCACACACACACACACCACACAAACACCACACACACACACACACACACACTTTTCACATGCACCTGACATTCTCTCTTCACTCACTCTTCACATTCTCTCTCACTCTCTTGCTCTCTCTACCATGCACACACCCACACACACTCTCTCTTCTCACACTGTCTCTCTCACACTCTCTCCACTCACTCGACATTCACCTCACTCTCACCTCACTCGCTCTCCACTCACTCTCTTGCCTTTTTCTTGCCCCAGTCTTTTATTGATACTCCAGAAGCAGGTAGAAAAAAAGACATTGTATAATCATTGCCAAATCAAATTCAAAAGAATAACCACATCCCACAAAGAACTAAGAATTACAATTGTTCCCCAAAGTTTCAAGCTTCCCCTTCCCAGGCCTGTGGCCAAAATAATAATTGCAAACTTATTATTATTTAAAGTTTAACTTTTGACTTATTATACTTCAGAGCTCAGAGCTCTGGGGTCAGCTACTTGCATTTTCCTGTGAATCTCTAATGATAAATGACATGGGCAAAGCTGCCAGGCAGTCCAGAAAGAATCAAGTTAACCCTTAACTCAGTAATTCCACTAGCTTTCTATTTCTGCATATTGCACACAATGACTCTCCTAAGGGTCCCAGTGTTTTGACGTAGTTTTACTAGTATATAATTTTATGCATTCTATACTTCCTTATCCAGGTACCACTCTTAAACATTGTGCAAAACTTATTTCATAACTTCAATAGTTTTTTTTTCCTTTCTCAGGGTCCCAATGTTGGCTCTAATTCATTTTCTAATAATTTCTTCAAACTTTCTTTGCAAGTCAAGCATTAATCTGGAACTACCATTGTGCAGTTATTACATTGTTTCCGAGATGAGAACACACAGCTTGTACCTGGACCATTAGGACTGTGCTGTGCTGTGCCCCATGCCTCAATTTTTAATTGTTTAAGAATCATCACATCAAGGAACATCTAGTTTCACAGAATTCACCAGAGCAGAAGGAAAAAGAAATAGGAAAGTCAGATATAATAGAATAATTATGCACACCAAGCCCAACTGAAAAGTAGTCATGCCAAATAAGATCTATACAGCCATTATCCAGGGCTAAGGTCAGGAGAAATGGGAACAACTGTTTTTTACAAAGAGCTGCTGCAGGCTACGGAGATGTCTCCATCCTGGCTTACTGTAGGCAGTCTCTTATTTCAGATGGCAGGTCCCCTGGAGGGATGTGTCCCCTGCTTCTCAGGGTCCCAGATACCATCAAGGAGCTACTGCCAGCTTCTGAGATGTCTCCATCCCAGCCTGCTCCGGGCAGTCCCTGTCATAGTATGCTGTCTGCAGCAGCTTCTGATCCTCCCATCTCTACCTCTTGATTGCCGGTGCTAAAGTGTGCCACCACGCCCTGCTTGTAGACAGTGCTGAAGATAGAACCCAGGGCTTTGTACATCCTATGCAAGCACCCTACCAAGAGAACCACATCTCCAGCCCTTCTGTACCATATCAAGCCAGGTGTGGTGCATGCTTGTAATTCCAGGACTCGGGAAGCTGAGACAAAAGGACCGAAAGTTCAAGGGCAACCTGAGTTGCCTTGTCCCAAAACCACAAAAACAAGGGGCCAGCTGAACCTAAAGACCTGAGTTTGATCCTCAGAGCCTAAGCGGTGAAGGGACAAAAGCAGCTGCAAACTATGCTGTAACTCTACACACACTATGTCTTATGCATGCGTGCGCGCGTGCGCACACACACACACACACACACACACACACACACTCACTCACTCACACACTAAATGTAATAAAAATATGTTATGGTTTGTATAAGCTTGGCCCAGGAAGTGGTATTATTAGAAAGAGTGGCCCTGCTGCAGTAGGTGTGTCTAAGTAGGGTGGGCTTTAAGACCCACCTAGCTGCCTGCAGGAGAGTATTCTGCTGGCAGCCTTCAGATGAAGATGTAGAACTCTCAGCAACTCCTACAGCATGCTTACCTGGATGCTGCCATGCTCCCACCTTGATGACTGAACCTCTGCACCTGTAAGCCAGCCCCAACTAAATGTGGTCCCTATAAGAGTTGCCTTGGTCATGGTGTCTGTTCACCACAGTAAAACTAACTAAGACAAAATGTTTCTCTTAAATTTTTAAAACTTCTATTATTATGAGTGCATGGGTATTTTCCCTGCCTGCATGTATGTGTGCCTCATGTATGCAATGTCCTTGAAGGCCATTGTGTGGGATCCCCTGGAACTGAAGTTACAGATGGCCATGTTGTGTTCTGGGGATACAACATGTGTCCTCTGGAAGAGCAGCCAATGCCTTTAACCAATAAATCATCGTTCCAGCCTATCACAGCATTTGTAAAGGCTGAACCTAAACAAGGCGAGGCATTTATTATGTTGTGTTTGCTCTTCTATGAGAATAAAGACCTGGCTCTGGGTTTGCCCAGCATTGTGGCCCATTGATAAACTCAAGCAAGACTTTTGTGTCTAAAATAAAATCTCCTTCTCCCTTGGAGGATGATGGTGAGTCCTGGCCTCCAGGTTGGGAGAGCTAGCAGGTAGACAAATGGGGGCCTGGAACCCCACCCCACCCTTCACCTTATCCACCATCAAAAGGCCAAGACTTTAGAGGACTCTGTCTAACACTGGGTCTTCAGTCACTAATCATAGGTGATTGACAGTTCCTGAGCGCAGTGAAGGCCCAGATCAGGTCCTAGTCCCTCCCACTTTCCCATGACCTGCTGTAAAACTTGGTTAAGCAATATGTAATTGTGGAAATTAGGACACTTTTGACCTATAAAACCAGTAATTTAATATGGTTCAACCTAATACTCCACAGAGAGTGATCTCCGATGTTGATGGTGTTTAAAATTTTAATAGCTACTTCCAAAATAGGGCTCCAGATAGGCTGTATCAATTTACACTTGCATAGAAGTGCATGCTAGAACTCTTGCCACCACTTGATATGAACTAGAATTTCATTTTTGTTGTCTAATAAAAACAAATGTTATCTCACTGATTTTTCTTTGAGACGGGGTCTGAGGCCCATGTAACCTCTTTCTCCCTATGTAGCTGGTAATGACCTTGATTCTTCCTCCTGACTCCAACTCCCAGGGATTGTAGTATACACGACCCTGCATATGTCACTCACCCACACCACCCACCCACACCACCACCCCCATAAACCAACCTGCATATGCCACCCCTATACACCACCCTACATACACTGTCCCTCATACATCCCCCATACACCATCCCATACACACCACCCTCATACATCATCCCCCAAACACCACCCTCAAACACCATTCCCCATACACCACCCCCATTCACTACCCCACACACAGCACTTCCCATGTACCACTCCCCCATACAACCATACACACACACACACACACACACACACACACACACACACACACACAAGATCCCCCATACATCATCCTCCATACACTACCCCCAGTACTGGCAATGTTTTATTAGTTTTCTTCTGTTAGAGACAGAGTATCCCTATGCAGCCTTGTTTGACTTGGAGCCCACTATGTAGCCAGACTGGCCTCGAACTCATGGCCTCCACAACTGTGTGCCACCAGTTCCAATTCACTGGTGTTAACATAAATCTGTGTTGTTTTCATTCCCTCTAGAACCACTCACTTCTTCATATGCTTCAAGTTGACATTTAAAAACATTTTAGTAGTCAGGTATGACAATGTATATCTGTAGCCTCAGCTTGGAACTACAAGAGTTCAAGGGTTTGTTTTTTTTTTTTTTTTGTTTTGTTTTTGTTTTTTTTTTTTTGAGCTGGGGACCGAACCCAGGGCTTTGCGCTTCCTTGGTAAGCGCTCTACCACTGAGCTAAATCCCCAGCCCCTCAAGGGTTTTTTTGTTTTTTGTTTGTTTTGGTGTTTTGTTTTGTTTTGTGGGGTTTGTGTGTGTGTGTGTGTGTGTGTGTGTGTGTGTGTGTGTGTGTGTGAGACAGGGTTTCTCTTTGTAGCTCTGGCTGTCCTGGAACTCACTCTGTAGACTGGGCTGGTCTTGAACTCAGAGATCCACCTGCCTTTGCCTCCTGAGTGCTGAGATTAAAGGTGTGTGCCACTAGCTCCCAGTTCAAGGTCATTCTTGGCTGCACAGTGGTTCAAGGTTGGTGTGAGTTACATGAGACCTTATCTCAAAATAACTGAGTTAATAAAATTTTTCGAAACGTGAATCAGATTACAAGCACTTGTTCTTGCAAAGGACCCAAGTCCAGTTCCCAGCGCCCACATCGGGCAGCTCACGTCTGTAACTCCAGTTCCAGAGGATCCAGTGCCTTCTTCTGACCTCCAGAGGCACCAGGCATGTACATAGCACACAGGCACACATATAAGCAAAACATTCATACACACAGGATAATAATAAATCTCTAAAAATAAAGCAAGGCATGGTGATACACACTGCTAATCCCAGCACTCAGGAGGCAGAGGCAAGAGCATATCCATGAGCTTCAGACTAACAAGCTCAATACAGGCCAGCCAATGACACACAGTGAAAACTTGTCTCAAAAAGCAAAAGAAAGTAAATGTAAATACATTTTAATAAAAAATAAATAAATAAAAACATTTTTATCTGAAGTTCAAGTAGTTAAAAAAAAATCAATTATATCCATGCTGACCATACACAGACATTCCTCCTTTTTTATTGGGCCCTAAATGAAACACTGTGACAATAACTTATGAAGATCTGTATTAGGTATCCTGAGCCATCTGGAGATGACCTGAATTTAGAGGAAGATGTACTAGGGGAGCTGTAAACATTACGCTTTTTTTTTTTTAAAGACAAAGTCTCTGTACATAGTCCTAGCTGCTTCAAAACTCACTCTGCACACCAGACTGGCCTCAAAGTCACCTGTCTCTGCTTCCTGGGTGCCTGGATAAAAGGCGTGAGCCGCTGCACCCAGACTCTACTGTTTTATTTTAGACAGGATCTGTCTCACTATGTAATACTGGTTGGCCTAGAACTCATTAAGTAGGCCAGACTGGCCTGGAACTCTTAAGCCTTCTCAGACTGGCAGCAGTAGGGGTCCTGGAACGGATCCCCAGAAGATACTGAAGGATGACTTTATTTCTGTAAACAGAATTTCCATCAAGCACTCTAAGGGGCAGATGGAGTTCAGTTTATAGGAAAGACTGGCTGTGAAACCCAAGTGGGAAAGTCAGCCCTGCTTTGCCAAACTAACCCGTCAAATCAGACTGTGGGGAAACTGGTGACTGGTTTGCCGTCTTTTTACAGTCAAAAGCAGGGTATTAATACCTATCTCAGAGACCAGGATCTCATTTCTGAAGTTGAATTCATAGATAAGTAGCAGACGGTCACGAAAAGAACTGGCTAGATAAGGCTTGGCTCCTTGCCAGAGGTGAGTGGCTCGGTGGGAAGGGTGCAGAGCGTGTCTATGAAGGAGTTCTCTGCACCCCAGGCCTCCCTGCGGAAGCCTTAGCAACTCCCTGTGCATGGTACCCTGAGTTTAACAGAGAGGAGCACATGAATGTGGTGCCTCTTCCCGCTTCAGGCACTAGACAGAGGAGTGTACTGAAGCGGGGGTAGGGGTGCGAGACAACAGCAAAGGGGAGCCACCCTCCAGGTGTGGTTCTTCCAGACTGATCATGTTAGGGAAATGACAGGCAGAATGGAGTAGGTTTCTTAGGACCGTTCGCACAGCCCATAGAAAATCTTCCAGTGTTCCCTGGGGTGGGGGTGGTGTCCTTGCACCTAGTTTGAGAACCTGCTGCAAAACAGCATGACAGTGGATATCTGTAGGGGGACAGGTTCCAGAGAAGACCCTGCACCCACGAGGTGCCATGTGCTGTGACCATGTGTGCCCTTGTGTGTGCATACAAATAGGTCTGCATTCACCCAGGCTTTCATGGAAGGTTAGCCTGTGTTTAATGATCCCATAAACCATCCATTCGAGCTCCCTGGTGCCGCATTAGTAGGTTCTCTGTGGCCTTTCTGAGGCCACCTGAGAACCAAGGTCTTCTGTCTGCCTGTCTATTAGTACCCTTTCAGTCAGATTTCTTAGCTCTGTGAGAGAAAAGCACACACTGGGGTTTCCTGTTTCTCTGTGGAATACTCAGCTGAGCTAAAAGCAGGAAGAGAACCAGGAACACTCAGGAGCTTTTCCCAGCCTGTCTCCCTCGACTGCGTCCTGCAGCTGACTCCAGCTCAAGGGCCTGTTCAACCCCCAGCTGTCTCCTGACAAAGACTCAGGGGCTGGAGCCAGCCACAGAACCCGCCAAACTATGACAAAAGGTTCTCGCTCCAGGTCCAGGACTGGTTCCTTACCTGTCTGCAGCAAACCAGCATGGCTGTCACTGATGTGAAAATACTTCTGGACATCCAGTAACACTCCTGGGGACAAATGGAGAGGGTTATAAGATGGGAAGTAGCCCGACCAAGCTGGCCTCTGAGGCTGCTTCTTCTGAGATTGGGACAGGCCCCAATGAGCAGTACACACAGCACGAGACATGGCAGCTGGGCCAACCACACAGCAACAGCAGCCAAAACCAAAACCAAAACAGAAACATGCCCATGTGGAATACACACAAAAGCCAGGCATGGTACCTCAGCAATCGGGGCTAGAGTGCCAGCGTAGACTTCACAGCCAGTCTAAGTTACGCAACACCCCCACCCTGGTTTAAAAAGTGGGGAGGGGACCGTTTCTGTCCCGATACGCAGACTCCGGCTGCCCAAGATTGTCCAGCATGAATGGGAGTCACAGGGACTGGACAGAGGCAGCTCCCACTTCCAGCATCACAGAAGGGGGAAAAATGATCCCACACAGGACCCTTCAGACTGCCCCTCCCACAGGAAGCCCTACATCCATCCGCTGTTATCTAGCAGCCAGAGAGTAGGAGAGTTTGTTCACTTTGTTTGAGCCTACTCACATAACACACAAGCATACACAACTGTGCATCCTTTTTACCTTAAAAAAAATCATTGTTATCATCCTGAGGGGGAAAAACAACCTCACCTAGCCCAAGCTGGCCTTAAACTCTCTATGTAGTCAAGGATGACCTTGAACTGCCGATATTCCTGACTATCCCAAGTACTAGGATTACGGGTGTGTGCCAGCACGCTGGTTTTATGGGGTGCTGGGGATAGATCCCAGGGCCCCATGCATGCTGAACAAGCACCGAGTTACACCCTCAGTCGTTTTTCATCTTTTAACAACACCAGATGGTGTAGTCATTGGAGAAAAAGGAAAATATACAAAGTGAGTTAGCAAGAAAAACAGCTCCCTGGAAGTCCTCTGAGCGAACTCATTTTCCATTTTTAGAAGAGTCCCCTTGACCTGTGTCCTGTGACCTTGTCAACCTTGTGGGTAGCCCAAGGGCAAGGATTAATGAAGCCAGCCTCTTATCTCCCAGTCTTTACAACCCTGGTGCTGTTTCCACAGGAGAATCTTAGCTGCCGCATCACTGCCTGGCCCCAACAACAGTCGCCAAGAGTCCCCACATGGTTTCACTTCTCCAAGTCTTCAGTCCTCACAGTGACCACAGCTAGTGGAAGTTCCAAAGGGGAAGTGACATGGCAGGCAGACCTCAGGGTCTCAGAGTCTGACAGCCCTGCTGGGGGCCCCAGAGCAGAAAAAGAACTGGATACAGGTAAGGCTCTGAAGTAACACCCAATAGTAACACAATAACACTTCCTAGCAGCCCTGGCCTTCCTCCCATCCCATTCCTCCAAGCCCCTCAACCCATACTCAGGTTCCTCCTTACCTTCAGCCTGATCCCCTTGGTAGCCTCTGAACTGACCTTTCCAGCTCATCTTGCATCTTTCAAGGTCCCAAATCCTATTATGGTCTCCCATGGTTTTCTCCCATGGTTCCCCACTGCCTGGACCAGAAATTATGAGCTCCCAGGCTGGCATTCAAAAAGCCTGTGATCTTGCGCCAAATACTCCGCTTTCTCCCCCTCTTGACCCTTCCGATCAGCACACTCACCTGCCTTGGTTGACACGTCTCTGATCTCTGTCCTTCCAGTCATCTCAGTCTCCAAGGCCCCGGCCAAATGCTCCCCATGTATGAGTTCTACAGTCATTCATCCTCAGGGATGCCCTGCTGGCACCTCCCCACTCTATCTCACTTCAGACCAAGCTGGGCACATGTTCTGTGCCCCTCTGAGTTCCTCAAAGATACAGCCCTGCTCTGGTAATATCTGCAGACCCCAGACTCCCATTCATTCCACAGAGGCTCCCGGCTACATTACTGATGGCTTTGGTCATGGTCAGCAGTGGCAGTTACTCGCCTAGGCTTCCCAGCCTGCCTGAGCCCCCTCATTTGCACCATTGTTTGCCTCTCTGCCTTGCATGGTCATTATTGATAAGCATCTCTCTGTGCTCTCTAAGTCAGTTGTCCCTGCAGAAGGAACTACATGTCTGAATTTCTCCTGGGTCCTACCAGAGGCTCCTGCTCACAGTGCTCCTGCTCTCAGTGCTCCTTCTCACAGTGCTCCTGCTCTCAGTGCTCCTGCTCTCAGTGCTCCTGCTCTCAGTGCTCCTGCTCTCAGTGCTCCTGCTCTTAGTGCTCCTGCTCTTAGTGCTCCTGCTCTCAGTGCTCCTTCTCACAGTGCTCCTGCTCTCAGTGCTCCTGCTCACAGTGCTCCTGCTCTCAGTGCTCCTGCTCTCAGTGCTCCTGCTCTTAGTGCTCCTGCTCTCAGTGCTCCTGCTCTCAGTGCTCCTTCTCACAGTGCTCCTTCTCACAGTGCTCCTGCTCTTAGTGCTCCTGCTCTTAGTGCTCCTGCTCTCAGTGCTCCTGCTCTTAGTGCTCCTGCTCTCAATGCTCCTGCTCTCAGTGCTCCTGCTCTCAGTGCTCCTGCTCACAGTGCTCCTGCTCTCAGTGCTCCTGCTCTCAGTGCTCCTTCTCACAGTGCTCCTGCTCACAGTGCTCCTGCTCTCAGTGCTCCTGCTCTCAGTTCTCCTTCTCACAGTGCTCCTGCTCTCAGTGCTCCTGCTCTCAGTGCTCCTGCTCACAGTGCTCCTTCTCTCAGTGCTCCTGCTCTCAGTGCTCCTGCTCTCAGTGCTCCTGCTCACAGTGCTCCTGCTCTCAGTGCTCCTGCTCTCAGTGCTCCTTCTCACAGTGCTCCTGCTCTTAGTGCTCCTGCTCTCAGTGCTCCTTCTCTCATTGTTCCTGCTCTCAGTGCTCCTGCTCTCAGTGCTCAACCTGGAACAAGTGGATGATGAAAAATCGGCTAGGCATGGTAGCACCTGTAATCTCAGCATTTAGGGGACAAAGGCAGGAGGACTGGGAGTTTCAGATCATTTTCAACTACACAGTGAGTTCAAAACCAACCTGGTCTTACTTAAGACCCTGTCTCAAAAACAAACAAAGAAAAGAGGCTGGGGACCTCGGTTAGTTAGTAGAGTGCTTACCCAGCATGCACAAAGACCCTGGGTTCAATCCCTAGAACTTCATAAACCATTGTGGTGGCAAACCTGCAATCTTAGCCCTAGGGAGGTGAAGGCAGGCACATCAGTAGTTCAAGATTATCTTTAGTTACATAGTGAGTTTGAGTCTAGTCTGAGCTACATGAGGCCCTGCCTCCAAAAAGAAATGAGGGCTGGCAAGAGGGCTCAGTTTGTGAAGGCGCTTGCTGATCAAGCTCGGAAACCTCAGTTCAACCTCTGAAAGTCAGATGAAGGTGGAAGAGCACGCACACACGGGCACACACATACACAAACAGGCACACACGGGCACACACGGGCACACACATACACAAACAGGCACACACGGGCACACACGGGCACACACAGGCAAACACAGGTACACACACATATACACACACAGGCACACACATACACAAACAGGCACACACGGGCACACACGGGCACACACATACACAAACAGGCACACACGGGCACACACGGGCACACACAGGCACACACGGGCACACACATACACAAACAGGCACACACGGGCACACACGGGCACACACAGGCACACACAGGCAAACACAGGTACACACACATATACACACACAGGCACACACATACACAAATGGGCACACACGGGCACACACAGGCAAACACAGGCACACACAGGCAAACACAGGTACACACACATATACACACACAGGCACACACAGGCACACACGGGCACACACACATACACACACATATACACACATACACACATACACACACAGGCACACACAGGCACACACACATACACACACACAGGCACACACAGGCACACACGGGCACAAACGGGCACACACGGGCACACATGGGCACACAGGCACACACAGGCACACACAGGCACACACATACACACATACAGGCACACATACATACACACACACATACACACACACACGCACACACACACGCACGTGTGCACACACATCCTTACACACTGCTTTGTTTTTTTTTAAAGAAAGGGCTGAGTATGAACTGATGAAGGGATGAATGGGGGACCAGATGAGAAAAGCAAGCAGAGCCCAGTCACAAAGGAGTGTGCAAGTGAGAGACAGAACAGCAGGTTGTACCCTGTCTCCTACAAGAAGAAAGGCAAACTGTGCAAGGTAGGCCAGCAGCCGGCTGCCCCAGAAACAGTGCAGGGAGAGCCATTCTCACTTGGGAGCTGGGCCAAGCTGCCCTGCCTTCCATAACCTTGCCTGCAGCTCTCTCCTTATCCCAATGCCTTTGCTCCAGAGCACAATCCCATCTACTTACTAGCACCCCTGCGCCGACACACATTGTGCCCCCACTCTGGCTTGAGACCATTCAGAAGAGGCTGGAGACCACTCACTGGGGTGAAACCACCAGAGATGTGCTCCTAGAGAAGAAAGTGTTGGGAAGAAAGCCACCAAGGATACACAGTCGTGGGGTTGTAGAATGGGGATTACTGAAGCGGCTGCCCCAGGCTACCCCTCCCATCCTCACCTGGGATGATGAACCAGTTCATGTAGTTCAGAAGGTTGACGTAACAGAGAACAGCTGCAGCCAAGTACGCTCTCCAGCGGGGCAGGCTCCAGGAGGCAGATGTGGAGGGAGGCAGACAGTTACCTGAAGCCAAGGCCCCATACTGCCCACCTGGACTCAGGCTCTGGCTCTGTGGCCCTCCTGTCTGAGGTTTGATACACTCTCTGGACATTTTCAGCAGTGCCAGATGCAACTTCTCTGTCAGAACGGGTGCCGAACTAAGCTACATCGGCTTGGCACCAAGTCACTTCCTGCAGGCTCCCAGCCTCTCAACCTCAAAAGGCTGCTCTTTTAACTGTCAGACACCTTATCGCAGGTTCCTGCTGAGCACAGTGCAGCCACACTGGTGGGATTTCATCACTCTCAGCCTCCTAGCCCTGCTGGGGGAAGAGGGTCTTGCATTGGTGATTGGATAACTCTGTGGTCCCTCAATCTAGCCTATGGCTGCAGCAACTGCAGTGAGGAAGAGAAGCTCCTGGGACAGGAAATGAGAGGAGTGTCTCCAAGCCTTGCTCACTGCAAACTGCCCTGCCTATGCAAGGGGGAGATGAGCTGTGAGCATGGCCCTGAACCAGGTCAGATAGAGGAGGGTAGGTGTTGGCCAGGATGGTAAGGAAATTGCACAAAGGAGCAAGATAACAGAGGGAGCTGGAGACATAGGGACAGCTTATATAAAACTAACCCATGGGGACTGGTGAGATGGCTCAGCCTGAGAAAGTACCACCAAGCCTGCTGACATATGTTTATCCCCAGAGCCCATATGGTGGAAGGGCAGAACTCTACAAAGTTGTCTTCTGACCTCCAAACATAACGTGCACCAAGGCACACAAGTTCATGCGTGGGTACAGGAGTGATCCCTGTCTCTCTGTCTCTCTGTGTGTCTGTGTCTGTCTGTCTGTCTGTCTGTCTCTCTCTCTCTCTCTCTCTCACACACACACACACATACACACACACACACACACACACATACATACACATGCACACGCTTTCACTCACACCCATACAAACATAAAATAAATAAATTTCATCAACAGGGAATAAGTCTAGGGAAATGTTTTCAAGGGAGCTTTAGAAATTGATCACCAGTAGCAAAGGTAGAAAAAAATAACTAGATCGAATCCACAAAGCCATCAGTGGTGACCCACACCTGTAATCCCAGCACTTGGGAGGTGGAGGCAAGATTATCAGGAGTTCAAGACCATCCCTAGCTACATAGTGAGTTTAAGGCCAGCCTGGGCTACATGAGACCATATCTCAAAACAAAAGCACATTAAGAAAGAGTAACTATACAGGCCAGTGAGATGGCTCAGCAGGTAAAGGCACTTGCTGTGTAAGGCTGACAACCCAAGTTCGATCCCAAGCCCAGGTAGAGATGGAAAGAGAACTAATTCCACAAAGTTGTCCTCTGAGCTCTAGACATGTGCCATGGTACACGTCTCCACACACATCATGTACACACACACACACCACACACACACACACACACACACACACACACTTTTGAAATAATATATATACATATATATACATAATATATATATATTATTTCAAAAGTGTATGACAGTCAGGCATAATGGTCCATGCATTTAATCCCATTAATGCTTGGAAACATTAGCAGGCACATGTCTGTGAATTTGAAGCCATACATACACAGAGAGGTCCAAGTCAGTCAAGTCTACATAGTGAAAAGACACTGTCTCTGGGGGTGGGGGGAGGAGACTATAACAAGAGATCAGACAACTTTCTTCAAGTATCAAGATTGCCATTTATTGGACTGGAGAGATGACTCAGCAGTTAAAAGCACTGACTGCTTTTCCAGAAGTCCTGAGTTCAAATCCCAGCAACCACATGGTGGCTCACATCCATCTATAATAAGATCTGATGCCCTCTTCTGGTATGTCTGAAGACAGCTACATTGTACTCATATAAATAAAATAAATAAATCTTTAAAAAAAAAAAGATAGCCATTTAGACAGATGATATTGGGTGTCACCAAGTAAGAAATCCAGGACATGTCACATTGCAAGATTCCAGATTGATAAACATATATCATAGAGAGCTGTCTGCTTTACCTCTCTCGAGTACTAAAATTAAAGGCATGTGCCAACACACCGGCTAAAAAGTGTGTGTGGGGGGGGGGGGGTAAGGAGGGAGGCTGTGACCACCACTACCCATGTGGAGTTCATGGTGGAGGTTAGAGGACAACTTTCAGGAGTCAATGTTCTTCCACTTCGGGATGCAGGGATCAAACTCAGGTGGTCAGGCTTACACTGCAAACACCTTTTACCCGCTGAGCCATCTCGACATCCTGCACAATCCAAATTTAATAATAAGAAAAAAAACTTAGACAAACTCAAACTAATTTTTAAAAACACTTTTTTGGGGGGTTGGGGATTTAGCTCAGTGGTAGAGCGCTTGCCTAGCAAGCACAAGGCCCTGGGTTCGGTCCCCAGCTCCGAAAAAAAAAGAAAAAAAAACAACACTTTTTTTTTGCTTTGTTTTGTTTTTTAAAACAGTCACAGGCTGGGAATATGGCTCAGTGATTAAAAGCACGTTTCTACCAAAGGACCTGGGTTTAATTCCTAGCACCTACGTGAAGGCTCACAACCGTCTATAGCTCTAGTTCTGTGAGAACAGACACTCCCTTCTGACTTCTGTGTGCACCAAGAAGACATATGGTATGCAGACATACATGTGAGCAAAGCACTCATACACATTAAATAGAATACATAAATCTAAAAGAAATAAAGTCTCCCTATATAGTGAGGGCTGGCCTCGAACTCATAGCAGTTGTCTGTTTCCCAAATATTGGGATTGTAAGAGTGCACACCACAGACAGTTTAGTAACCTTTACTGTGAACTCCACATGTGTAGTGGTGATCACAAGCCTCCCTCCTTATCCAATGTTTTTTTTTAAGAGATTTTATTATACCAAAGTGTCAGTGACTGGCAGTGTAGCTCAGTGGTAGAGCAGATACATAGCAAACCCAAGGACCTGGGTTCAACTTGTAGCATAAAAAAACAAGTCAAAGAGAGCTGGGCCTGGTGGCCCACACCTTTAATTCCAACACTTGGAAAGCAGAGACAGTTGGATCTCTGTGACTTTGAGGCTAGCCTGGTCTACATAAAGAGTTTCAGGACAACCAGGGCTCTGTAGAGAGACCCTGTCTCAAAAAATAAAGTAATAGCTGGACAGTGGTGGTGCATGTTTTTAGTCCCAGCACTAGAGAGGTAGAGGCAGGTCGATCTCTGTGGGTCTGAGGCCAGCCTGGTCTACAGAGTGAGTTCCAGGACAGTCAGGGCTACACAGAGAAACCCTATCTCAAAAAACAAACAAACAATAATAATAGTAATTAATTAGTAGTGAAAATAAGCATTCACTGGGGGAAATGTCAGCTGGGCGGGGCAGCTCAGCTGGGTGAGGTAGTTCAGGCCTATAATCACTGCTCTAAAATGCCTAAGGCAGAACAATTGTGAGTTTGAGTTCAACCGGGGCTACATACAGAGTGAGACTCTATGTCCAAAACACAGAAACCAAAGGATGAGTATGTGGGTCAGTCAGTCACATACTTGGCTAACAGGCATGAAGCCTTGCTCCATACCCTGCACTGCCTAAGCTAAGCATGATGGCTCACACCTGTGATCCCAGTTCACTCAAAGTAGAAGCAGGAGGGCCATAGTTTAAAGTTCTATAGCAATTGGAAACCAGCCTGGGTAGCCTGTGACTCTGTCTCAAAATTACATATACATGTGCACATGCATACACACATGTATGTATATAGAGAGCATGAAGGTCAAAGTGATAAGAGACTAAAAAAGACTGAGGGACTATTTAAGATTAAAAGAGATGAAGGAAAGCTGGGTGAGACGGCACACATCTTTTCTTGGGAGGCAGAGGGCAGCAGAAGTCTGAGTTCGAGACCAGCTTGAACTACAGAGCAAATTTCAAGACAGCCAGAGTTATACAGAGACCCTCTCTCCAGAGAGAGAGAAGTGGGGAGGAGATCAGACAATTATGTAGGACCCATGGCCCTCACCTGGCATCTGTACCAAAGGGGAAGTGCACAGTGCCGGATGAATGGGTAAATTAGAGTGCGGAAAGTAGATCGGGAAGAAATTTCACATCTGTCCACTGGGCTCAGGTGCCCAGCATTAGTCATTATGTAAACAAGTGTCCTTCATCTGAACTGTTTACGGGCTGAAGTGTGTACAACTTACTCTCTCAAGTGGGGCTGGAAAACATGAGTAGATCCTAGAGTTAGTAAGCAAACAGCGGTTGGGGGATGAGGTGCAGCAAGGTGGCTCAGTGGTTAAGGGAGATTGCCACCAAGGCTGACCCTGAGCTCAATTCCTGGGAACAAAAATATAGAAGCAGAGAACCAACTCCCAAAAGTTGTCTTCTGACCTCCACATGTACACACACACAAAAAAATAATAAAAATAAAATACAAACATGTAAAGAGTGTTAAATAAAGCAAATGAGGCAAGACGTTAAAAAGAGATGAACCTAAAGCAGAAGTTTAATGGGCTTTCTGGTATTATACTCTAATTTTTCTGTGTGTTAGAAATGATTTCTAAGTAAGAGTTAAGTCAGAAAAAGACAACCCTGCTTTAAAACGGGCAAAGCACTTGAGTAGACGCTTCTCTAACGATACACAAATGACCAACACGCTTGTGAAAGTCTCTGCAACGTCCTTTAGGGAAACAAAAGGCCAAATCACTAGGAGGTGCCACTTCACACCCACTGAGCCACTGCAATAAGAGAGGAAGTGACTGGCGTGGGCCAGGCTGCTGAAACATGGACAGTGTCGGTGAGGCAGCCACAGGGAAAAGGGTCAGTGATCCTCAAAAGGCTGAGCCTAGAACTGCCATGGGATCCAGCAATGCCCCAAAGACCAAAAGGCAGGGCTCAAAGAAATAGCCTTACACCCAGCTTCACAGCAACACACATGTGCATAGAAATAAAAGTGAAAATATGAAGTAAGAATAGACCTAAGGAAGCAGCTAGGAGTGGAGTAACAGTAGTAGTGTGTGCACACGGCCCTGAATCCAATCGCCATAATGAATAGAAGGGAAGGAGTGGGGGAGGGAGGGAGGGAGAGAGGGAAGACAGAGGACAGAGGGAGAAAGAAAAGAGGGCAGGTGCTATATCACAGTGGTACAGTGCTTGCTTGCCTAGCACACAAGAGGCCAGAGGTCCTAGGTTCAATCCCCAACATTGCAGTAGTACCATCAAAATAATAAGAGGAAACAATGGAAATGCTAAACGTCTGAGAAACAGGCAAGCTGTAGCATGCTCGAACAATGAGATACTATACAGTCGTAAACAGGGATGATACAACTCATCACACATGATCCTGAAGGACAAGGCCGGGAGGCCAATCACAAATGGCCACAGCATCGTAGGACTCTGTTCCTTGGAAACACCTTACAGGTGTCCATAGAGACAGTAAATTGCTGGTTGCCAGGAGGGGAAAGGAGAGGGGAAAACTTAACCAATGCCAAGTCTCTTTGGGGGATGATGAAAATGTTTGAGAACTAGAAGCACAGTGGTACAACACTGTAGAGTACGAATACCACTGGGTTGTGTGCTTTACAAATATTTGCAAATCTGGTTCTCTAAATAGAACCCAGGACCTGACATATGCTGGGCATGGCTTTACCACTGGGCTATATGCCCAGCCCATAGTGTGTGTGTGTGTGTGTATGTGTGTGTGTGTGTGTGTGTGTACATAAATAACATATACATATTATAGATACATATAATATACATATATGCTATAGCTAATATATATACATACACACACACAGACATATGCATACATTATAGTCTTACTATATTAACCAGGCTATCCCTAAACTCCTGAGGTCAGGCAATCCGGCTGCCTCAGTCTTCCAAGTAGCTGAGGCTACAGGTATGAACCACTACACTTAAGATTTTGTGTTACAGAGGTTGGAGAGATGGCTCAGCGGTTAAGAGCACTGGCTGCTTTTCCAGAGGTCCTGAGTTCAATTCCCAGCAACTACATGGTGGTTCACAACCATGTATAATGTGAGCTGGTGTCCTTTTTTGTGTGTCTGAAGAGAGCTACAGTGTACTCACATACATTAAATAATTTTACTTTTTAAAAAAGGAAGGCTTTATGTTATACAAATTTCACCACCATTCTTGCAGTTGGTTTTGTTTTGTTTTATTTTGGACACAAGGGACTCAATATGTAGCCTGGCCTTGAACTCACGATTGGCCTCAGCCTTCTACATACTGAGATTACAGGCATGAATGACACCTGTTCAAGCAGACCAGGCATGGTGGCATAGGCTTGTGACCCCAGCCACTCCAGATCAATCAATATGGTGACCTCTAGGATGCAGGGACAATCAGCCTGTTTGTGCTGAGCTGAGTAGGGACACCCATGAGCGGCCACCACACTGTAGTCTGGGAACACATGAGACTTCATTTTTCCCCTTTTGATTAAAATATTTCATTGAACAAACCTTTTTTATATTTTGTCTTAGTCCTTCGAGAATTTTATACAGTATTTTTGTTTTTGCTTTTGAGACACAGTCTCATTATATAGCTCTGGTTGCCCTGTAACTTGCTATGTAGACCAGGCTGGCCTTGAATTCACAGCAATCCACCTGCCTCTGCCCCTCTGTGCTGGGATTAAAACTGTGTCAGTCACGCTCAGCTGCTGGCTCCCTGTGCTTTATGTGCTGACTTGTGCTAATAAATTTTAGCCAGGGGGTGGTAGTTTGTGCCTTTGATCCCAGCCCTGGGGAGGCAGAGGCAGGCAGATTTGAGGCTAGCCTGGTCTACAGACTGAGTTTCAGGACAGCCAAGGCTAAACAAAGAAACCTTGTCTCAAATAACCAAAAATAAAATGAAATAAATAAAATCAATATATAGGTAAATAAACAAACAAATACTCACCATTATCTCAATGTCGGGCATCCAATTAGCACGTTTGTTAGCTAAGAACACTTGCTCCTTCGTTAGATTATCTATTTTTCCTTCTTTTGTCCTAAATGGAGGCATGAAGCTATAAATGCCTACAGATATTAACTTTTACCTTTTAATGTTCTTAAAATGAGTTCGTTCTTTTTTTTTTTTAAAGATTTATTTTATTATATATAAGTACACTGTAGCTGTCTTCAGACACACCAGAAGAGGGCATCGGATCTCTTTACAGATGGTTGTGAGCCACCATGTGGTTGCTGGGAATTGAACTCATGACCTCTGGAAGAACAGTCGGGTGTTCTTAACCACTGAGCCATCTCTCCAGCCCGAGTTCGTTCTTCTATATGTGTTTATTAACTCTCTGGGCACTGACTGCTGCTCTTTCAGAGAGCCTGAGTTTTGTTAACACCCACAGAAAAGTATGTACATAGTGAGGGCAAAACACTCATACACATAAAATTTAGAACATATTTTTAGCATTTTAAATAACTAAAAAAATAAAAATTAAAAAGTAGGTTTTTTTCCTCCATCTTTATTAAATTGGGTATTTCTTATTTACGTTTCGATTATTATTCCCTTTCCCGGTTTCCAGGCCAACATCCCCCTAGCCCCTCCCCCTACCCTTCTCTATGGGTGTTCCCCTCTCCATCCTCCCCCCATTACCGCCCTCCTCCCAACAATCCTGTTCATTGGGGGTTCAGTCTTGGCAGGACCAAGAACTTCCCCTTCCACTGGTGCCCTTACTAGGCTATTCATTGCTACCTATGAGGTTGGAGCCCAGGGTCAGTCCATGTATAGTCTTTGGGTTGTGGCTTAGTCCCTGGAAGCTCTGGTTGGTTGGCATTGTTGTTCATATTGGGTCTCAAGCCCCTTCAAGCTCTTTCAGTCCCTTCTCTGAATTCTTCAATGGGGGTCCCATTCTCAGTTCAGTGGTTTGCTGCTGGCATTCACCTATGTATTTGCCATATTCTGGCTGTGTCTCTCAGGAGAGATCTACATCCGGTTCCTGTCAGCCTGCACTTCTTTGCTTCATCCATCTTATCTAGTTTGGTGGCTGTATATGTATGGGCCACATGTGAGGCAGGCTCTGAATGGGCATTCGTTTAGCCTCTGCTCTAAACTTTGCCTCCCTATTCCCTCCCAAGGGTATTCTTGTTCCCCTTTTAAAGAAGGAATGAAGCATTCGAATTTTGGTCATCCTTCTTAAGTTTCATGTGTTCTGTGCATTTAGGGTAATTCGAGCATTTGGGCTAATATCCACTTATCAATGACTGCACCATGTGTGTTTTTTTGTGATTGGGTTACCTCACTCAGGATGATATTTTCCAGTTCCAACCATTTGCCTATGAATTTCATAAAGTCATTGTTTTTGATAGCTGAGTAGTACTTCACTGTGTAGATGTACCATTTTCTGTATCCATTCCTCTGTTGAGGGGCATCTGGGTTCTTTCCAGCTTCTGGCTATCATAAATAAGGCTGCTATGAACATAGTGGAGCATGTGTCTTCGTTGTATGTTGGGCATATTTTGGGTATATGCCCAAGAGAGGTATAGCTGGGTCCTCAGGTAGTTCAATGTCCAATTTTCTGAGGAATCTCCAGACTGATTTCCAGAATGGTTGTACCAGTCTGCAATTCCACCAACAATGGAGGAGTGTTCCTCTTTCTCCACATCCTCACCAGCATTTGCTGTCACCTGAGTTTTTGATCTTAGCCATTCTGACTGGTGTGAGGTGGAATCTCAGGGCTGTTTTGACTTGCATTTCCCTTATGAATAAAGATGTTGAACATTTCTTTAGGTGTTTCTCAGCCATTCGGCATTCCTCAGCTGTGAATTCTTTGTTTAGCTCTGAACCCCATTTTTTTCCCTTTTTTTCTTTCGGAGCTGGGGATCGAACCCAGGGCCTTGTGCTTGCTAGGCAAGCACTCTACCACTGAGCTAAATCCCCAACCCCTTGAACCCCATTTTTAATAGGGTTATTTGTCTCTCTGCAGTCTAACTTCATGAGTTCTTTGTACATTTTGGATATGAGCCCTCTATCAGTTGTAGGAATGGTAAAGATCTTTTCCCAATCTGTTGGTTGCCGTTTTGTCCTAACAACAGTGTCCTTTGCCTTACAGAAGCTTTGTAGTTTTATGAGATCCCATTTGTCGATTCTTGATCTTAGAGCATAAGCCATTGGTGTTTAAAGTAGTTTTAAAACGGTTTGAAGCTAGCCTGTCTTTAAAAAAAAAAAAAAAAAAAAAAAAAAAAAAAAAAAAAAAAAAAAAAAAAAAGCCTCAGCACTCAGGAGGCAGCGGCAGCTGGATATCTGTGAATGGAAGGTCAGCCTGGTCGGCGTAGTGAGCTCTAGGAGAGCTGAGCTTCACAATGAGACACTCTATCTCCAAAAAAGAAAAGGTCGTAAGCAAAGCAGGTCTGGGAAACCGAAAGATGGCGGTATAAAGTTTAATCCCAGCACTCCGGAAGCAGAGGTAGGTGAATCTCTGAGTTCAAGCCCTGTCTTTATAGCGCCAGTTCCAGGACCCGAAGGGCTACACAGAGAAACCTTGTCTTCAAAAACCAAAAATAAAATTAAAACAAAGTAAAGCATCCGGGGATGCAGCTCAGAGGCCAAGCGCGCGCTAGGGTGAGAGGCTCCGCTCGGGTTCCACCCCAGGTTCAGAAGAAAAGTAAATAAAGCAAACAAACTGAACTCCCTGGAGCGAGCTGTCTACTGTGGCAGCTGGGATACAAATTCCAATTGTGTCACTCCCTAGGTGAGGCCTTTCTGAGCCTCCTGTGTGACTGAGAATAGCAAGATGTACTTCCGAGGTTCATCGTAAAGATGACTGTGAACAAACACAAGGATCATCCCTAGCACAGAGCCCGACCATAGGAAGCGCTGAAGAGCATTGGTGCTGCTGCTGGGGTGGCAGGGACTGCGATGATGATGGTGGTGGTGATGGTGGTGGTGATGGTGGTGGTGGTGGTGGTGGTGGTGGTGGTGGTGGTGGTGGTGGTGGTGGTGGTGGGTTCTTGGCATCTGCCGCTCAACCACATACCCCATGTGGTCTGGAACTCAAAGAAGTTCCAAATCAGAGCCAGCAACGTCCACACCTGTAGACATCTGGGTGAGACGCAGTCCCAGGATCAGTCTCATTAGCTTGGCCATGTGATTTTAGGCCAGTCTCTAATCTCTGTGGCTATTTCCTTATCTGTAAGGTGGAGATAACACAGGATGTATATCCCGGGGGGTTTTATGGCTTAAATAAGATAATGTTCATGTTCAAAGCCTGCCTAGAACTTTTGTCACAATGACCTGCCTTTTTTTCCCCTTAAAAGCCAGGATCTCCTGGGCCAGTAAGATGCCACCACAGCTAAAAGTGCTTGCCACATAAACAGGTTGATGACCAAGTTCCATCAGCAGAAACCCACGTAAAGGTGGAAGGAACAACTTCACTAAGTTATCTCTGGTCTCCACATGCATGCTATGACCCGTTCACACCCACATACATACACATAGTATAAATAATAATAATAGTTTTTTATTTTAAAGAATAGTCTAGAGAAATGGCCCACTGGTTAAGAGCATTTGCTGCTTTTGCAAAGGATCTGAGTTCAGTTCCCAGCATCCACATCAGGCGCTAAAAAAGGTAACTCTAATTCCAGGGGATCTGATGCTCTCTTCTGGCTTCCTTGGACAATGCGGGAACGTGGTACACATACAGGCAACCAGGCACACACACATACCCATAAATAAAAATAAAGTTAAAATATATATTTTTTTAAAAGCTGGGAGTGTGTGCAACATACCTTTAATTCTAGCACTTGGGAGGCTGAAGCAAGCAGATCTTTGTGTAGTCCTTGTCTACATAATGAGCCAGGGGCACATAGACACTATCTCAAATAAATAAAGGAAAAGAAACCAGATGTTGTGGCACACACCTTTAATTCTAGTGCTTAGGAAGCACAGGTAGGTGGACCTCTGTGAGTTACAGGAGAGTTCCAGAGCCATATAGTGAGAACCTGTCTCAAAATGAAAAAAAGGGAGAGAAAGAAAGAAGAAAGAAGAAAGGAAGACAGATGATAGATGGATGATAGATAGATAGATAGATAGATAGATAGATAGATAGATAGATAGATAGATAGATAGAATGAATGTGGCCTCAGCCAGGTGTGGTCCATGCCTGTAGTCCAGCACTTGAGAGATAAAGGGTAAAGAATCAAGAATTCAGTGTCACTTTTGACTATATAGGGAGTTCATAGTCATCCCAGCTACAGGAGACCCTGTTTCAAAACAAAAACATCTCCAAAACAAATCAACAACAACAATAAACCCAGTGTCCTACAGCAGGACATGGAGGTACATGCTTATAATCCCAGCACTGGGAGACTGAGGCAGGAGGATGGTTATACATTCAAGGCCAGCCTGAGCTACTCTGTGGGATTCTGTCTCAACAAACAAAACAAAAAAGGGAAGGGAGGGCTCTCCTCTGTTCCCCATGTTGGAGTTTTGTGGCTAGTCAGTGGTATACACCCCATCACTGGTCAGACTATGCTGTCCCTGCTTCCCGGGGGGTTACCATAGTGACTGGCTGGAATGGAGAAAGCACTATGTTTTTGTTAAATAACATGGGGTTTCCCCAGCACACATACTTTGGTCTCAGGCCCTGTTATCAGTGCCAAGCAGTAACAGGCCACAGGCTGAGCTCTGTCATTAGTATAAACACAGGAGTACAAGGTGCACTAGCACCTGCCTGCATTCACACACTCGTGCAAGCTATAGACAGCACTGTCTACTGCATATTGGAACAGAGCAGCCCCATCATGTCATTCTGTTCAACCCTCACCTTTTGCCACTACGCTGTGAGGGACTAAAGTGGCCTCATGAAGACAAAGTCCAGAGGGTTACTCAAATCAGGGAGGTTGGCTGTTGGCCAAGAGAATGGCCTTAGAAAATGACCTATGGTCTTAGACCCTGGTCTCCCAATACCAGCTCTCCCAACACAAGGTCTCAGGGATTTGCTCTCTAGTGAGGTCGGAGACGAAAGAGGCTTTGCCTAGAGGCATCTTGGAAATCCCCTGTGCTTGTACACACACACACACACACACACACACACACACACACACACACACACACACACACCAGGACTAAAGGATAGCTTAGAGCCCTGGATTTGGAGCAAAGTCTGGGTTTTAACGCTGTGAGGGGACAATGGAACGTTGTCCTGTTTGAGCCCTGAGGGGCATGTTGATGGAGGGACTGTTTGGCCCTGGAAGGTCTACTCGGCCTCTTGGTCTATGTACATCTGAGGCTCCCAGAGAATAGAGATCCCACAGCAGCTCCAGTAAGATCCATTCACTGGTATCTCCCAGTGGGGAAGGAAAAAAGCTATGGCTGCCTTTCAGCATTCCATAGTGGAGCTAAGACCAGGTAGTCCTGCTTTTAGAGACCAGAAAAATATCCACATGGTCATTAACAGGATTTGTCGATTAAAAAGAGTAATGCATTTATTTAGCTTGAGGGGAGGCGGGGGAAACAACTTTCAAGCTAGGTTCTCAATCCCCACTTTTCTGAGCTTGGGTCTCTCTTGTGTCTGCTGTTACATGTGACTCCATGCTAGCGTCCAGGTGAATCACATTCCCCATCTCACAGTACGATTAGAGATTTTTGCCATGTACCCAGTTTGTTTGTTTGTTTGTTCGTTCGTTCGTTCGTTTGTTTGTTTTAACGTGGGTTCCTTGGATGGAACTTGTGTGGTCAGGCTTGAGTCATGCCTTTACCTACTGAGCCATGTCCTCAGACCTGGAAATATTACTCTAAGGAAGAAAGCATTGGCTTTGGAAGACACTGAGATTTTAAAAAAAAATGTGTTCAAAATTCACATTCCTTTAAAAGTAATGTGTGTTTCTGGTATGTACCCAAAAGAATGGAAGTGAAGCCAGGCATGGTGGTTCACTCCTATAACCCCAGCACTCAGCAGGCTGAGGCAGGAAGATTCAGAGTTGCAGGACAGCCTAGATATATCCTGTTTCAAAAAAAAAAAGAAGAAAGAAAGAAAAGAAAAAGAAAAAGAAAGAACTATTGATAAACGAATATATAAAATATATAAAAATATATAAACACAATGGAATAGTATTCAGCCTTAAAAGGGAAAGATCCCAGCACGGTGGAAATACACATTAGTATTCAGAAGGTTGGCATGGGAGGGACATTTGTATCTAGAAATTGACAGCTAGCCTTGGCACAGTGAGAACTTGTCTCAGAAAGAAAAAAATAAAGAAACAAAGAAAGAAAGAGGAGGAGGAGAGGAGGAGAAAGAAGAAGAGGAGGGGGAGGTGGGGAGGAAGAGGAAGAGGAGGAGAGGCTAGAAAGATGGCTCAGTGGTTAAGAGCACTGACTGCTCTTCCAGAGGTCCTGAGTTCAATTCCCAGCAACCACATGGTGGCTCACAACCATCTGTAATGGGATCTGATGCCCTCTTCTGGTGTGTCTGAAGATAGCTAAATGTGTTCATATATACAAAATAAATAAGTCTTTTTTTAAGAAGGAGAAAGAAGGGGTTGGGGATTTAGCTCAGTGGTAGAGCACTTGCCTAGCAAGCGCAAGGCCCTGGGTTTGGTCCCCAGCTCCGAAAAAAAGAAAAAAGAAAAAGAAAAAAAAAGGAGAAAGAAAGAAAAATGGAGAGTGAGAAAGAAAGAAAGAAAGAAAGGAAGGAAGGAAGGAAGAAGGAAAATGCAGATACATGCTATAGATGAGTTTAAAACTTGTGAGCTATCAGACAATTGGTGGTGGTGCTCATCTTTAATCCCAGCACTCGGAGGCAGAGGCAGGCAAATCTCTGAGTTTGAGTCCAGTCTGGTCTACTGAGTGAGTTCCAGGATAGCCAGGACTACACAGAGAAACCCTGTCTTGGGGAAAAAAAAGATGTGAGTTATCTTGATTGATACAATCAACTTTAGACACATCTCATAAAATGAACCTTAAAATCATGTTAGGTTAGGTTAAAAAAAAAATCACAAGAGAACAGCCCTTATGAGGTTACCTGAATTTTCTAGAATGGGCAGATTTAGAGACTGAAAGTAAAACAGAGGTAACCAGGGACTGACCAGCTGGGGGTGGGGCGGTTATTGTTTAATTGGTTCAGAGTTTCAGCTCTGGGGCAGTGAGAAAGGTCTAGACTGAAGACACTAGTGTTGACTATTGCGCAACCCTGACTGTGCTCTTAAAAGCCATCAGACTGAGCTGGGTGTGGTGGGGACTCTGTAGTTCCAGCCACTTGGGAGGCTTCAGTAAGAAGATCCCTGAGCCCCAGGAGTTTGAAACCAGTCTGCCTATACAACAAATTAAAACAAAACAAAACAAAACAAAAAACCAGTCCCCAGATGTGGTGGCACTTATCTCTAATTTCAGCACTTTTAGAAGGCAGAGGCAGGCAAATCTTCATGAATTTAAGGCCAGCCTGATCTACGAAGAGAGTTTCAGGACAACCAGGGCTACACAGAGATACCCTGTCTCTAAAAACAACCAAAAACAAGAGTGCTTGTTGACAACTTGAGTTTGATTCCTTCAACCCACATGGTGGAGGAGAAAACTGACTCCCACAAGTTCTCTTACCACACATGGGCTGTGGCACTTGTGTAACACACACACACACACACACACACACACACACACACACACACACAGAGAGACACACACAGAGTAAATGTAAATAAAGAAAAAAAAAGACAAAAGAGAGAGAGAGCCAGCAAGATGTCTCCTCGTGGGGAAAAGCATTTGCCCAAAGTTCAACAACCTGCTTGGATCCCTAATTCCCACAGTGAAGGAGAACCAACTCCCAAAATACGTTCTCTGGCCTCCACATGCTCATCATAGCATATACGCACCCACAATTACACACAGGCACACACACACATTATTAACTCATATACATACAGTAAGAATACAAGATTTAATGTTTTACAAGTTTAGACAGAGTTTCACTGTGACCTGGAACTCAATATGTAGACCAGGCCAGCCTTGAACTCACAAAGATCCTCAGGCCTCTCACTCCTGAGTTGGGATAAAAGGCGTGCCCAACCACACTTGACTTTTTTTTTTTTTTTTTTTTTTAAGAAAAAAAGAAAGAGGGGTTGGGGATTTAGCTCAGTGGTAGAGCACTTGCCTAGCAAGGGCAAGGCCCTGGGTTTGGTCCCCAGCTCCAAAAAAAAAAAAAAAAAAAAAAAAAGAAAGAAAGAAAAAGAAAAAAAAAGAAAAAGAAAAGAAAAGAAAAAGAAAGAAAGAAAGAAAAATTTCCAGCCTCACAGGATAAAAAGTGACAGAAAGTCACCAGGCAAACACTTTTTAGACATCCCCAAGGGGTCTGCTTTTGGAAGTAAGGAAGCTTGAGCTCCAAGTAACAGCAGATGGGTCAGCAGCTGGAGAGGAACATGAATTCTGTTTCATGGAAGGTGGAGAAGTTGGCTTCTTCATGGTTCATTAGCTCAGGGGCGTCACAAAGTCATCAGGCTCCGAAGTCCTGTTTCTCTCTGAGAGAGAGAGGGAGAGGAAAAGGGAGGGAGGAAGGGAGGGAGGGAGGGAGGGAGGGAGGGAGGGACAGAGAGACAGACAAAGAGGCAGAGGCAGAGACAAAGACAGATTATCATTATTAAATAATGATTTCCCTATATAGCCTTGGCTAGCTTGGAACTTGCTATGCAGACCAGGCTAGGTTCAGAGTCATAGACCTCTGTCTGCCTCTGCCTCCCACGTGCTGGGACTAAGGGCATGTGCCAGCCACCATGCCAGGCTTCTCTTGGAGTCTTACACAAGCCTCTGGCTGTGTGTCTATTGTGCCTTAGCAAATCCGCTCAAATCTTACAGCTTTAGACTCCGGCAGTCATGTATTCTGTCGCGTGGTTCAGCTGGTAGGGAGTCAGGAGTAGGCTAGATGGTGGCTATGGGTGCGGGGTGACACTGAAGTGTGGGCTTCAGGCAGAGGCTCAAAGGCCTCATGGGTCTAGGGGTTGCTCAGTCACATGACTGAAAAGGAGGTGCTGCTGTCTTCCTCTCCACAGGGACCCTGCACAGGATTGCTTGAATGTCCTCCCCATGTGGAGGCTGGCTTCCTCAGAGGCAGCCACCGAAGGCCAAAGCAGCTAGGACTCCAATCCATCAGTCACAAAGACTGTCCTTAACCCACAGTGGCGCCTGGGACCCAGTGACAAGAATAGCAAGACTTGAAGCTAGTTGGAGCTGGTTACACAGCCACATCCTAAGGCTTTTCGTCAAACATTCAAGAGGAGATCACAGTAATCCCGACACGTGTCCATGTGTAGCCATCACGGGGGAAATGCCCGAGTGCCTTACTAGAAATCCCTCCAAGTGGCTCTCTCTCAGACCTTATCTCTTCTCTGCTCCCACACAGCATCTTCCAACTATCGGGTAACTCCAGTTCCAGGAGGATTGATGACCTCTTCTGGCCTCTTCAGATACTGCATGTATGGTGCACAGACATGCATGCATGCAAAATACAATATACATAAAATAAAATAAAAAATACATAAATTTTAAATTAAAATAGGACAGCGAGATGTCTTGGTGGGTAAAGGCACTTGCTGTGCAATCCTTGCAAGTCTGAGCTCAATGCCTGGAACCCATGTAAATGCGGGAGAAGAGAGCTGACTCAAACTTATCCTGCCGGCCTTCATGTGCACACCATAACATTCTTGTGTACACATATCATGTGTACATACACAATAATAGTAAATAATTTTAATTAATAACAAAAATAAAAATAAAATCTCCCCAGGTGGTGGTGACACAGCCTTTATCTTATCCCAGCACTCAGGAGGCAGAGGCTAGCCTGGTCTACAGAGTGAGTTCCAGGATAGCCTGGTCTGCAGAGTGAAATCCAGGACAGTCAGAGCTACACAGAGAAACCCTATCTTGAAAAAAAACGATAAAATGAAATCTCTAGACAGATTCATATATACATATATATGCCAGATGTGGTGACATTTGTCTATAACCTCATCACTTAGCAAAGATCAGGAGTTCAAGGTCAGACTCAGCTACATTGTGAGTTCAAGAGTATCCTGGGTTTCTAGAGAAAAGAGGAGGGTGGAGAACAAGAATGAATATATGTCTGTTAGGTGAGGAAACATCTTCCTCAGGTGGCACCTACAGAAGCCTGAGAAAGTCACTTGCCTACAGGGAATGAACAAAAACATTCCTAGGAAAAGGAGGTGTGCTCTCAGCCTTCTAATGCCTTTAACCCAAGCACTTGGAAGGCAGAGGCCAGCCTGGTCTTCGTTGTAAGTTCTAGGCTAGTCAAACCATGTAGTGAGATCCTATCTCAGAAGAAGAAAATAACTTATGGTGTGGATTCCCAAGAAAGAAATCTGAAGTAGCAGAAACCAGTTGTGGTTTTAATCAGGGGTCCTGAAGCCAGGGTCCTAACTCGGATTCCTGATGGCATAAAGGGTAGAGCAGAAGCAGCTGTTGAACACTGAGGGTCACAGGATCTCTGTGCCCGGGATCCTCCTAGCTACTGAGAGAATCCCGTAGACCGGTTAATTCCAGGTTTCAATAGTGAGCGCCATCCTGTGGTCATTAAAAGCCATGTCAGCCACGACCTATTCTAGGCATAGTAAAATGTGAGAACATATTTTTGGTAAATCCAGAGTGGTCTCAAGATGATGGATCTCTTGCTATGTAAAAGTAAGCTGTTAATTATGAAAATAAGAACAATGCCATGTTGCCCGCCCAGTTGTGTATCTGACCATATTTTCTTTTCTTTTTCCTGCAGTGTTTATTTTGAATTATTTTTATTAATCATTCCATTAGTTTACGTCTCAAATGACATTGTACTTCCCGGTTACCCCTCCACATACTTCCTGGTTACCCCTCCATAAACCCCCCCATCCTACATCTGCCCTTTCCTCCTTCCCCTTTGCCTCTATGAGGGTGCTCTCTTGCCACCCACCCTCTCCTGCCCCACCGCTCCAGCATCACCCCCCCTACCCTGGGGCATCAAACCTCCACAGGACCAAGCATCTCCCCTCCCATTGATGTCAGACAAAGCCATCCTCTGCTACAGACGTATCTGGAGCCATGGATCCCTCCCTGTACACTCATTGGTTGGTGGTCTAGTCCCTGGAAGCCCTGGGTGGTCGGGCCAGCCAATGCTGTTCCCCCTCCGCTCCTCCACCAGCTCCCTCTGACCATATTTCTATAATTGATGCGTATGGGAAAAACTTGAAAAGATTTGTCCCTAAGTATTCACAGATCAGGCATAAGTGAGTAGGGATTTTTGTTTCCTTGTTTTTTCTTTCTCCTTTCAAGGACAAAAATAATAAGAACAATGACAAGAACAATAACTGTGCCTCCAGCACTCAGGAGGCAGAGACAGGCTGATCTCTGAGTTCAAGGCCAGCCTGATCTACAGAGTGAGTTTCAGGACATCCAGGGCTACTACAACACAGAGTGACCCCATCTCAAAAAGAAAAGGGAAGGAAAAGAAAGGAAAGGGGAAAAATTAAAATCGAGCCTTCTTTCCTGATAGCTGGAGAGATGTGAGTTAAGAGCACTTGTTGCTCCTGCACAGGACTCACATTCAGTGTCCGGCACCCCCAGTTCACAACCATCCATAACCCCAGTTCTAGCATATGCAGTGCCCTCTTTTGACCTCCACAGGCACCAGGTATGCATGTGGTAAACATGTACATGTGCAGGTAAAACACTTACACATAAAATAAATTTTAAAGTCTAAAAACAAAGAAACATGATTAGTGGTGGCAGTGAGGCTCAGTACTACATAGTGAGACCC
Source organism: Rattus norvegicus (assembly GCF_021556685.1). NCBI lineage: Eukaryota > Metazoa > Chordata > Mammalia > Rodentia > Muridae > Rattus > Rattus norvegicus. The sequence continues at coordinate 63,093,678 of NC_141543.1, forward strand.
TGTCTCAAAAATAGATAACCTGAGTGTAGTGTGCAGACCTTTAAGCCCAGCATTTTGCAGGCAGAGGCTGGCAAATGTCTGAGAGTTTGAGGCTAGCCTGGTCTACATAGAGAGCTAATGAGATCCTCTCTCCAAAAAAAACAAATGTAATAAGAAAGAAAGAAAGAAAGAAAGAAAGAAAGAAAGAAAGAAAGAAAGAAAGAAAGAAAGACAGGGAGGGAGGGAGGGAGGGAGGGAGGGAGGGAGGGAGGGAGAAAGGGAGGAAGGGAGGAAGGGAGGAAGGAAGGAAGGAAGGAAGAAAGGAAGGAAGGAAGGCAGGCAGGCAGGCAGGCAGGCAGGCAGGCAGGCAGGCAAGCAGGCTAGCACCATTCCCAGTTTCCTTGACCTTTAAAGCTCTAGACTCAGAATCAGAGAGACAAAAGGTTCCCACTCACCTCTCTCCAGCACAGCACCTCCTGGAACATGCTAGAGGTAGAGGGATTTGAGAACTTCACCTTTCAGCTCAGTGGTATCAGCAATTTACTCCATAAATGTGTGCTGCTCTCAACCCTAGTCAGTGGGAAGTGGCTAATTCAGAGACTCATAACTGGTCCAAGTGCTGAGAAGTGACTGTGAGGCACTCGGCCCTAAATGGGTTGTATTGACCCCCATTCCATTTCCAAGGCTCCGGGAAAACCTCAGAAGAGAGGTTGTGAAGAATGTCAGAGCAGAAGGCTGGGAGCAAGGCCGTGAAACGCCATCTTTTGGACAGGGCACGGCTGCTATATTCATGGATTCACAGAAACAAGATTTAGCCCATCAAATTCTAACACAGATCAGGGAGGGGCTCACAAGGCCCCACCCCTGGTTGAAGAGCTGTTGTCAGTTGATGGCTACTAAGAGAGCCATTTTCCTTTGGGAGTATGACCACTGATAGCTTACCAATGTTCCAGTGAATGTCCCCAAGCCAAGAACACACAGCACTCTGAGTTATTAAAAAGAGAAGACATGGGATTGGAAGGCGGTTCAGGATAATTGGAGGCAGTGAGCAAGTGGTGAATATGATCAACAAAAATATGTGCATTTTTCAAAGAAATTTTAAATTTTTATTAGTTAAAATACATCCATCTCTAATTTCCATGATGTTCACAGCAACAGACTCAGCCACACAGTTTTCCTCCCTGGCTCCCTTGCCACGACCTCTGCGGGCTTCCTAGTCATCGCTACTTCTCCTGGGACTTGGGTATTAGCTTAGACTCTTTCTGTCTCCCCTCCCTGTTTCTGTCACCATTCGGGTGATCTCACCAGTCACAGAGACGGCTCTTCCACCATCTGGACCTCTGGGCCATCCTGTAATCAATCATGTTACCCTAGCAATCCCATGAGGATCACCCACATCAGCACTACCTTTAGACTCATGACTTAAAGCACATCCCCCACCTTGGGTCAAAACTCCCCCTCATTCCCCTCCCTACACCGTGGCATTCTCCTTAGCCCCCGAACCTCCTGAGTCCACATCATGTTCACTAGTCATCAGGACGGGTGTTCTCACCCACCCCCCTTTTGCCAATTCATGAGCCTTCCCTATCATAGTCCATAGCCCCTCCCCCACATTTCTCCTTCCTTGACTGATCTGCCAAAGCCCCCGCCCCCGCCCTCCATTTCACACCCTCACCCACGCAGCTAGATGGAACCAGAGAGGAGGAACAGACCGTGCTTGCAGGGAACTCTTTGTAAACTCATCCCACGAAGCTCCAGCAGGTGCAAGGCAGTGCCCAGAAAACTCCCTCCCTCCCTCCCCTGGGAGGTTTGCCTTCCCATCCTCCAGCAGGACTGCAGCAAGTAGCCAGTCCTGTCCTCAAAGCCCCTCCGCTGTTGCCCTGCACTCTCTGGGGGAAGGAAGGAGGAAAAAGCACAAACAGAAGCTTTCACCTTCCACCACCTCATCTTAGCTCCCTCCTGTGTCCACCTCAATTCCCACTCTTCTTTCCTCAGCTACTTCCTTCCCACATCACTACTCCACACATTGCTCCACTCTGCTGGTCTCCCTCTTCCCACGTGTCATTCGCCAAGCTCAGCGGGACACTATCAACCTTACCTTGTCTCCTAATGACCTGGCTGCGGCAGTCTCTCCTCTGTATCACCTTAAAAGACCCTTCTGTGGGGCCAGAGACAGCCCAGTTGGTAGAACGTTTGCCTGGAGTACACCAAGGCTTGGATTCATTGGAGAGTCCCACAGGCGGATACTAGGTAGCGCTCTAAGAGTTCTGCAGAGGGGATTGGGGATTTAGCTCAGTGGTAGAGCGCTTGCCTAGCAAGCGCAAGGCCCTGGGTTCGGTCCCCAGCTGGGGGGGGGGGAAGAGTTCTGCAGAGGAAGGGGAGGAAGGAGGAGTCAAGAACACCACAAGAGCACGGCCCACAGAACTAACTGACTGGGACTCAAGTGGGCTCACAGAGATCAGGGAGCCTCTATGGGGCCGCCCTAGGTCCTCTGCATGTGTTATGGCTGTGTAGCTTGGTGTCCTTGTTCTAGCCGTGGGAGGACTGTGGGAGTAGAGGCTGTCTTTGACTCTTCTGCCTCCCTCTGGGACCCTTTCCCTCCTACTGGGTTGCCTCTTCCAGCCTTGATGTGAGAATATGTGCCTGGTCTTATTGTAATCTGTTTGGTTGATGCCCCTGGGAGGCCTGCTCTTTTCTTAGGGGAGGTGTAGGTGGGGTGGCTGTAGGGGAAAGGGGAGGGGGGAGAAGGAGAGGAAACTGCAGTTGGGATATAATATATGAGAGATAAACAAACAAACGAACAAACAAACACTCACTGATCATCCATAGGTCCAGCACCCACATAGTAGCTCACAATTGGCTAATCTAGTTCCAAAATATCCATAGCCTCCAGGGGCTGCACTTGGCGCAAAAGGCCCATAGAATAAAATTAAAAGTTAGACGTCGTTCTTGGCTACATGGAAAGTTCAAAGCCAGCCTGGGCTAAATGAGACTTTGTCTCAGAATAGAAAAATTAGGGCTGGAGAGATGACTCAGGGGGCTGGAGAGATGGATCCTCAGTTAAGAATGCTGTCTACTCTTCCAGAGGTCCAGAGTTCAATTCCCAGTAACCATCTGGTGGCTCACAACCATCTGTGATGTCGTCCTCCTCTGGCTTTCAGCTGTGCAAGCAGACAGAGCACTCATACATAAAATAAATAAATAAATCATTGGAAAAATTAAAGGCTGCTGGTGGTGTTCTATCACAGCCATAGAAACGTGACTAATACTCCTAGCATGCACAGCACAAGGCCCTAGGAATCACACACTTAATAAAGTCCTTAATTCTAGCCCTCGGAGACTGAGGAAAGAGAACCGTGAGTTCAAGACCAGCCTGGTGGGCTATATAGCAAGAACCTGTCTCAGACAGCAAAAAATTTGTGAGCTGATACTCCTCCCTTAGAGTTCCTTACACACTCAGGAACTCCTTTTCATAGCTAAATACATGTTCTTCTTTCTGATAAAAATCAATCAATCAATCAATCAATCAACTCATTAGTTCTCCTCTGTCTTAGACAGTGTTCTATGGCCGTGAAGAGACACCATGACCATAGCAACTCTTACGAAGGAAAGCATTTGATTGGGGCTCGCTTACAGTTCCGAGGGTTGGTCTGTTATCAGCACAGCAGGAAGCCTGGCAGCGTGCAGACATGCATGGCAGCCGAGAGAGTTCTACATCTGGCAATGCAGGCAGCAGGAGGAAGAGAGGATTTGAAACCCAGAAGTCCATTTCCAGTGAAACACTTCCTCCAACAAGGCCACACCTCCTAATCCTTTCACATATTTCCGCTTCCTAATGGACAAGCATTCAACTATATGAGCCCATGGAAGCTATTCCTATTCAAACCATTACACATCTCCCCTTTTATATTTATTTTTATTTTCTGTGAATGGATATTTTGCCTGCATATACCATATGTTGTATACCTGGTGCCAGAAAATGTCATCACATCCCCTGGAACCAGAGTTACAGACAATTGTGAGCTCTTGTATGGTGCTTGGAATCCCATGACCTCTCCGCCAGCAACCAGGGCTCTTAACAGCTGAGCCATCTTTCCAGCCCCCAGTAGTCCCTTCCTTCTTCCACCCACTTCAGATCCTGTTCTTAAACACACTTTGAGTCTATTATTCCCCCCTCCATCCCCCCTAGCCTAGTCCAGACCACCATCCCTCACCTGGATCACTACCACAGGATGCCAATTGGCCCCTCTGCTTCCCCTGTCCACACGGAGGGACTCTGTGTAGACAGAGGGATGTTGGGCGGTCACTTGCCTGTTTCACACACTTGCAAGAGAGCTTTCTACCAGGAGAGTAAAATTGAAATCCTTCCCCTAGCTTCAGACCTAGAAACTGGCCCCACATCCTAGCCCGACTGCAACTCTGATCCTTCCCACCACTACCCTAGATTACTCTGCTTTCCCTATGCCTGTGCCACATTTTTCTGCTTCCGGGGATTCTCATCCCTGTTTCAAGGATTTCAGTACTACCATCTGCCCTGGAGCACCACCTCCAAGAAGCCCTCCCCCACCACTTGGTTAAGAGAGGTGACTCTGTCCCAGGTTTATAGATTCCTTCTTCACACAGTTCCCATCACTGTTTGGTACTTTTCATATTCGCCTGTTCTATTTTCCTTCTCCCCTGTCCAATCGTCTTGGTGCCTTGCTGTGTCACCAGCACCACGGTGTCTGTCACTCAGACTGTACTCATTCGCATTTTGGGAATGAAGGGAACAGGGGGAGGGAAGGCGGGTGGACAGATGGCTCTGCAGCTAAGAGCACCAGCTTCCCTTTCAGAGGAGCCAGGTTCAAGTCCCAGCACCCGCCTGACAGTTCACAACTGTCTACAACTCCATTCCCAAGAGATTCACTACCCTCTTCTAGTCCCTGCAGGCAAAAGGCAGGTAGGCGGTTCACAGACACATGCACGTGAAATAAATAAATGTTCTGAGTGTTTGTTTCTAGATTTAATTCATTTTTAATTCACTTCGAGTGACTGGATGTCTGTCGCCTCCCATGTGCCTGGTGCCCACAAAGAGCACTGATGCCCTGAAACTGCAGTTACAGATGGGTGTCAGCTGCCACGTGGGGGCTCAGAATGGAATCTACGTCCTCTGCAAGAGCAACAAAATGCTTTGCTGGTGAGCCATGTGTGACGCTGCAGAAGTAGCTCACTGGCTGCTCCTTCTAAGGGTAGCGGTTCTCAGCCCCCATGGTGGCTCACAACTTCCCGTAACTCCAAGACTACAAGAGATCTGGCACCCTCTTTTGGTCTCCACGGGTCTCAAGCACTGCATGAACAACATATGGGTCAGAGACATGTAAGCAGGCCAAACACTTACACGCATAAAAATATTTTGTCAAAGAATGAAGGGCCAGGCTTGGTTGTGCACGCCTCTGCTTCCAGCTTCAAGAGGTAGAAGTATCAGAATCCAAAGGCTTCCCACACAGCAAAGGGAGCACAAGGTCGGTCTGGGCTATGGGACTCAGTCTTTTAAAAATTGAAAAAGAAAAGGAATCGCTGGCCATGGTAGCAAATGGTCTTTAATCCTAGTGCTTGGAAGGGAGGGGCAGGAGGATCTCTGAGAGTTCGAGGCCAGCCTAGTCCATATAGCCAGTTCTAGGACAGCCAGGATTATGAAGAGAGACCCTGTCTTGAAAAACAAAAACAGACAAAACAAATGAACAAGGTTTAGTGAGGTAGGTAGAAGTCCCTCTGCCAAGCCTTACAACCCCTGTTCAGCCCCCACGACACTCAGGGTGCCGATAGAGAATCTACTCCTAAAAAAAATGTGACCTCCATGTGGCCACTGTGGTACACTCCACCATCACCAACCACCACTCACCAGAGAAACTAAACAAAAAGATGAAAATGAAAAAGCCTGGACCAGAAAGGTGGCACAGGTTAAAGCACCTGCCTTACATATCTAACAACCGGAGTTCCATCCCCAAATCCACATAAAGGTTGAAAGCAAGAGCCTAGAGAGATGGTTCAGAGGTTAAGAGCACTTGTTCTTGCATAGTACTGAGGTTAGGTTCCCAGAATTCAACCTGGACAGCTTACAACTGGCTATAACTTCAGCGCGCGCGCGCGCACACACACACACACACACACACACACAAATAAAATAAACCCTGTTTTAAGGTGGAAAGAAAACCAACTCCACAAAATTGTCTTTTGATAGCAAACTTTCACACACATAACATACACACACACACACACACACACACACACACACACACACACACACACTTTTAAAAGAAGAAAGGATTTTCTTTGTTGCTGTTTTGTATATATATTTGGGTTTTTGTTTGGGAAAGGGTCTCTATGTAGTCCTGGACGGATATCCTGGAATTCAATATATAGACCAGACTAACTCTGAACTCCCAGCAAGTCTCCAGCCTCTGAGTGCTGGAATTAAGGTGGGTTCCACAGCTCCTGTTCCTTAAAGACTTTTTTTTTTAGAAAGAGAGAGAGGAGGGAGGAGGGGGAGGAGGAGGAGAGGGAGAAGGAGATGGGGAGGGAGAGGGAAAGGAAAGAGATACTGTTTCAAAAAGAAACAAAAAAGAAAGAAAAAAAATGCTGAAGTTGTACTACTGCCATGGTCGCTTGCCTAGCAAGCCATCTCAGCACTAGAGCCCGCTGACCATAAGGAAGGGGGTGTGGCTTCGGGAACGCTAGTACTGCCTTCTGAGCCTCCCAAACAAAATGAGAAGATGACAAATGAAATAACTGCTTAGGTGCACTGTTTGTCAGAAGCCTTTGGAGCAAATCAGAGAGCTATGATGAATCATGGCCACCAGATGGCACCAAAAACTAAGCAGAAACCACAAACCAACGGGCCTGCTAATCTGTGTATCCCTGGCTGTCCCAAGATTTACTCTGTTCACGCGGGCATCCCCAAAATAAAGTAAAAAATAAATAGGGGTAGTGAAGTAGTTTAGTGTATAAGAAATATCAAATATGAGCCATTGTTTATTAAATACTATAGAACTTGTGTTTGGAACAAGGAAGTCAAAACATTCTATCTCCCCCACTTTGTAAGACTTTTAAGCAGGGGTTCTATATCCCTCTCCACCTCCCCTCTTCTGTCCCCCATCCCTGCCAGTAAAACCTTTGTTAACGCAGAGGGCTCCTGTTGTGTTTCAGGAATGTGATGACCTGGGGAAGTGACTCTTTTCCCCAAGGAGCAGTGACCTCTTTCCTGTTCCTCCTTCATTTCCTGTATGTACTCCAACTCTTTTCAAAGAACCCAAATGAATAAGACTGTGAGGTCTGCACAGACCAAGTCACAACCTGCATTAGAATAGAAACCAAGGGCACTTCCTGTCTCTGTGTGCTCACTCTTCGGAGCACACCCTCTTGACCAGGAATAGAGTTTGCCTTGTCCGCTGGAGTAGCCTCTTTCTTTGCAACCAAGAGCTTACTTCTATCAATTGATAAAGACATTTGCCGCCAAGTCGGAAGTCCTGCGACCCACGCGGTAGAGAACTGACTCTTTTGAGTTGTTCTCAGACCTCTACACACATGCACATGCTTGTACGTGCATATACGTACACTCAGTAAATAAATGTGATTTGAAAATGGTAAGTAATAATGATAAGTTGTGTTGGGTCTCAGGTTAAATGACTGACAGAAGTGCCTATTAACATACCAAAGTCGCTGCTGGCCCGCCTTCCCAGCATCACTAGTATCTGTGGCTCCTCCCAGCACTTCTTGCCCCGCCCCTTACCTCAAGCCTCTCCCTCCCCGGGGCTGGGCTTCTACTTTCCTTTCCCTACCCTGACCCCTTAGAACAGCCATTTGGCTACTCCAATCTGTAAGCAGCTCCTCTCTCACTCTCCCTCCTCCTCTCTCCTCTCATGGTCTAGCTTAGTTGGCCAGCCACGTTCAGTCTGGTCTCTTCTCTCTGCCTGCTTTCCCTCTTATATCTACAATGAAAAATCTTCATACGTTAGTAGTTGTGTCCTCCGTTTATTTCTTCATGCAGTTGGTAAACATATTTGGACTATAAAAAAAATACAGTTTATTTATTCTCCTAGTTCCAGTTTGAAGGTACTAAATAAAACTGCTGCATGCATTCTTGCCTTGCTCGTAGCCCAGGCTGGCCTCGAACTTGCCACCATCCTGCCTCTCCTTACTACTGTGTGACCGGCATTGTGCCATCATCCAAAGCTACCAAAGGATTTTCTTTCTTTTCTGTTTGTCTTTGTTTTGTTTTTTCAAGACATGGTTTCTCTGTTGTAGCTGTAGCTGTCCAAGAACTTGCTCTCTAGACCAGGCTGGCAAATTAAAAATAGGTAGGACAGCTGGGTGGTGATAGTGCATGCCTTTAATCCCAGCATTAAGGAGGCAGAGGCAGGCAGATCTGAGTTCAAGCCAGAGAGAGAGTTCCAGGGCAGTCAGGGCTACACAGAGAAACCCCCTCTCTCGAATAAATGAAAGAAAGAAAAAAAGAGAGAAAGAAAGAAGGAGAGAAAGAAAGAAACAGGTAGAACTAGGCAGAGACAAACATGTACTCCACCTTTAGCAGAATAGAGGGAGTGGCACCCATACCTTAAAAGCCACCATGTGCAGGCAAACATTCATATACATAAAATAAGATAAAAAAGCAATGGACCTCTTGCAAGCTGATGAGGGTACAGCAGGCTCAGAGTAAGGGCAGGTGGTGCTGGGTAAGTCAATGTGACAGAACAAGGTAAAGTCATCGGAGAAGAGGGAATACCAATGAAGAAAATGCTTCCACAAGATGGGGCTGTAGGCCAGCCAATAGTGCATTTTCTTAGTGCTTGATGGGCGAGGGCACAGACCAGTGTGGGTGGTGCCATCTCCAGGCTAGTGATTGGAGGTTCTATAAGACAGCAGGCTGAGAAACTAGTCATGGCACATACCTTTAATCCCAGCACTGGGAAGGCAGGGGCAGGCAGATTCTGAGTTCCAGGACAGCCGGGACTACGCAGAGAAACTGTGTCACAAAAACCAGAAAGGCAAAGAAGGAAGCACGAACAGCAGGCTGGGCTAGCAGTCAGTGAGCAGCACCCTCCATGGCCTCTGCCTCAGCTCCTGCCTCCAGGTTCCTGCCCTGTTCGAGTTCCTGTCCTGATTTCCTTCGATGATGAACAGAGACATGGAAGTGTAAACCAAACAAACCCTTTCCTCCCCAGGTTACTTTTTGGTCAAGTGAATTTTGACTTATCACAGCAATAATAGGACAGTTTAACACTGTCCTGACTAGGACAGTGGAAGGGAGTTTGCATAGCGTGTGGGATATGGTATTGTAACAGACCTGACAGAAATGAATATATTCTAAAGAGACGCTGATGTCTTTCGATCTGTCAGAATATTGAAACAACAGACCCTAAAGAAACAGGGACGTCTGTCCCCAGGAGTCTCGCTCTGGCAGAAGGAACCAGCAGAGCATTCAGGGAACTTGTCTCTGGGTAAGAGAGCTCGCACAGTCCTGACAGCTTGTCATACCATCTTAGAGGGTGTGGCTGAGGCCCTGACAAGCATGGTTAGTGGTGGGGGCTGCATATGTATCCTTGGCTCTGAATTTAAACTTGGGGCCAGAGAGATGACTCATGGTGACAAGCACTTGTTGTCTTGCAGAGGACCCAGTTCTGTTCCCAACACCCACATAGTGGCTCACAAGTACCCATTACTCCAACTCCATGGGAATCCATGCTCCTTTCCAGCCTCTGCAGGCATCAGGTACACATGCAGTGCACAGACTTACATGTAGGTAAAACATTCATGAAACACATAAAATGAAAAGTAAAATCTGTAACAACAACAACAATAGTAACGATTATAAATGAACTATAATTTCATCTCAGGACTCAAAGAGAGACTGGGAGGGGGGGGCATTGGATCTCCTTGCCCTCCCCCAGTGCACCTATATTGAATAAGTCTCCTTTTGCTTCTTTTTACTGTGACGTTGACTCTTTTGCTTGGCTCTTTAAGGAAGGGTAGTCAAACTTGACTTCTTAGGGTACAGCGTGGGACCTCGAGTTTGATAACAGGAGAGAAAGCTGAGAGAAAAGGAGGCCTGCTCCCCATTCACCTAGTGGCCATTCGGGCTCCGGGGATCCCTGCCTTGGCTGTTATCCTCCATGAGGACATGGAGTGCTTGTGTACTTGACTCCCCTGGGTGAGGAGTCTCTAAGACTGCAGCGGAGAGCAGCCTGTGAACTGCTGTGGTGGGGACTGCCTGATGCTTCCCAGCCATCCTCCATCTTCCCACAGGGCTCCAGTTGCTCCTGCCCACCACACTGCCTTTTGCAGATCAGGTCTCAGGGTTGGAACCTGCTGAAGGGAACGCACTATGTGAAATCTCACGTGCGCTGTCCGGGCCAGGACTTTTTGCCAGTGTAGTCCCTTCATCTTCCACTAGGTGACATCCTCATGAAGTACTTGGTGGTCTTGAGTGGGTTTGTTGTTGTTTTCGGTTTTGGATTTTTTTTTTTTTTTTGAGATGAAGAGTTTTATGCACCTTCCGTATCAAAATCTTAACATTCTAACCTGATTAGAAAAATCTAGGGGTTGGGGATTTAGCTCAGTGGTAGAGCGCTTGCCTAGAAAGCGCAAGGCCCTGGGTTCGGTCCCCAGCTCCGAAAAATAGAAAAAAGAAAAAAAAAATCTAGTTTGGCAAAGTGGTGGCGCACACCTTTAATCCTAGCAGTTGGGTGGCAGAGGCAGGTGGATCTCTGAGTTAGAAGCCAGTCTGGTCTACAGAGGAAGTTCTAAGACAACAAGGGCTACCCAGAGAAACCTTGTCACAAAACAAACAAAGAAAAAAGGAACAACAACAACAAACAAAAAAAGAAAAGTCAAGTCTGATAATGATGTTCTTTTTGTTTGTTTTGTTTTTATTTTTTCACGACAGGGTTTTGAGATCTGCCTGCCTCTGCCTCTTGAGTGCTGGGATTAAAAGCACGCACCACCACTGCCCCGCTGATGTTCTAATATTTTATGTACATGCACATGTGTACATGTGATATGCGTGTATGTGTGTGTGTATACATATGTGTGTGTCTTTGTGAGTGAGTGTGTGTGTGTAACATTTCAAACAAAAGTTTTTTTTAAAGATTTACTTGTTTTATGTATGTACACTGTACACTGTCATCATCTTAAGACACACCAGAAGAGGGCGTTGGATCCCATTACAGATGGCTGTGAGCCACCATGTGGTTGCAGGGAATTGAACTCAGGACCTCTGGAAGAGCAGTCAGTGCTCTTAACCACTGAGCCAACTCTCCAGCCCTCAAACAAAAGTTTTTAAGGAGCGTTTGGGAGCTTTGTTTTCCACTGGGCTAGCGAGGGGCCTCATGTATGCTATGCTAGCAATGCACTCTATTACTGGGTACCTTCTAAATTACAAACAAAGGGAACTCCTGTCAGGTCACATCCATTTGTCTTCCCACATCCTTTCTTCTCCTCATCTTTTGCTGTTGTTATTTGGGAGGGTTTGACTTTTGTTTTCTTGGGATGGGGTCTCTCTATGTTGTTATGGCTGTCCTAGAACTCCCTGTGTGGACCAGGCTGGCCTAGAACTCACAGAGACCCACCTGCCTCTGCCTCTTGAGTGCTGGAATGAAAGGCAGACACCACTACACCTGTCTGTGTTTGGTTCGTTTGTTTGCTTTTTGAGGCAAGGTCTCTTTCTTACCCAGGATGGCCCGGAACATAATCTTCTTCCCTCAGCCTTCCTTCAGCCTTCCTCCTGAGTACCCTGATCACAGGCATGAGCCGATGCGCCTGGCTTTTCTCATCGTCTTTAACAAAGACTAAAGGGCTAGAAAGATGACGGGAGGGAGGGTCTGTTGGCTCACATTTGTCGTAAATCCATTACCTGGATATTCTTGGTACACACATGGTACACATACAGACACAGACAGGCAGACACACACACACAAACACACACACAAATAAAATTGGAGAAAAATATTTTGGTAATTTATTTTATGTGTATGCCTGCATGGGTGCATTCTATCTATGTATATGGTTTTTGCCTGCATGTATGTCTACATACATACACTCCCAAGAATACCCAGTGCCTAAGAAAGCCAGAGAGGGCTTCTAATTCCCTAGAACTGGAGTAATTGGTGACTTGAGCTGCCACCATGTGGGTGAGAGTACTGAACACTGATTTTCTAGAAGAGCTAAGCTGTCTCTTCAATCCCAAGGGAAAAAAGTAAAATAAAATTAAACACACACACACACACACACACACACACACACACACACACACACACACAAAAACACGATTTAACAAAAGTGTAATTCTAAAGCCTGATCTAGTGACACACATCTGTGATCCCAGCACTCAAGATACTAAGGCTGATAGATTGTGTTTTGGGCCAACCTGAACTACTTAGTAAGACCCTGGGTTTTTAGTTTAGTTTTGTTTGTTTAAAATAATAAATCAGATTTATCTTTGCACGTTTGAGGGGGAGGGGGTTCACACCTACCATGGTACATGGAGGTCAAAAGACAATTTGCATTAACCATTGTAGGATTTCACCATTTGAGTCATGGGGATGGAACTCAAGGGGTCCGGTTCGGCCGCAGGTGCCTTTATCTAGTGAGCCATTTCACCAGTCAGAACTAATTATGATTATATACACCACTACCACCTCTACCATCCCACACCACCCCCAACCACGTCCACCCCCAGTACAGAGGACTTCTTTGGTGTCATGCGCGGGAGTTACCGCTCAAGTCCCCCAAGACCCTGATGTTCAGAGGAGCGGAGCAAAGGAGTATTCCTATCCTTGCCACTGCTGTTTTGTTACTTTAGTTTTTCTGAAAGATTCTCTAAAGTTCCTTTAAGAGCTTCGGCTTGATGGCCCACACTCCTTAAATTCTGAAGGCACGAGGACCACCCAGCTCCCGACGCGCCCCTACCCCATAGTACAAAAAGAGGAAGGAAAACTCAACCCACGTACTTGGGGGCGGCCTTTGCTGACTTAGATGAGAACCTGAGGAGAAGGGCCCGAAAAATGAAACATCCGTTGAAAATGATTCATTTTGATCGCATTCTCTCCAATGTCTAGGCCCCTGGCAGGTATCCCGAGCCCCGCCCCTCCAGCTGTCCCTAAAACACCTTACAGGCCCTGGCTCTCATTTCTCTTTCACCAAAGTCTAATTCCTCACCTTTCAGGCCCTGGCTGAATGCAGACTGGTCTCACCACCGGGAATTCCGTCCGGCAGTAAGTACCGGGACTGTAAACCAGTCGCACCTGCTGACCCACTAGGGTACATTCCAAGCGGAGGTGGAACCACGCTCTGTGCTCAGCAAAGATCCGGCGCCCAGCCAGTGGGTTGAGCTCGCCACCTATAGGTTCCTGGAAGTTGGCCCGGGTAGAGTCAGTCCAATATCCACTCACGAAATGAGGAAGCTCCGGAAACTTCCCAGGTCCACTAGGAGGGTGCTTTAGGCTTCTGGTGCGTCCATCTGCTTTCTTTATCATTCTAATTAACTGCCAGGGACACCCTTTGTCAGTTATGCAAATGACTGAGGTTGGTATTGTTATTACTAAGAGTCACTTGGTTGCAAAATTGTTTTGACTATACTAGTATCAAATCCTGTCCAGTCTGCAGGGAGAGGGGAGCCTCTCTGCTCCCCCCCCCCATCCCATCCTTTGAACATCTATCGAGGGGAGGCTCTCTTAACAGTCCTAGTGTGCAGGGAGGGAACTAAGGCTGAGATTCTTTGCTGTGCCTTGTTTTAGGCCTAACCTTCGGGAAATCACTTGCTTCTAGGCCAGTCAGTTTGTCTAGCTTAGAAGAGGGAAAGAGTGCACTAAACCTGGAGCCAATATAGGTAAAAAGCCCTTAGTGCCCTAAGAAAACAAAGCCCGAGGCAGGCGCATCACCAGTAGAAGGAATGATGAAGGGGAGGGAGGGAGGTAGAGAGGGAGGATGGCGTGGGGGGCGGGGCGTGGAAGAAGCAGCAGCAGAAGCAAAAGTATTATGAATGGTTAACTTGCAATTTTTCAATAAGCAACCTTTTCTTCAGTGTTGTTGACTCTGCCACTTCATGTGTGCTAAGCTTGAGCTCTGTGGTTGATTGTACCCTCAACCCCAACAACTAAACTGTTTTAGCATAAATATATATCACAAGTGGGTAGCATAAAAATTATTATTCAAAATTCACATAACTCTAAAAAGACTTTAATGTCTTCAACGTTTTTTTTTTTAATGTTTATTTTGCGTGGTACTGGGGCAAATGTGGATTTTTATGTGTGCTAGTCAGATGCTTTCATCTAGGCACACCCTTTTCTAGTCTAGTAATCAGTGCTTTTGTGGGGAGGGGAGGCAGAATCTCACTTTGTAGTCCTGGTATCCAGCCCTGGCCTGGAACTCACTTCGTAGATCAAGCTGGCCTGCAACACAACAAGAGATCTGCCTGCCACTGCCTCCAGAATGCTGGGATCAAAGACGTATGCCACAAGGATTAGCTATAATGGTTGCTTTTGGGTTTTTTTTGTTTTGTTTTGTTTTGTTTTAATTTATTTATTTATTATATTTAAGTACACTGTAGCTGTCTTCAGACACACCAGAAGAGGGCATCAGATCTCATTACAGATGGTTGTGAGCCACCACGTGGTTGCTGGGATTTAAACTCAGGACCTCTAGAAGAGCAGTCGGTGCTCTTAACCACTGAGCCATCTCTCCAGCCCCTAATGGTTGCTTTTTTGTATTGGGGCATACACAGGGTTTGCCTGAGTGTGTGAGCACAAGCGGGAGCACGAGGTCAAGTTCTCAGCACTGTCACTTATTGTCTTCTACCTTACTTTCTTAAAATAGAGTCTCTCAGTGTAACTGGTGCTAGAGATTAGAACTCAAGCCCTTATGCTAGCTACTCAGCCCTACAATGGGTGTCCTTGCTGCCACTTGAAAAACAAATCTTTGGAGACTGGCAACTCTAGAAAAGACAAGGCAGTAGAAAAAACATGGGTAGGAAGAAAGGGTTCTAGAGCTGAGAAGCCTGAAGGGCAACGGTCCAGGGCCTGGCCTTCCGGCTCCCCAGGATCTGTGCTCGCCAGGCCAATAGCCACTCTGCACCCGACTCATCCTGCTTAGGGGACGTCAGGATATAGAAGAGGACCAACATGGTAAGACTAGAGGGACATCAGGATATAGAACGGGAACAATGTGGCAAGTCCTGTTAGGTCAGGAGAGAACTAGCTCCGAATTAACCTGCCAAGGAGGCAGGTTGTGTCACTGTGAAAGCCAGGGGCAGGACACACCCCAAAGGTGGTTTAACCTGATGTGGCCAGATGAGCAGTATTTACAACCCTCCTTTTGGACATGTGACCACTCCAATCCAATGGCCGCTGGGAGAATAATAATGTAAAACCATTTCTTGGTGATCCATCCTGAAGGCAAGTTCCACTCAATTCCCATCTCTCCTTCTAACCCCCTGTGTCCCAGGGTCACCCACTGGCCTGCTGGTCTTCAAGCTTACCCATTCATCCCCAGGGGCCATTTCTGATGTGCCCTGCAGTCTCCTCTCTATCTGGAATATACCCAGCTCTCCTTCTAATCAAAGCAGGTCTCATCTTGTCACTCCCCAACTGCAGGTCCTCCCATCTGTGCACCAGAGACCTAACTTCAGCCCTGAGAAGCAGAAAAGCAGGACAAACCAGGGCAGCTGAGTAAGACAAGCCTCTTCCAGTCACTCAGGAGAAACTGTTACTCCATGAATAGCTGGGAGCTGAGGAGCAGGGCTCTGAGATTCACCCTGGGGTAGCAGCCAGACTCTACCCAGTTACAAACAGATCTTGGAGTTTCTATATAAAAAAAAAAAAATGTGAATCAAAACTATGAGACTCGCCAGGCGGTGGTGACGCACACCTTTAATGCCAACACTCGGGAAGCTGAGACGGGTGCATCTGTGAGTTTGAGGCCAGCCTGGTCTACGAACCAAGTTCCAGGACAGCCAGGGCTACACAGAGAAACCCTGTCTCAAAAACCAACCCAAACCAAACCCAAAAAAACTACGAGGCCATTTTCACCTGTCATCAAAGGGCACAACAAATAATAAATAGACCCAAGTAGGTCCCTGAAACCGACTCCGCCTTACACTGTTGGACAGAGTTTGAATAGACAAACAGGTTCCGAGAGAGATGAATGAATTGTGTGCATCTGGGTATTTGCTGTAGCCTTGCTTTCACAGCTAAAAGTAGAATCTAAGGGAGGTGGAGTTTTTGCTACAACTGTCTCATGAAATGGTTTTCTTGTTGTTTGTTTGTTATTGTGCTTTTGTTTTGTCTGGAGATTATGCCCAGAGATTTGAGCATGTTAAGCTCATTTCTTATCACTGGGCTGTGCTCCCAGCCCAACTATATATTTTAGTAAAAAGAGTATGAGGCTGGAGGAGGACTCAGTAAAGTGCTTATTGGGTAAGCACTATTTATAAAACAAAAGCAGCTGTTCAGCCTGTCTGGGCCAAGCCCTGTCCCCTGCTCAGTTGTCCATCTATACAGTAGGAGTTTGGAAGGAGAAGAGCACACTTCAAGTCTCCCACTTAACCGATCAACTGGGTACTTTAGCAGTGGCCAGGAGTTAGCATTTGATGGCATGGGGGAGGGGCGAAAAGGAAATGTCAAAGGTGAAATCAGGGTGTAATTGGGGTCACTTGTCACCTGAGGGGCAGAATCTCTTCTCTGGCTCTGAACAGATAATTGTGGGCTAAGTTGTACCTGCCTAGACTGGAAGAACCAGGATCCTGACAGCTCATGAAGATGTCAGTTCTCCAGGTTTCCCCCTGCCTCTGCCCATGGGAGAACTTAGGTGGCCCAAGGAAGGAATGGAGCCTGCAGGAAGCAGGCCTGGGGAACCTGCATGACTGCTGACCCACACGTTCACCCGAGTTTAAGCATACCTCACCCCATAGTAAACACACAGGCTGCTGCCGATTCACACTTTTCCCCACTTCAGCCAGGGTTTCTCTGTGTAGTCCAGGCTGGCCTGGAACTCACTCTGTAGACCAGGCTGGCCTCTAACTCAGATACACCTGCCCCTGCTCCCACATGCTGAGACCGAAGGCATGGCCACCTGATGACACACACTTTAATGCCAGCACTTGACAGGCAAAGGCAGGCAGATCTCTCAGAATTTGAGCCTAAGGTGGTCCATAGGGCAGGTTCCAGGTTAGTCAGGGCTGCATAGTGAGACCCCGCCTAAGAACCAATAACAATCAAAAACCGAAACCAAACCCAAAGTAAGTAAGTAAATGTAGTTTAGAAAATGCTGCCGGGCGCGGTGGCGCACGCCTGTAGTCCCAGCTACTCGGGAGGCTGAGACAGGAGGATCGCTTGAGTCCAGGAGTTCTGGGCTGTAGTGCGCTATGCCGATCGGGTGTCCGCACTAAGTTCTGCATCAATATGGTGACCTCCCGGGAGCGGGGCACCACCAGGTTGCCTAAGGAGGGGTGAACCGGCCCAGGTCGGAAACGGAGCAGGTCAAAAACTCCCGTGCTGATCAGTAGTGGGATCGCGCCTGTGAATAGCCACTGCACTCCAGCCTGGGCAACATAGCGAGACCCCGTCTCTTTAAAAAAAAAAAAAAAAGAAAATGCCTATATCCCTGAAGTCCGGTGTGGTATACATCTTTCATCCCAGCATTTTGGAGACAGAGGCAAATGAGGCTGTTGTACGTAGTGAATTCCAGGACAGCCAGGGCTATGCTAGAGAGTGTTTCAAAAAATAAACAAGCAAAACCCCCCTTTAAAAAATGTAATCCTGGGTCTGACGAGATGGCTCAGTAGTTGAGTGTATACTGCTCCTTTTCCCAGAGGACCCAGGTTGAGTTCCTCCAGTACTCAGGTCAAGCAGCTCCCTGCTTCCTGCAACTGCAGCTCCAGGGGATTCAAGGCCTCTGGGCAATATGAGTACCTGTACTCGTGGGCATAAGCCCACCCACACACATATATATAATTTTAAAATAAAATAAAAATAAATCCTTAAAAATAAACAAATGAGGGCTGGAGAGATGGCTCAGCGGTTAAGAGCACTGACTGCTCTTCCAGAAGTCCTGAGTTCAAATCCCAGGAACCACATGGTGGCTCACAGCCATCTGTAATGGGGATTCGATGCCCTTTTCTGGTGTCTGAAGACAATTACAGTGTACTCAGATACATTAAATAAATAAATAAATAAATAAATACAAACAAATAAAAATGTGACTACCACCATGAGTTCATGAAGTCCTTGGGCCGGGGCACAGGGGCTGTAGGAGGAGAGGGTAAGACTTCTGGCCTCACGTTGGCTTCCTCTCTCTTCTCTGCTAGGCACTAATGTTCTTACCTGCTATACCACAGTGTATTCAAAGGAGGTGGCTCCCATGCCGTGCTAGAGCCATGATCCTACCTATCAACTTCTCTGAGTTAGGATGCCTATGCGGACATGTGGCTGGCAGTCTTAAGATGGCCAGCTCCAAGTCTCACTGGGAAGTAAGGAACAGCAATGTGCGCTCTCAGAGAGGCCTGACCTCAGCAGGAGGCTGCATCCGTACAAAGGTTTCTGACAGATTCAGTACTAGGCCTTTCTCTTAATATTGGAGCCAAGGAAAACATTCATGAATCAGAAGCTTAGAAGTACCTCCTTCCTCCAGCTTCCTATGTCTTAGAAGCAGAGGACTTAGTTGATTTTATTTCATTTTCATGTCATGCTAAGCAGCCACTCCACCAACTCCTGTGATAGAGGAGCCTTGGCTACCTGACCAAGTCACTCCCCTGCCTGGGGCCTCATTGGCAAGAACACAGGCTTTACTTGGCTCAGAAAGCTGACTGTGATCAGGTGTCCCCCAGGTGGCTCTTGTGCAAGAGGCCAGGCTTTAAGAGGTGGCCTTCTGCCACATCTGCAGAGAGAGAGGAGCTTGTTTTCCATGCTTCTTGAGAATTCCAGCCGCTGAAGACTGAACCAAGCAAGCAGGGGCTTCTGGGAACCGTGTGCTTCTTGGGTGGGCTTTCACTTGGAAAGCGCTACCCTTCAGCCTCTGTCCGTAGCTGAGAGGGAAGCCAGCAAGAGAAGAACAAGGCCAGCAGGGACCAGAACTGCCAAGGCCGGGGACATCAGGAGCCTAGATTAAGTTAGACATGCCTGCCTTAGCCTGAGGTCAGGAAACCTAATACCTCTTCTCCTTGCTGTAGCAGTAGGGTAAAATGTGGGGTGCTTCTGGTTGTTTGCAACCAAAGAAGTAATGGACACATGGTTCTATTCACATTTTAAAATGCGTTTTTAAGATTATATTTATTTATTTAGATTTTCTGTTATTTGTTTGGTCAAGTTTTCTTGCTTAGTTTTTGTTTCTTTTTGAGATGGGGTCTCACTGTGTAGCCTTGGCTGGCCTGGAAGCTCTGTATAGACCAGGCTGGCCTAGAATGTCGAGAGATCCACTTGCCTCTGTCTCCCGAGTGAGTGCTGGGATTAAAGACATGGGTCACTATGCCCACTATTTGTTTATTTATCTTGGTGGTGTGGCACACATGAGCTAAGGTGCACATGTGGAGGTCAGAGGACAACTTGTAGGAACTGATTCTCGCTTTCCATGCTATGGGTCTTAGACATCCAACTCAGGCTGTCAGGCTTAGTATATACCTTTACTCACTGAGCCATCTTACCAGCCCTATTCATATTTTAATAAGAGGGTGACGGTGCAGAGTAATATCAGAGTAAAGAGAGTTCATAAATTCCTATCAGAATAACTTATGCAGGGGCTGGAGAGATGGCTCAGTGGTTAGGAGCACTGACTGCCCTTCCAGCACAGTTGGGCGGCAACGCAAACACATGAAACTACAGCTGCAGGGACTCCAACGCCACCTGCTGACCTCTGGGCACCCAGATACTATTCATGTGTACACGTACGCTTTAAACAGATCTTACGCAAACAACAACAACAACCCTGAAAAGAGCAGTGTACTCAAGCCTGACCTTAGCTGCTGGGAGAAGAGGTAGGAGGATGACAGAGTCAAGGTTAGCATGGGCCCATGGTTGAACTCAAGGCCAACTTGGAAAACTGTGAGACCTGGTCTCTAAGAAAACACAGCTGGATTCTAGGGGCTCACTTGCTGGTCCCTCTAGCATAACCGGTGAGCTCCAGGCTCTTTTTTTTTTTTTTTTTTTTGGTTCTTTTTTTTCCGGAGCTGGGGACCGAACCCAGGGCCTTGCGCTTCCTAGGCAAGCGCTCTACCACTGAGCTAAATCCCCAACCCCAAGCTCCAGGCTTTTTAAGTAAGGTGTAAAGCTGTGTGGTAATGATGATACATGCTTTTAATTCCATTACTCCCCAGGCGATTCCTAGGAGTTCGAGGCCAGCCTGATCTACACAGTTGAATTCTTGGACAGCCAGGGGTACACAGAGAAACCCTGTCTCAGAAAAAAAAGGAAGGAAGGAAGGAAGGAAAGGAGGAAGGAAAGAAGGAAGGAAAGAAGGAAGGAAGGAAGGAAGGAAGGAAGGAAGGAAGGAAGGAAGGAAGGAAGAAGTAAGGAAGGTATAGAGGGGCTGGAGAGATGGTTCAGGGGTTTAGAGTACTTGTTCTTGCAGAGGATCTGGGTTCGATTCCCAGAACCCACCAAGAGACCCACAACCATTCATAGTTCTAGCTCCATGGAATCTGACTCCCTCTTAGGACTTCCATGGGCATCAGGCATACATGTGCTGCACAGATAGACATACAAACAAAACACCCACACGCATAAAATAAATTAAAATAAATAAATAAATAAGGTGCAGGGCTGGAGAGCTGACTCGGTGGTTAAGGAGAGCCAGGTTCAGTCCCAGAACTCATGTCAAGATACTCACAACTGCCTATAACTCATCTCAGAGTGTGGCCCCTTTCTAGCCCCCACAGGCACCCACACAGACATGGCATATAATCACACGAATGCACACAAATACACAAAGTTAACAGTGAATATTATAAAATTTATAGAGCAACAAAGAGACAGCTGTTGTCAAGCTCTGGATTCCTGACTCACACATGCACTGTGCATGTGCCCCTCCTACACATGAACACACACACACACAAAGAACTTATATATTGCACGTTTCCACTAACAAACATTAAATAAGTAAATACAAGTGATTAAACTGAGCATGTTGGCACATACTGTAACCATAGCCCTAATGAAGCTGAGGCAGGAGGATGAGTTCTAGGCCAACATGGGCTTCATAATGAGACCACATCTAAAAATGGAGCAAATACTTCAAGTAAAATAAATACCAATTTCAAATTTGAAAAATATATTGAAATTAATCAAAGTAAGGGGCATTAATATGTTAAAGTCAAATTAAAATGCCTACCATAGAACGGCTAAAAATGTCTAATTTCTTTATAGGGGTGTCACCTCCAGAGTGTTGGGACCACCACACACAACCCTCCCTATTCCTAAAGTTACTATTATAGCACCACCTTAACCATTCTTTCATGTTTTACACTAGAAAAATAGGAGCATATATTAACACAAGGATGTATGTGAGTGCTCACAATGGAGTAGCAGTCAGCAATCAAAAGAACAAACACCTCACAGAATGAAATGCTTTTTTTCCCCCCACACAAAATGCTTTAATATTCTAATTGTTAAGCAAAAGACCAAAGCCTACATTCTTTTTTTTTTTTCCTGTATAGACTTGAGTTCAGGTATGGGGAGGGGAGTTAAGAGGGTTAAGAGGGTAGTTAGTAGAGGGACAGGGAGAGAGAGAGAGAGAGAGAGAGAGAGAGAGAGAGAGAGAGAGAGAGAGAGAGAAGTAGAGGCGAGCTATAAGGACATGGAGAGAAGGGGGGAGGGGAATGGGGAGAAAAGGGATAAAGTGGGAAGAGGATAAGAGCAAGAGAGCAAGAGGGCAAGAGAGAGGAGCAAGAAGGAACAAGAGTGCCTATGTTCTTTCTTTCTTCCCTGCTTTTTCGAGACAGAGTCTCACTGTGTAGTGTTGGCTGTACTGGAACTCTCGAACCCACAGAGATCCGACTGTCTCTGCTTCCACTGGGATTAAAGGTGTGCACCACCACTGCCTCCCAAAGCCTGCATTTTGTTTTATTTCATTTATAAAAAAAATTTAGAAAGGATTAGTGATTTCCTGGTGCTGGTATGGAAGGAAAGAGGGAGAGACTACAAAAGACATGCAAAAATATTTGAAGATAATGGAGGAATTTATGATCTTAATTGGAGTGACATTTTCTTTCTTTTTTTTAAAAAAAATTACTTAATGTATGTAAGTACATTGTCTTCAGATACTAGAAGAGGGCATCAGATCCCATTACAGATGGTTGTGAGCCACCGTGTGGTTGCTGGGAATTAAACTCAGGACCTCTGGAAGAGCAGTTAGTGCTCTTAACCGCTGAGCCATCTCTCCAACCCTCGAGTGACATTTTCATGTATGTATCTATGTCAAAATTCATGACATTAAACTTATCTTTTAAATATATGTGTTTCATTGTATATCAATTATAGTATACCAACTATAAATGTGATGTGTTAGGCACAGCCTTGGTGCATTGCAGGCACTGAAAGTAGATAAAGAACATGATTCCCATGCGTTTATGCCCAGGGAGTTGAAGCTTTGGTAGGAATGACAGCAGCAATAAGGAAATGTATTATCTCATTTACTTGGAAGGCCAGAGGCTACAGGTACAGTCTGATTGACCCCACTTCTAGTACCAGACACTGTATTTATCTACAATTATGGAAATTGTCAGGGAATTTAGCTCCAAATTACAGAATCTACTCTAACTGGTTTTAAAGGCATGGTGACTCCCATAGTCTCTGACTGGGGGTGGGGTGCTGGAGACCTGGATTTGGAAGTCAGATAGCCAGAAACAATATATACATTGTGTCAGCAGAAAGCCTGTATTGGTTTATTTTGTTTACGTAAGCTGATTAAGTAATTAATTCAGTGCTGTACTTGGGGTCAGAACCAGGGTTCTGGATGTGTGAGGCACATACTCTACAGAAAGTGTGTTTTGCTCTCATCATGTACTCTGCAGCTCACACAGGAAGGGAAAGTTTCTGCTCTCAGGACACAGCCAAGGCCAAGGCCACTGTTTCTCCAAATGCTTCTTGCCATGCTGTGCTTTACAGCATCCCCTTTCTCCTATAGCTGTCCTCTAGGTCGAAGACAGCCTTATGTGAGAGCCCTGCGCAGGGCTCTCAGTGGAGGGAAAGGAGATAGAAAACTCTCCTGCCCTGGAAAGGCAGAACTGCTGTAGAGGGAGTTTCTGTGCTGGGTGATCACAACCCAGTGAAGACCCACACTCTGGGAGAGAGGATTATTTATTGCCCCTTCACAGTTAAGGAAACTGACACTAAACCTGAAACTACTTACCGTGTTACACTGTGGAGCCTTGCTTCCTGCCACAGAGCCTGAACCTCCTAGGAAGATGAATGGAGAAAACATGACCCACCACTGACTCCTCTCTCACTAAGTCATGGCTCCTCCCTTAATCCAAAGTTCTGTAATGCAGGTACAGAAGGCAGTCCACAGGAGAGCCTGGAAAATCAGCCACACAAATCATAAAAGGCAAGCCACCATCCTAGTTGTCCCCAAACAGGGTAAAACCCACAGCTCAAGATAAAAACTAGCATTTAAAGCTGGGCATGGTTGGGGATTTAGTTCAGTGGTAGAGCGCTTGCCTAGGAAGCACAAGACCCTGGGTTCGGTCCCCAGCTCCGGGGGCGGGGGGGGGGGAGTAAAAAAAAAAAGCTGGGCATGGTGACACACACATTAATCCAGCACTTGGAAGGCAGGAGCAGGTGGATCTCTGAGTTTGAGGCCAGCCTGTTCTACAGATCAAGTTCCAGGTCAGTCAGGGCTATGCAGAGGAACTTGTCTCAAAAAACAAAAACAAACAAAACCCTACAGTACAAAGAAACAGTTTATTTTTCCCAGTAATAATTTCTCTTTATTCTTATGCATGTAATTTTTATTTTTAAAGATCAATTTATGTAAAGTTTATTAATTTATGTATCTGAGTGTTTTGCCTGCATGTATGAGGATGTATCAAATGTGTCTAGTATTGTGGGTGTCGGATCCCCCTGCAACTGGAGTTATAGACAGTTGTGAGCCACCATACAGGTGCTGGGAATTGAACCATGGTTCTCTGCAAGAGCAGTGACTGTTCTTAACTAAGCCAACTCTCAAAAAAAAAAAAAAAAAGCCCTAGGCATGCAGTACAGGTCCGAGGGTGGAGAATGGCATGTCCATCAGGCTAGGCTAGGTCTTCTCCTGACTCCCACTGCCCCTGCCTCAAAGAGTTAGAACTAAGTAGAAGTGACAGAGATAGCACACATCCTAGTTTGTTCAATGGTCTCTCTCAGTGGCTTGTTTGTTCATTTACTTGTTTTTTGTTGTTATTTTTTTTAACAGAGTCTCACTGCATATGACTGACCTGGAACTCACTATGTAGACAAGGCTGGCCAGGAACTCACAGAGGTCTGCTTCTCTGCTGACAGTTTTGTCGATTTGGCACAATCTAGAATCATCTTAGATGAGTCTCAGAGATGGTTTAGTACAGGTTGGCCTGCGGTGTGGGCACATCTGTGGGAGATTATCTTGATCCTGTTAATCGAGGTGGGAAAACCCTTCCCCAGGCAGGGGATCCCACCCTGTAGACTAGGGAGAAAGCCCCTGCATGCAAGCATACAACTATTTATTCATTCTTCTCTGCCCTTGACAGTAGAATGCTGCTTCAAGTTCTAGCTCACTTCTCCACCGTGATGGACTGTGACCAGGAATTGTGAGTCAAACTCTTTCTCCTCTGGTTGTTTCTTCCAGGATGTCCTGTATGGCAGTCAGAGGCTAACAGAATGCCTCCTTGCTTCGAGATGTAGGGGAAGAATAAGCAGAAACCTCCTGAGTCAACTTCAAAGCTAAAATTCCTGATGGGGAGAGCTTGGATAGCTTGGGCTAGAAGGAAGATCGGGGAGACCTTTGTCAATGCTTTCCACTGCACCCCTAATTTACCTTGGATTGTCACAGATACGGTTTCTGAAGATACAGACCTGAGGATGAATGCAAGAGGCTTCTTTGGAAGGTGGTGCCTGGTACACTTGTGGAGGAACGGAAAATCTTAAGTACAAGGAGCCCAGGTAAGTGGAAAGCACACAGAACATATGGGGGCCAGAAGGACAGGTTCACTCCCTTTGATGATGGCCCCCTTGCTGGCAGAGTTCACTCCAGCCTGAGAAGGCTCTGTGTGAAGACACAGTGTGACAGTAGCAGTGTGCTACCTTGACATGCCCAGGGATCTTTTTTTTTTTTTTTCTTATACAGTTGCTTATAGAGCAGCAGTTCTTTTTTTTTTTTTTTTTTTTTTTTTTTTTTTTTTTTTTTTTTATTAACTTGAGTATTTCTTATTTACATTTCGAATGCCCAGGGATCTTACAGCACTTCCTGTAGCTCCTTTAGAAAAGTTACTGGGGGGCTGGGGATTTAGCTCGGTGGTAGAGCACTTACCTAGGAAGCGCAAGGCCCTGGGTTCGGTCCCCAGCTCCGAAAAAAAGAACCAAAAAAAAAAAAAAAAAAAAAAAAAAAGAAAAGTTACTGGGGGGCTGGGGATTTAGCTCAGTGATAGAGCGCTTACCTAGGAAGCGCAAGGCCCTGGGTTCGGTCCCCAGCTCCGAAAAAAAGAACCAAAAAAAAAAAAAAAAAGTTACTGGGAAAAAAACTAAAAAAAGGAAAGAGAAAAAATTTTCTTCGAGGGTGTGGGGGCGGTGGCAGTGGTGGGGGTTGGTATTATCAGAGTCTCACCCTATTTTTCAGACTGGCCTAGGATTTACAAATGTAGCCCAGGCTGAACTGAATAACATGGCAATCCTGTTTCAGCCTCCTGAGTGCTGGGATGACAAACATGAGCTCCTGTACCTGGTTCTGTGTGATATTTTGTTTGTCTGAGACAAGGTCTCCATATGGATCACTGGCTGGCCTGGTACCCACTATGTAGCCAGGAAACTTCCAGCAATCCTCTTCTTAGCCTGGAATTGTAAGCATGCCACCACATCAGACTGAAGCTCTTATTCGGACGACAGGTCTGTGGTATCTGTATCAGCTGACAGGAAAACAGGTGCAGCTATTGCGGTGGGGGTTATATGGCGTGTTTTGGAGAGACTGTGTTAAGTGGAGATGGGGATGGGCCTACTCTTTTGTGTAATTCCACATGTACTTTCCAGGCTATGGTGCTATGCTGGGGGGCACCACATTTTGAGGTGAGTCCTGCTGATGCACAAAGGTGCAAATTCTATATCACTCAGAACCTCTAAGGCACTGGATTCAATGCCTTTGATTTTCTTCAGTAATAAAATCCATCGATAGCAAACTTTACCTCTGAATGTCAAAGTAGAAACTAGGCTCTGAATGTTCTAATATTGCATTTTACTCCCCACCTGGTCTCATTTGCACACACCTGCTGAACGAATATGTGAAATATGCTCATGTTGAAGGAATAAGGAAATGACTGAAGTTTCAACTTCAGGAACATAACCATCATCATATCTGAGCTGTCTTTGATCTCCCTGAAGGAAATAGGTCAAAGGAAATAGGACCTGTTGTTTAGAAATATTAGCGTCCACAGCCACTGCTCTCAGGATTTGAGCCTCTAAGGAATCACACAACTTTTTTTAGATCAGTAGGTAATGAGTGTCTCTTGGTGTGTTTGGGTGAGTGTGCATAGGCAGATGCTATGGTTAAAAAGAAAACAGGCAGAATAGGGTGTGGTGCTGCAAACTTTAAGCCTAGCATTTGAGAGGTAGGACCAGGAGGCCTG
This sequence comes from Rattus norvegicus, assembly GCF_021556685.1. Classification (NCBI taxonomy): domain Eukaryota; kingdom Metazoa; phylum Chordata; class Mammalia; order Rodentia; family Muridae; genus Rattus; species Rattus norvegicus. The sequence goes on from NC_141543.1 coordinate 63,120,460, forward strand.
GAGGTATCAAGTTTGAAGTCAGCCTGGTCTACGTATTGAGTTCTGAGTCAGTGGAAGACCCAGGCATTAAAACAAAAAACAAACAAACAAAAAAGCTGGCATATTCCTGTAATGTCAGCACTTCAGAGGTGGAGGCAAAAGGATTAGGAGTTCAAGGTCAGCCTTGTCTACATGAGACTCAAAAACTAAAATGAAGAGTAGGGTCTGGGGAGGTAACTCACTAAATGTTTGCTCTGCAGACATCTGAACTCAGGTTCAGATCCCTAGAGGATATGTGTCTGTAACCCTAGAATCAGGTGCTAGTGTGGCAAAACAGGCGGGTTCTAGAACTTATTGACCAGCCAGCCTAGCCAACATAGCAAGCTCCAGGTTCAGTGAGACCTGTCTCCTCACCTCAAAGAACTAATATAAAAACTCCTCCTGGAACATAACCTGAGATTGTCAAGTTGACAGCATCAACCACCACACCTAGGCAGGCTTCAAACCTTAAATCTTGTTGTCTCTGACTCTCAAGGGCCAGAGCTATGTAGCCATCACATTTGTTTAAAGAAAAAAACACAAAAAAACAAAAAGCTTTCTTTTGGTGTGCGTATGTATGTGGTGTGCTAACCATGTGGAAGTTTTTATGTTCCTCTAAAGCACCAAAAAGGAGAAGAGACTGAATACTTCATAAACTAAATATTTATTACAGTTAGGAAACAGTGAGCAGAATGAGCCTCGTGAACAGTACTGGCATGTCTGGATGTTCACATACAAAACAATAAAGCTAGACCCTCACTTAATAGTATATATAAAAGATAACTCAGAGTAGATAGAATATAGATCTAAGTGCCAAAATAATAAACGCACCCCTAAAAACGGCTTTTCTTTTTTTTTCTTTTCTTTTCTTTTTTTTCGGAGCTGGGGACCGAACCCAGGGCCTTGCGCTTGCTAGGCAAGCGCTCTACCACTGAGCTAAATCCCCAACCCCAAAAATGGCTTTTCTTATTTTGTATTCTAAGATTGAAATTTATATATTTTTAGATATTTTTCACTTAAAAATGGGTTTTACTTTCTGTATAGGCTCATCTGCCTGGAACACATAATACAGCCCGGATTGGCCTTGGCTTGAATTCATGACCATTCTCCTTGCTTGGTCTCCTAAATGCCAGGAGTACAGGTGTGATGGTTCACCTGCATATATTTTACCTTTTGTTTTTTAAAATATTATTAAAATTAAGCATGAGAGATATGGCTTCAAGAACTCTCTGCATACCAGTTTGTACTGCCAGATCTAGCTACTGCCCTGTCATGCCTACAAACCTCAATTTACCATGTCTATAGTGATCTCAGGAAATTATCCTGTTATTAACTTTGTAAGATTGGCGTGGCAGGCAGAAGCAAGAAGCTCTCTGTGATTCCAGGACAACCTGCTCTATCTACATAGTGAGGCTCTGGGTAGACAGAACTACATGGTAAAATTCTGTCTCAAAAAACAAAAAGAGGCTGAGTTGATGGCGGCACATGCCTTTACTGCCAGCGCTCAGGAAAAGTGAGTTACAGTACCTGCTGGGCAACACAGAGAGAAATCCTATCTTGGAAAAACCAAATGAACCAAAGGAACCAAAACCAAACAAACAATAAAACCCAGAAGGGGCGCTAGAGAGATGGATCAGAGGTTAAGAGCACTGGCTGTTCTTCCAGAGAACCAGCGTTCAATTCCCAGCACCCACATGGCAGCTCACCAATGTCTGTAATTCTAGCTCCAGGAATTCCAGGAGCTTCACAAAACACCAATGCACATAAGATAAAAATAATAAACAAAACAAAACAAAAAGAAAGGCATTCCAGAGGAAGTCATTTCCTTCCCAGATTAGAAGACTGTACCCGTGTACCCAAAGATGAGAGTGCTAGGACACTGGATCAGCAGCGGACATACTCCCAGGGAAGGGGGGATGTGTAGTGTCTCAGGAGCAGAGTGTGAAGATGAGGTCCAGTGAGTCAGGACAGAGATGGCGGTTTGGAATACTCGATGGTGAAAGGCTATTGAACTATAATGGGGAACTTGCATCTTGTCAAAAAACGGGGGTTAGAGGAAGAGGAAAGATGTGAGGGTGGTGAGGAAGGGTTACTGACTTTTTTTAAGTAGAAGAGAGACAATATCAGATTTGCATTTGAGTAGGTATGCTGTCAATAGAGGATAGATGGAGGGAGCCATGGGCAAAGCCAAGCCAGTGGCCAGCATACCCTTCCTAAGGTTGTGGAGGCTTAGATTAGGAGCGTCTTTGGACATTTAGGTTTTGGTGGTGGAATCGATATAGTTGGGAGAAAGGCAAGGATGGCATTCCTGTTTGTGACCTCACAGAGGTGCAGGTTGAGAGGTTCACAGACCTCTCCTCATCTGGCCTCACCTGAATCTGGTGCCTTCAGAAGACAGTTTCCTCAGACCTCCTGGGGAAGGCTGTCTCTCCTTCATGGACTGTGGATCTCAGCACATTTCGATATTCTCAATCACCTCGCCCAACTCTCCCTCCATCTTCTCCCTCTTTTTTCTTCTCCTTCCTCGAACTATAGCTCTTTTAGCTGTACCCAATGTAGTTCAGGCTAGCCTTGGACTCCCTGTGTAGCCCAGGGTGGCCTTGGATGGCCCTGTGGAGCCAAGGATGATCTTAAGCTTCTGATTTCCTGAGTAGTGGTCTCCATGCTCAGTTTTATGAGGTTCCAGGACTTTGTGCATACTAGGCAAGCACTATACCAACTGAACCACATTCCTAGCCCTAGTTACTTTTTCTTTGGCGCTATAATCTGAAAAATGCATTTTTCAATGATGTTGACCCTTGGTTCTTAGCATTTTTCTTTATCCTACTTCAACTCTGATCCTATAAGGGAATTAATCAACCATGGTGATGACTCAATCAGTACTCTAACACCTGCATGACTTCCTCTCTTCCTTATGCTACCAATCAGCTTCCTCACAAGACCAGCTCATTAGCCATAACCACAGCACACCCTAACTCTTGGTTTCAAGTCACCTACACTAAGCACCATTTTCTGTCCTTCCAGCTCACTTGTGTGTCTCCCACAGGTCTCCCACCTCATGTCCCTGTCATCTGTACCACCTTTAACTACTCACTGGCTACCTCTTTTTTTTTTCTTTTGTCTCTTCCTTGCTTAGTTCACTACTATAATCACTCTGTCCACCAAATCCATAACACATTTGTTTATCTGCCCACCTGCCCTGAGCAGTCATGTAAGGAGCGTTATGTGTAAAGACATGTACCCTAGAAACTTCCACTAGTTCTCTCATTTGCATTTTCAGTTCAGGACACAAGCCCCCAAGCCCCAAATAAGCAGCCATCACTGAGATCTGTCTCCACTTCCTGTCTCACCTTCAGCCTAGTTTACTCTGCTCAACTTTAGATGCTTAGGGCTATTCAGATTCTTTTATTCTGGTAAACGACAGGAACTTCTCAGTTGCTAAACTCAGTGCGGACTTTTGAGAGCTCCTTTCCCCCATGTCTCAGTGGCATGTGTAGATCACCATTCTTTCCTCCTGGGAGCACTTTCCTATCCTGACTTTTGTGAAATCTACTATACACCGGGCTTTCTTCTCTCGTACTGATTTTTCTGAGCCACCATTGCTGGCTCCTGCTCATCTGTCTGATCTTTAAATGTCTGTTTCATAGCTTCAGCTTGGTTTTCCTTCCTTCTTTCCTTTCTTCCTCTTCCTTTCTTTTTTAATAAACAAGAGTAGGGTATGGTGGTATACACCTTTAAACCTAGCATTCAACAGGTACAGGCAGCAATGTCTTGGAGTTTGAGACCACTTTGGTCTACATAGTGAGTTCAAGACCAGTCAGAGCTACACCAACAGGACTTGTCTCAAAAAAAGCCAATATAAATAATAACAATGATAATAATAATGATGATGATGATGATATATGTAGTGTATATATAGCATGGTGTGGTTATGGTTAATGAGACTGTCTTGTGGGGAAGCTGGTTGGTAGCATGAGGAAATCAAGGAGGTATTAGACAGGGTACTGGATGTGTCATCATCATGGCTGATTAGGTCCCCTAAAGGACCAGAAGTGAAGTAAAGTAGAATATATAATATAAATCATTGTGAAATGCTTCATTATATATTGTATACTGCATAATGTACATTATGTATAAATACACTATATACACCAGACCACATCCACGTCCCTCCCACAGCTTCCTGCTTCATGGATTCCACACTCACACACTCCTTGTGACCTGGCCTCTGCTAATATTCCTGTCTCAGAGTTCCTTGTTCCTTAGGCACCAGTGGAGCTACTCTGCTGGCCTCCTTTTCAGACTGGATGAACTGAGCTCTGAATACCCCAGAATCTTCACAGTGGCTATTCCCTATTCCTGGAATGTTGTTCACTAAACTATTCCAATGCTGCTTCTTCTTTATAGTCTAAGATCAGGTACAATGTCCTCCAAGTGCCCTCCTTGAGTCCCTTATCCAGAAAAGACCTCCTTTTCTTTCTTTCCTTTTCTCCTCTTTGTTTTACAGAGACAGGGTTTCTCTGGGTAGCCTCGGCTGTCCTGGAACTCACTCTGTAGAACAGGCTGGCTTTGAACTCACTGAGATCCACCTGCCTGCCTTGTGAGTGCTGGGATTAAAGGTGTGCACCACCACCTCCTGGCAAAGGGACCCCTTTCTAATGCACACTTGTCCTATTCTTGTCCATTGTATCAGTTCAGGTAATTCAAAGGAATAAGTTTACCATTTGTTTTGTTTTGTTTTTGAGACAGGGTCTTGCTGTGTAGCCCTGGAACTTGCTATGTAGACAGGCTATCCTTGAACTCACAGAGATCTGCCTGCCTCTGTCTGCCAAATGCTGGAACTAAAGCTGCATGCCACCGCCAACACTGAACATCTGTTTACTTCTGTGCCAGTGTCCTGAGGACAGACTTGTGGTCTGTGTCCTTCACACCTGGGCCTCAGGTTCTGGGAGGCATTTCCAGCTGGAAGTAGGCATGTAACAGTGTTCATGAGTCAAAAGAACACAGGACTAGATAGCTGCACATGCAGAGGAGCCTCTGGTAGGAGAGCAGGGCTACAAGTATGGATTTAGAAATACTATAAAAACGTGTGGAGTCCAGGGGTGCTGGTACAATTTTGTAACCCCAGCTTTGGGGAGTAAGGATCTGCCAGCATGAGCTACCTAGAGAGCTTGTATCTTAACCAAACCAAACCAAACCAAACCAAACCAAACCAGTAAGATGTCCAGTTGATTTCAATACTATATGACCCGCATGGTAGAAAGAGAGAACAGATTTCCATTAGTTTCTATGTCACCTCCATACCCAAATAAATAATGTAATTAAAAGAATTTCTTGCAATGGGTTATAGCTTAGTCAGTGTATTTGCCTAGTATTGATATGTCCTGGGATCTTTGGGAACTAAATAGATGGCTTAGTGAAATAAATAGAAAAGTCTTAACTAGGATTGGACACAACCATGTTAACAGGCACCTGTGAAAACAGGGTAAGAGCCATAACGCTAAAACATTGAGACCTGCCTTTTTCAGAATGGAGCAAGGACCCCAGTGCTGTGGCAGCACCTCATTCATCTCAGAGAGACATGAATAGGTCGCCTGCTCATTCTAGACAGACACCAGTGTCAGGGCAAAGAAATGATCCCGCCTAAGACACATGAACCAAATAGCCATTAGGTGACTTATGGGAACTTAGAGGACTCATCTACCACTGAAAACTCTCCTCAAAGAGGGAGGGGCCTTATGGGCCGCCTCATGTGTCTTGTGTCTTGGAAGCGCTCACCAAGATATTACTGGGCCCAATCCCGTGAGGGTCTCATGCAGGAAATTCAGTTGGTCTGATGTGAAAATGGTGACAAGCCATGTGGTGCCTACAGGACAAAGTTCTACACAATTTATCTGACTCCAAGAATGGGGAAAGAAAAGGATGCCCATGGTCACCTCCTCCACGCAAGTCTGACCCAAACCCTAGTTTGTAGTGAGGCCAAGCAGGAAAATGTCAGAAGAAGTATATATGCTATTAACATGTCATATTAATAATGATATATTGTGTATTAAACAAATACATTATTAAAATAAGTAGTTTAGTGAGCTTGTATGATCAATATGCAAAAATATATTGATTTTTATTATATTTTAAAACAGGGTCTTACTATACAACATGAACTGCCATGTACTAGCTATGTAGACTAGGTGAATGTGGGGAACTCAGTCACCTCCCAGTCTATGTGTCTCAGGGGCTGATATTTAAAGGCATGTTTAAATATCATGATGTTTAAAAAATTATTTATTACGGTAAGAGACAGAGACAGAGAGGTATATGTGTGTATATATGCCAGGGCATGAGTCACAGGATAACGGTGGGATTGGCCTTCCATCTTTACATGAGATCCAGGGATTGAAGTCAGCTTGCCAGTGTATGTGGCAAGCTTCTTTACCCACTAAGCTATCTTGTCAGTCCCTCTTAACTTCTTCCCTTTTCTTAACATTTATTTGACACAAGGTCTCACTCTGTAGTTCTGGCTATCCTGGAGTTATGTATATCAAGCTAGTCTTCAACTGAGAGATCCACGTGCCTCTGCCTCCCTGCCTCGGAAGAGCTCAGACTACAGGCATGAACTCATACTTGACTCAATTGTCAGTTTTTCACTGGGTGTTGGAGAATTAATCTAGGGCTTTGCTATGTTAAACATTTTCTGTACCACTGAACTCTGTTCCCAGAGGCACACAATTCATTCTGAGCACAAGCACATGAATTTTAAAAACAAAAAAAGTATACACTAAGGTATATTACCATTTAAAAATGTCAAAAATAATGTTTTTAGCTGGTTGTGGAGGTACACAGTTTGAATTTCCAGCATCCAAGAGACAGAAGCAGCCGGATCTCTATTTAAAATAAATGGTTTAGTGAGTTTGTAGGATCAATAAACTTGAGGCCAGCCAAGTGTACACAGAGAGTTCTAGGCTAGCCAGGGTTGTACAGTGAGACCATGTCTCGAAATAAAGACTAAAGATGGCTAAGTATGTTTGTTGCTATTGCAGGTGACTGAGATTCAGTTCCCAGCCCCCACAGGGCAGATCAGAACTGTCTGTAACTGCAGTTCCAGGGGATCTGACGTCCTCATCTGACCCCCACGGGTTCTGACACTCACATGGTGTACATAACTAAGTGCAGGCACTCACACATACGCAAAAAGTCACTAATTAAAAAAAAAAGATTTATGTGTGAGTGCCTGCAATATGTATGTGTAGCATGTGGGTGCTTGGTGCCTGTGGAGGCCAGGTGGTGGCTTTGGAGTGTCTGGAACTGGAGTTACAGGTGCTGGGACTGAATATTTATCTACATTTTATGTATATGAATGTTTGCTCTTTATATGTCTGTGCACCCTGTTTTTGCCTGGTGCTCTTGGAGGCCAGAAGAAGGTGTTGGATCCCTTGGAACTGGAGTTACAGGTAGTTGTGAGCTTTCGTGTGGGCTGGGACTTGAACTTGGGTCTTTTGGAAAAACAACTAGTGCTTTTAAGTGCTGAGTCATCTCTCCAGCTCTAAACTTAAACTCTTATACACAGTTAAATTGGTACTAATTCTGGGTGTTTAAAGACAGGAACCTGGGTAGAGTCCTGAGTTAGAACAGTTGTCTATGATATGTAAGGCCCTGGATTCAAATTATACCACAAAATAAATAAACAAATAATAAAAACATTTCCACATTTAAATATTTAAAATTTGCCTTACATTCTTATCAGAATTTATATGCCAATGTGCTCCAGCAAAATAAAGGCATAATGAAAAGATTTCAACTTCATATCTAGGATGCAGTAGTCTCAGGAAGTGAGAACCAGCGGTAGGAAATCCTAGGACCCGATCATGTAGTAAGCATGGGCCTATCAATCAGCCCAGACCAGAGGGATCGTATAGTGGGTTCTAGGAGGAAGGTTTCCAAGAAAAAGGTGGCTTAAGAAGATCAAGCAGTACTCTGGGCAGCGGAGGGAAGCAAAAGAGATCAATTATACTGAAGGTGCTGCCAGAAAAAAATATAATTAGAAACTCTAAGCCAAAGACAAATTCGTATAAGGAATAAATGTAATTACATTTCAGAATTTGGCTCTCCTAGTCCACACTTATAAAGTCAAAATAGTATAGAAACAATTTAACGAAATAATTAAAAATAATAGAATTTAGGGAAATAAAGGATGGAAGGTAATATAAGACATTTAAATCTCTACTGGTTGCAGCAAAAGTAGACATTTAAGGTCTAAAATGGGAACATAAGAAAATCATCATAGGACTATGTTCTATGAATCTGTTTGTCTGTCTGTCTGTTTCTGTGTATGTGGGAGGGAGATGTGAATACAGGTATTCGAGGTCAGAGGAAAACTTGCGAATATTGGTTCTCTGCTTGTACCATATAGGTCTGAGGGGTCAAACTCAGGTCATCAGATTGGTGGCAGAACCCCTTGACCCACTGGGCATTTCAATGGCAGTCAGCCATATGCTCTGGAGAGATGAGGTAATCACCGCAAGGACTATATCCATGGGATTGGAAAGGGCTGGCTCATGGCAAGGATGAGAATGGGCTACTACACAGAATTTCCGTTTTTCAATATAAGCCATCATACCTTGTTTGATTATGAATTATGGCTATGCACTGCTTCAGTAAAATGTAAAATAGGGTTAGGAATATAGCAATTGTTAGAACACTTGTCTAGCAGACAGGAAATCCTGGGTTAAATCCTCAATATTGCTTTAAAAAAAAGAAAAACAGAAAGAATAAAAGATACTTTTTCTGTGTAGCGGTGGTACATGCTTTTAACTCCAGCACTTGGGAGGCAGAGGCAGGTGGATCTCTTAAGTTCAAGGACAGCCTGGGCTACACAGAGAAGCTCTGTCTCTCAAGAAAAAAAAAAAAGATTTACTTCTGTAGAAGAGTATTTTGCCTGCCTGTATATATGTGTTCCATGTGTTTGCCTGGCATAGGAGTCAGCAGAAGTCAGATCCCTTGGAACTGGAGCTGCAATTCTGAGCTGTCATTTGGGTAATGGGAATGAAACTTGGGTTCACTGCAAGAGCAGTGAGAGTTCTTAACCACTGAGTCATCTTTCCAGCTCTGCCTTGGCAAGCAAAAGATATTTTAAAGGGACTATTTTACTCCAGGAAGAATTTTTATTTTTAAATTTTTTTTGAGGTAGGCTTTCAGATAGTCCAGTCTGGCCTCAACTTTGTATGTTACTGAGGATGACTTTGGACCACTACTGATCCTCCTGCCTCCACCTCCTAAGTGCTGTAATCACAGGTACGTACCACCAGGTCAATTGTGGGGGAGTGCTTTCTGAAATAAACTTATGAAAAACTAGTAGATATCCTAGGACCTCTTGCCTCTTTCTGTAGGTAAAATTTGTATTCAGTGAGAGAAGACATCGCAACAGGCACTTCTGATGAGAATTCTCAGAGAAAGGGATCTATTCTTCAAGACTTCCATTATTTGTATTGATTTTCTCACTCTCAATAAATATTGACCTTTAAAAAATTATTGCCAGAGGTGGTAATATATTCCTCAAATCCTAGCGAGGCTGAGGCGCAGAGGAAGAGGCAGAGGCAGAGGCAGGTGGATCTCTTAAGTTCAAGGCCAGTCTGGTCTACAGAGTGAGTTCCAGAGTAGCCAGAGCTACACAGAGAAACCCTGTCTTGAAAAACCAATAATAGGTAAAATTATTATGTGTATGAGTATTTTGCCTATATGTATGTATGTCTGTATATATATCACATGTGTGCCTTGTACCCAAACAGGCCAGAAGAGGATTGATTCCCTGAAACTGGAGTTACAGTTGTGAACTTGTAAGTGGGTACTGGGACTCAAACATGGGTCTTTTGGAAGAACAGCCAGTGCTCCTAACAACTGAACCATCTTTCCAATCCTAAAACATAAAATTTTACATCCAGCTAAGTTGGTATTATTTCTGGGTGCTTTAAAATAGGAACTGGGATACAGTCCTGAGGTAGAGTTCTTCCCTGAGTGAGGCCCTGGGTTCAATCCATATTCAGAATTCATATGCTAATGTGCTTTAGCAAAATAAAAGAGAAAGAATAGACATGTAAACAAAGCACCGATACACATGAAATAAATAAAAATAGAAATTCGGACCGTGGAATAGAATAGAAGACGTAGAAATCAATCCACCCAAATATAGCTACCTGACTTTTGACAAAGATTTCAAAAATAAACAGTAGAGAGAAGACAGACTCTTCAACAAGTGTTGCTGGGGAAACTGGCTATCCATTGGTAGACCAACAGAACCAGAACTTTGTCTTTCACTTTGTACTAAAGTACATTCAAAATAGATTAAAGACTTTAATTTAAACATCATTATTGGGCTGGAGAGATGGTTCAGTGGTTAAGAGCACTGACTGTTCTCCCAGAGGTCCTGAGTTCAATTCCCAGCAACCACATGGTGGCTCACAACCATCTGTAATGAGATCTGATGCCCTCTTCTGGTGTGTCTGAAGGCATCTACAGTGTACCTAGAATAAATAAATAAATTAAAAAGCCATTATCATTATTTCTTTCTGAGAGACGGTCTCGCTAGTCCTGGCTGACCTGGAACTTACAGAGATACATGCGGCTTTACATTCTGAACGCTGGAAGTAAAGTCATGTGCTACTATGCCTGACCCTTTATTTTATTTTATTTTTATTTATTTTGTTTATATATTTTCAAAGACCTAAATGTAAGGCCTGAGACTCTGAAAATATTTTGAGATACAGGGATAGGCAATGGTTTTCTGAAACATCACACCAGGAAATAGCACAAATTGACAAATGGTGTTACATGAAATTAAAATAGCAGAGGAAACAACTACCAAGGGAAGATACAACCTGTGGAGTCTGAAAAATCATTTCAGGATCTATATCTCATAGATAATAGCTAGAATCAATAACAAAGAAGAAGAGGAGGAGAGGAAGAGGAAGAAGAATAACCCCAAGAACAACAAGAGAAACTCAAAACCAAGAAAATTCATCAAATCAATAAATGGGCAAAATAAGGAAGTTTTCAAAAGGAGTACAAATGGCCAATAAATATATGAAAAGTTGTTTAAAAATATCTTTAGCTGCCAAGGAGACACAAATCTAAACTTGAGAGCCCATCTTTCCCTCGTGTAGTAATTTTTATTATATGCCTGCCAGAATCTGCTTCTCTCGTTCACTTTACTTGGAGCTCACAGAAGCTTCAGGCTTTTGTAGGTACCTGATTTCCTATGAAGTTTTTGTTTCCTACAGTCCAGGTACAGGGAACTAAGGATTGAATAAACACGTATTGAAAGAACAAACAAAATTGACCATCATTGTTATTTTTTTTCTTCCCCTTTCTCTGTTTATTGCTACAGTGTTGACAAAGCACAAAACTGGGAAATCCACAAGAAGGTTGGATACGGTTGACTTTTCCTAATCTTGGATTTCACACTTGGACTTTACATGGTAGGTGCCTTTCTTGATCAAAGGTGTCTGATCTATTATGGATCCCCACCCCCAGATGGAGATTGGGTCTCACTATGTAGCAAAGCATGTCTGGGGTCTTCTCCCAATCCTCCTGCCTCAGCCTTAGTATTGGGATTACAGGCAAATACCACCTGAATCTGAACCATGTATCAGGTTGTGCTAATCACAACTCTGCACTTTACTCACAGTCTATTTATTAAAACGTTTTCTGCTATGAGATTCATAACATTTTATTTCAAGGACCATTCTGTGCATTCTTTATTAATTACCACCATGCACTCTGTTTTGTGGCTGTTTAAAATGGGGCACACGAGTAGTAAGTTCGGCTTTATAACAATGACTAATTCGCACACCTCGGATGTAATGTTGGATGGCTGTAGGTTCTCGTCAACATCTACCACTTCTGGTCCCATCACTCTCAGACCGGCTGCTTATATCGGGAGGCAGCGTCCTGACCCTCCGCGACCTCTTTGTCATGGCGTCCGCGGGGCGTCTAATAGCCGACGCTTTCGCAGCTGGGCGGGCGTGGACCTTCCCAAGATGGCGGGGCTGAGCCCACTGCGCGCGGTGGGCGGGGTTCCGACGCCGGAGGCGGGGCAGCAGGGCCGAGGGGTCGGGCTAGCAGGCGTGCCGCTTCTGAAGTAGGCAGGCTCAGCGCGCTTGCGCGGAGCGGCCCTGCGCGCAGTGAGGCAGTGGCGGGGGAAGGCACCGGTGGGGCCGACGGGCGGGCTGAGGAGGGAAGCGGGCGAGCGAAGTCCCAGTGCGCGCCGCGGCGGCCCGGGTACCCTCCCCTTCCGGGCGTGAGCCGCTGAGAGGAAAGCCGAGCGGAGCGGACTCGCATAGGCAGCGAGGTGCTTCTCGGGTCTCCCAAGACCGGCCTCCCGCGGCTTCGGCGCTCCAGTCGCGGGGCCCGGGTTCCTCAACACACCTAGCTTCAGCCACCGTCAGAGCTTGTCCCCCATCCGTCGAAGTCCCGGCGGCAGCCCGGGCTCTTGGTGGGGAGGATGACGGAGCTGCAGTCGGCACTGCTACTGCGAAGACAGCTGGCAGGTGAGCGGCGGGGCGCCGGGCCGCGATCGCGGACTGACGAGCCACTCGCCTCCTCTTGCCCGCTCCGAGGCTGGGTGTTGGCGGGCCGCGGGCCGCGAGGGTGGGAGCCCGCAGGTCGCGGCCGGCCGGCGACACTGCTGGCCTGGCTGTGGAGGGTGTTGGGGGCGGGGACGCGCCCCAGCCTCGCCCTCGGACGGGCCGGACGCCCAGGGCGGCTGCCCCCTCCCCCACGGCACTGGGGCGTTGCGGGGGAGGGGCGTGGGTCCCGGCCGGGCCGACCCTCCCTGAGGGGCGGATCCCGGGCTCAGGTGCGGCGGAGGCCGCGGGACCTCAGGGACCCCGGGGACCCCGGGAGCTTGCGGGCCCCGCGCGTCTGCGAGTCCGAGCTGTGTCGGGGGCCGGATAGGGGAGGCGCGCCAAACTTCTGGCCCGGCAGCGCGGGGTCCGTGGAGTTAGGGGAGACAACAAAAGCGACGGCGGGGCTGGCCTGGGTGCTGGCGCGGGGCACCGAGGGCTCGGCGGGGAGCGCGACTCCGCTTTGCCTGCCTCCGCCTGGCACGAGCTCGGGCTGCGCCGCCCGTCTGGGGGAGGGTGGGCGCGGGCGCTGAGGAGAGCCGCTCGCTGGCCGGCCGGGGCTTTGTGCTCGGCGCGGCTCGGGCTCCTTCGCCCAGGCCCGCAGCCACCGGCCTGTGGCCGGCCTTAGGCTCTGGCCAGGGGCGGCGGCTAAGTGCCTCCCCCGTGGAGTCTCTTTCCCCCTCCCCCATTGTCCCGGCCTCCGGCCGTTTGCGGCTTCCAGGTTGACTTTTTAGGGGGTTGGCTCCTACTCTGCTAGGACTGTGTGAGCGGAGCATGCGCGCAGGAGGCGTACGTGTGCGGAGTGGAAAGGGGGGAGGGAGGAGGCGGGTTGGTGCCTTCACAATGCCGCCCCACGTGCTGCCAGATTTAAAGAGAAATGAACCGGTAGTTACCCCTGCTGTCTTACGCCAAGCGTGTGTCTTGCTTGGTACAGGCCATTTCACCCCTCCTCAACCTGTAGCCAGTCTCCCCCGCCCCCCGCAGCTCTCCTTTAAACTTAGAGCTGAAAGCCGGACTGTTGATAAGTGAGATAGATTTCTATGAGTTTGAGATGTTAGTTAAATCACTTTTATGGCTTCTGAAGGAAAAGGTCGACACGGTGTTACAGATTGTATAATTAGGTTTATTATTAGACCATGAGCTAGCAGGTTTGGACAAGTATTAAAATTCTAGGTGGTACAGGGATTTGAAGTCGATGGAAAAGTTAGGACACCCATCAGAAATATTTTCGAAAGAAGTGAAATAATTTATTGCAGCTTATTTTAAGACATTCTTTTTCTGTGATCTTTTCTCCCTTTATTTTAAAATTTTTGTCTTAATTCTTTATCGAAGCCTGCCTGGTCTACAGTAGTGGATTCTGGGACAGCCAGGGCTATGTAGAGAAACCCTGTCTAAAAAAAAAACCCAAAACACAAAAACCAAAACAACAAAAAAACCCAATAAAACCAACTTTATCTGAATTAGTTTTTATTACGTGGCAGATTATTAACTAGACTGTAAGCACTGAATATTAATAACCTTACATAATGGAAATGACATACATTTTAAAAGGTACAAAAGATTTTACAGTTTAACAGTACCACTATGTTAAAATAAGACCCATTTGTGAGCATGCCTTTTGGGAGGGGGGGCGGGTTCTCTATGGAGTCCTTGGCTGTCTGGAACTCACAGAAATACGCCTGCTTGCCTCTGTCTGTCTCTCTGTATGTTTGTCCTGTCTGTTTCTATCCTCCCTCTCCCTTTCCCTCCCCCCATCCTCTTAAGAGACTTTCTCTTGTATAACCCTGATTGTTCTGGAACTCGAGATGTAGTCCAGGTTGGCCTTGAACTTAAACAGATCTGTTTTCTGCTTTCCAAATGCCTGCCCCCACCTTCTTCCTTCTTGTCCTCTGAGTGCTGGGGTTTGAATTCTGTGCCACCACATTAGGCTTGTTTATAGTTTGTCATTTTTTTAAAGATGTATTTTATTTATATGAGTATGCAGTCACTATCTTCAGACACACTAGAATATGGAATTGGATCCCATTGCAGATGGTTGTGAGCCACCATGTGGTTGCTGGGAATTGAACTCAGAACCTCTAGAAGAGCAGTGCTCTTAACCACTGAGCCATTTCTTCAGCCCAGTTTAAGTCATTTTTAAGGGATACTTAATTAACTTGCTTAAAAATGCATGGAACAACGTTTGTTAATTGAAATGCGAAAATATTAAATTTATTTGGGAAGACTGAATAAGCACCTAAAAATAAATGCTTTTCTTTTTCACTTTAGCATTTTTTAAAAATGAGTTTTCTTATCACTTGAAAATAGTAAAGAATGGTAAAATGTAATCTTGAAATTAGTGAACTCGTATAAATGCCTTAAAATTACTAAAGTGAGTTGAGTAGGTAACATAATCTGGTAAAGTGTTCTCAGTGCTAGAGTTTCAGAAACTTATAGTAGTGTCTGCATTTGTTGAGCTAATACTGTGCCAATGATAAAAGGTTTTGATTCACCTAGGAGAATTTATCCTATAATGAAGAGCTTTGTTACTTCAGTAGTTGAGCAGAATGGTTCCCTGAGTTACAGAATTTTTCATTTTTGGTACCATGACATTTAGAGCAGTTGTTGCTGTGGAGGGTTATACCTGTTCAGTAAAGGTTACAGCATTCCTGTCTGAACTTAATACATACCAGTAGTACATCCCCTCATTTGTGACCGTGAAAAATATATCTATTGCCCAAGTGTCCCCTGAGACTGAGTCATTGGATTATGGTGTGTCACCATTGTGGCTATTGGGAAGCCAGTAAGAACACCTTACACACACATGTAATCAGATAGCTTGTGTATTTCTCAGTGTTATTATTAGATTATGACTTACTCCTTTACAGGTTTAGTGGCAGTTTTTTTGTTTGTGTTGTGATGCATTATATTAAACACCAACCAAGAAGTCCCTCAGTACAATAAATCAATTAAAAAACATTTTAAAGGTATTATAAACCCAGGTTAAAATAGAATACAGAGCTAGGCATGGTGGCACATGCCTTTAATCCCAGCATTTGGGAATGCATTTGAGGCCAGCCTGCTCTACATAGATCTAGGACAGCCAGGGCTACATACACATTGTCTCAAAAAAAAAAAAAAAGTACGAAAATTAATCATTCTTCTCCTGACCAAGAGTCCTCTTTGAGAGACCTTGAATTTGTAGAGATTACTTTTTATATTTTATTTCAATTGAGACATTATCTTGTTTTGCTTTGTAGTTCAAGATAGGTTTAGAACATTTGGGCTGCCCACCTCTACCTCCCTAGTCTGGGTTACAGGCCCCTATAGGCAGCTGAAGAGGTGATGTACTTAATGGCTTCTTGGCTGAAGACTGACATGTACCAGCCACTGTTATTTTACACATTATCTCATTTAATCTAGCACTAGGCAAGTGCTCTACCGCTGAGCTAAATCCCCAACCCCCTGTTGAGCTATCTTATCTGTCCCCATGAAGTAGAATTTGAAAATCAAATACCATATGTGATGGTGTTCTCCTTTGGTCCCAGCACTTGTAAGTCAGATGCATATGGATCTCTGAGTTCAAGAAAATCCTTAGCTAATAAGACCCTGTCTGGGTTGCTAGGATGGGGGTGGGGAATCTCAAATTCTCAAAATTAGTTTACTCATTAAATACCATTTTAGTATTATCATTTTTTCATCTTAGTAAAACTTACTGTATAAAATAACATAAAATCTTAGGTAAGGATTGAAGAAATGGCCCAGGCTTTAAGAATATTGATCTAAGGAATATGATGTTTTCTTTTGGCTTCTGTGGGCACTACACACATGTACATAGACATTCATGAAGGCAAAACTTTCATATGCATAAAATAAAAATAAATCCTAAGAAAATGTCTTAAATAAGTTATCTAGGTAGTAGCTCAGACCTGTAAATCCCAGATATGGGAGAGAGGCTGAGAAGGACAGTCAGAGTTTGTTGGCAGCTTGCTTCAAAACAAACAAACAACAACAAAATAAGTAAAACAAAACCAAAAAACGGTATTTATTTTGAAAGGTGGGGTCTGATGTAGCCCAGGGTATATGCAACGATCACCTAAACCTCTGATCCTATAGCCTTCGTTATGTGAATGCTTGAATTACAGGTATGTGTCATCATGCCTAGTTTTATGTTATTCTAGGTATTGAGTACAGAACTGCATGCTAGGCAAGTACTCTACCAACTGAGCTACATGTTTGTACTCTACTCTTTTCCTCTATTTCTTCTCCTCATTATTTCATAGATATTTTAAAATAGGAGAACCCCTTTATACAATAACAAAATATTTGGGCTTTTATAGTAGAAACTTTGTGTATATTAGAAGTAACTTTAAAAATCTATAACCTGCATTTCATGGCTACCAAGTAGGTTGTTACATTCATTGTACATGTCAGACTGTAAAAATAGAGATTTCTGGCCTCCCTCAAAGAGAATTAGTTTGTATTTGTTGATATGGCCTAGGAATCCAATGGACTTCTTTACTTTTTTCTCCTTTATTTTGTGGTGCTAGAGATTGAACCTGGGTGCAAGCATTCTACTACTGAGCCGCTCTTAATACTTCTTAGTGTCCTTTTAGAATATATTGGCCTTCTGATAATCCCAGTAAAAATCACAAAGGAGAGACAATGAGTAAGTGATAATTCCTCTAGTATGTGAAAGATTCAGAGTAATGAACATATTATTAAGAATTGTTGAGGGACTGGAGAGATGGCTCAATGATTTAAGAGTACTGACTGCCCTTGCAGAGGACCAGTGTTTGATTCTCAGTACCCTGACTTACAACCATCTAATTTCATTTTCTAGGGATTTGATGCTCTTCTGGCTTTTGCAGGCACTAGACATGCAGGTAGTGAAGATATAAACACCTATACACCTTATAAAGTTACAACAACAGCAAACAATTAAATTTTAAATGGAAAAATTGTTGAAATGGGAAGTGTGGTTCAGTGGTACACTTTGCCTAGGATGTGAGCCTAAGTTTGATCCCCAACCATTGCTCAAACCAAAAAGACCCTACATGTGTGGAAATTAGAGAAAAGCTTACAAGTAAATTTATATAAAATATTAATTATTCAAGTGCTAGGGGAATTTGCTTTTATATTTTGGGGAGGGGGTGGTGGTGGTTCTAAACGTATTGTCTTAGCTTTCTAACTGCCAGGTATACAGATAACTGGTTTTATTCAGTGCAAAGGGATCCTACTCAGGATTTTGCATATGTTAGACAAACTGAGCTATATTCCACCCAAACTTGGGAGTTTCATTTTGTTTTTGTTTGCTTTTGAGACATGTTTTTTTTGAGACAGGTTTTCTATAGGTAGTCCTGTTTTTCCTAGAGCTCACTATGTAGCTTCAAGACCAGGCTGGCCTTGAACTTACAGAGATCTGCTTGTCTCTGCCTCTCAAGCACTGAAGTTAAAGGTGTGCTTCAGTACACTTGGGAAAAAATTTTTTAAAGATTTATTTATTTTATGTATATGAGTACACTGTTGCTATTTTTAGACACACCGGAAGAGGGCATCAGATCCAATTACAGATGGTTGTGAGCCACCATGTGGTTGTTGGGAATTGAACTCAGAACCTCTGGAAGAGCAATCAGAGCTCTTAACCACTGAGCCATCTCTCCAGTCCCAGGAATTTTTAATACCCAGAAATCATGCACTATTAAAGAAATAATATGGGGTTGGGGATTTAGCTCAGTGGTAGAGCGCTTGCCTAGGAAGCACAAGGCCCTGGGTTCGGTCCCCAGCTCCGGAAAAAAAACAAAAGAAAAAAAAAAAAAGAAATAATATGATGAGTGTTTGTTGTACTGAATGCTTTGATACACACGTGCATGCGCGCACACACACAAAACTACTAGGGCTGGTATGGGTTGGTGATTTTTAAAGATTGTGTGTGTGTGCATCTGTGTAAGTATATGTCATTATGTGTTCATGCCTAAAGAGGCTGGAAGAGGGCATCACATAAGCCTGACATCTGTCCTAAGAATTGAACTCAGATCCTATAGAAAAGTAGTAAACACTTAGCTGCTGAGTCATCTCTATACCCCCTATTAAAAATACCAAATTAGCATTAATGAAGCAAACATGGTTTGGAGAGGTATTGTGTGGCTTCTTAAAGTCACTCTAGCTGGGGTTGGGGATTTGGCTCAGTGGTAGAGCGCTTGCCTAGCAAGCGCAAGGCCCTGGGTTCGGTCCCCAGCTCCGGAAAAAAAACAAAAGGAAAAAAAAAAAGTCACTCTAGCTAAGGAACCATCCAGGAATTATTTACTTGATGTAATATGGAATCTGAAGAAAGCTTTAATTTTTGGTGAATAGTGAACTTTTTTAATGTTATGGACTAAAACTTTTTAAGCAATAGTTATTTAGTGAATAGTTTTAATAATAGGAAATTTAGGTATTTATAAAATGCTAATTTGATTTTTTAAAAATATAAATAAAATACTTTAGAACAAAATATACTTTCTGCATTAGTCTTTATAATGGATGACCTCACTTCTGTTTCGTCCTTTTTGGTTTTTGAGACAGTCTTATTATGTAGCTTTGGCTACATAGCTTGATGCTTGTTGTATAGACCAGGCTAGCCTCAAACTTAAAGAGGCACACTTAACTGTGCCTCTAGAGTGCTGGATTTAAAGGCATATGCCACCAATGCTTATATAACCTGTTCTAAATCTAAAATACTGGTTGATATGTTTAAGTATTAAACTAAACCTTGGCTTTTAGATATCCGCACATTAATGTATTTACTGTAAAGCAGTACCAGTAGTTCTATGTGTACCTTACTTAAACTAATATATATTGTATTTTATAATATTTCTACATGCTTATTACTAGATTATTATTAGAATGAAAGCATAATCCATAGAAGAAAATATTGATACATTAGACATTATCAAAACTAAAACCTTTGGGTATGTGAAAACTTTTAGGGAGATGAGAAGATAGACTACAGGGTTGAGAAAGATGGCTCTCAGTAAGAATGCTTGTTGTGTAGGTATGAGTTCAAGCTCCTAGCACCCATGCAAGAGCCTATGGCTGCAAGTGTCTGTAATACTAGCCTAGATGAGGATGTAGACAGGCTTATATCTGGATCCCTGATATCTGGATTCCTGGAATTCTTGGCTAGCCCCCTCCAGCCAAGTGAAAATAGAGAGCTTTCGTTCAGGTTCAGTGAGAGACCCTGTCTCAAGAGAATAGAGAAAGGCTTAGGGTACATCCTTTTGTACCCTAAGCATGTGAAGGTATGAGTCCACAAACTGTCATACATTTGATTTACATAACCACCACCTACAGATACATTACACATACATACTACATATACACAAACACTAGTTATGAATTGGAATGACATTTAAAAATTATGTATTATGTATGTTTGTGGGTTCGTGCATCCCACATAATACATATGAGAGTTCAAGGACAACTTTTTAGAGGCTTTGTTTTCCCTTCCCACTTTGTGTTGGATTCAGATATCACACTTAGGTCATCAGGCTTATATGGCAAATGCTTTTAACCAGTGACCCTCTCTACTCCTAGAGAATCAGTTCTCAACCATTGGGAATTGGGTGGCTCAAGCTACTGTTTCACAGGGTCACTGAAGACCATCAGAAAACATAGATATTTATGATTTATAACAGTAGTAAAATTAGTTATGAAGTGACAATGAAAATAATTTTATGGTTGGGGGTTGGATGGCTCAAGCTACCTTTTCATAGAGTCACTGAAGACCATCAGAAAACATAGATTTTTTATGATTTATAAAAGTAGCAAGATTACAGGTATAAAGTAGCAATGAAAATAGTTTTATGGGTCTGGAGAGATGTCTCAGTGATTAAGAGCACTGACTGCTCTTTGAGAAGTTCTGAGTTCAAATCCCAGTAACCACATGGTGGCTCACAACCGTCTGTAATGGTATCTGATCCCCTTTTCTGGTGTGTCTGAAGATACCTATAATGTACTTATGTATAATAAATAAATCTTTAAGAAAATAGTTTTGTGGTTGGAGGTTACAATAGGAGGGACTGTTTTAAAGGATCACAGCATTAAGAAGGTTGAGAACCGGGGTTGGGGATTTAGCTCAGTGGTAGAGCACTTGCCTAGCAAGTGCAAGACCCTGGGTTTGGTCCCCAGCTCCGAAAAAAAGAAAAAAGGAAGAAAAAAAAAAAAGGTTGAGAACCACTGTCTTTGTAAGACATACATACATACTACATGTACACAAATACTAGTTATGAATTGGAATGACATTTTGGCAAAAACCAATGTGTAAGAAGCGAAATTATACAGTAAAAACCAATCACTTAGGAAACAAGCAAAAGACAGACATTTCACTAAAGAAGGATGGATACACAGATGGTAAATAAGCAAATGAAAAGATGTTTGGGATCAGTAGACAGTGGGGAAATGCAAATTGAAAGCATAACAAAATACTACTACATAACTATTAGAAGAGCTAAAATTAAGATGTGTGTAGATTTAGTCACCAAATGTTGGCACAGATACTAAGAAAATCTTTTATATATTACTGGTGGGAATATGGAGTGGTGCAATCATAGACTTTTCTTTACCTCCTTACCAGTCTATGGTAGTCATCCTCCTATTTCCCATGTACTGGGTTTATAGACTTGTGCCAACTACACAAAAGATATTTTTGTTTCTTTGATTGGCAAAACATTTATTCTTTTAGCCATTTTAGATTTATTTATTTTATGTTTATGACTACACTGTCCCTGTCTTCAGACACACCAGAAGAGAGCATGGGATCCCATTTACAGATGGTTGTGAGCCACCATGTGGTTGCTGGGAATTGAACTCAGGATCTCTGGAAGAGTAGTCAGTGCTTTTAACCTCTGAGTCATCTCTCCAGCTCCCTCTTGTAGCCATTTTAAACCTTTAATTTTAAATTACGTTTGTTTTGTTTGTATGTGTTGGGCACATGTGCCATGGTATGCTTGTGGGAGTCAGAGGGGCAACTTGCTGGATGGAGTCTCTTTTCCTACTATTCAGGTCTCTAGAATCAAACTGATGTCCATTTAGCCATTTTGCTGGCTCCTAGTCTACTTTTTGTTTCTTGTTTTTGTTTTTGGCCTTTTTCAGACAGGGTTTCTCTGTGTAGCCTTGGCTGTTTTGGAACTCACTCTGTAATCAGGCTGGCCTCGGACTTACAGAGTCACCTGCACCTGCCTCCTGAGTCTGGGATTAAAGATGTGCACCACATCAAGTCCTGTATTAATTTTTATTAGCTTTATTTATTTTTGAAGAATTAAAGTTTTAAGTCAAGCTGAACAGTAGACAACTATTTCCAATATGCTTCCTTTCTTAGGAATAAACAGGTTTTTCCATGATCTATATCATCTACCAGAATGTAGTTAACATTTGTTATTAAGAATAGCTTACAAAAAGTTCGAGATATCTGCACAGATGCAGCCCATGCTTCCAAGCAGCCACCAAGATGGCTGAAATGGAGAAGAAGTCCACCTTCTGCAAATTACCTGCTGTGGTGTGGATCTGGACCAATTGTTGGACATATTCTATGAGCAGCAGATGCAGTTGTACAGTGCCTTCCAGAGACAGTGGAAGGAAGCAGCACTTACTATTAAGCATTTGAGAAAGACAAGTAGGAGGTGCTACCGGTGGAGAAGCCTGAGGTGGTGAAGATCACCTGAGGGACATGATCCTCCCAGAGATGATACACAGCATGGTGGGCTTATATAATGGCAATACCTTCAACCAGATGGAAAATAAACAGGCCACTACTTGTTCGAGTTCTCCAATACCTACAAGCTTGAAACACAGCTGGCCTGGTATCAGTGCCATGGACTCCTGCTTCATCCCTCTCAAGTAGCTGAGGCAAATAGACTCGTGTTTAGCCGCTGGAGGGGAAAAAAGGAAACAGTGGTTGATTCCTAATGGAAAGGCCACAAACCCTGGTAGACTCAGTTTATAAAACTAGATGTCACAGCAGTTCCAACTTGGCACTGGAGTCTAGGATTCCTAGAGAGTCTATGTTGGAATCCTGAAGAATAGATTTTAATGCCAGTGAAGGAATGGGACTAAAACAGGTTAGTTGAAGTTCAAGCAGGCAAATAGCAAAAACTTTCTCCTTATGTGTCCTTTGATGTGGGGCATAAGGATTTAGGGTGGATCTTCCCATTTAAAATGATCAAGAAAACTCACAGGCATGTCCAGCTGTTTTATTTGTGTCATTTGATTTCAGATGTAATCAGTTGACAACCAAGGTGAATCACAGATTTACCTTTTGATTCTTAGACCCATGAATCCTGACTTTTAGAAAAACTGTACTATATATTGGATGGTGAGTAAAAGCATATACCACTTTTAGGGGAACCCTGGCCTTATATGTGTGTCTTTAAAAGGCCATCCCACTGTTTTAACAGGCCAGCTGTTCAGGATGGTGACAAACATGGTAAGAAGCAGTGGATTATAGGTGATGGCCCTCACGTCTCTGGCTGTGAAGTGAGCTCCTTGGTCAGAAGCAATGCTATGTGAAATACCATAGTGGTGGATAAAATAATTCCATGGATTTAGTTTTGACAGAAGTGTTATAGGCAGGAAGGCAAATCGAAAACCAGACTGTGTCATATTTCAGCAAGGACAAAATACTGCCCTTTCCATAATGGAAATGGTATAATATAGTCAACTGGCCACTTGCTAGCTGGTTACCCAGGGGAATAGTGTCATATTGGACTTAGTATTGGTCTCTGCTACTGGCAAATCTGGTACTTAGCCATAATGGAAGCTAGGTGCAGCCTGAGATTGCCAAGGATTGTAGAGATCATAGAGAGAAGTTGAGGCTTCACACTATGTGGCAGGGTTAGAGTCCCCGAAGAAAAAAACCTAGAAGAGGGTATTGGTGAAAGTGCAGCACAGTTGCAGTGGGCATGCCAACATTTTGGAGATGCCTGTCCTGTGAGATGACCAGGATAGCAGCAATATGAAGTAGAGCCAATTTGAGCCCACAAGAAAAGCTGTATGTGCTGTGGATGACAAAGCTGGATAAATGCTGCTACCAAGGACCTTTGAAGCTCAGTGGATCTTGAGTGGGTCCCAGACATTAAGCAATGACCCTTTACATTGTTGGACTTTGATTTGATTTGTAACTGCCCTGATTCTGACCTCTTAAAAGTATGTGACATTTTTTTATTTTTATGTGAACCTACAGTTGAGATAGTAGGGGGACTTTGGATATTTTAAAGAGACTGAATTTTTAAAGTTTGAATGTTTTGTTTTGGTTTTGTGACAGGGTTTCTCTGTGTAGCCCTGGCTGTTCTGAAACTTGTGACCAGGCTGGCCTTGAGCTCAGAGATCAGCCTGCCTCCGCTGGTGTTGGTGTTAAAAGGTGCTTGTGTGTCTCTATTGTGTTCCCTTCTTTGATTTTTGAAATGGATCTGTCTGTACAGTCTATCCTGATCTGGGACTTGTTTGTTGCCTTTAAACTTGTGTTTTTTCTGCCCTAGCCATTCAACTGCTGAAACTACAGCTATGTCACCTTGCCCCACTCAGCTTTCTCTGTACTCACATACTGGAAACAGGATGAGGATCCCTCCACCTGGAAAGAGGGATATCTACTAAATCCTAGAATTCTTCTATAAGGAAGATTTCTATCTTTTCTTCCACTTAGTTGTTTACACACTTACATATTCTGAGTTTGTATATTTCTGTCCATCTGTCCATCTGTCTGTCTACTTATTTCAAGACAGTTTTTGTAATAGCCTTGCTGCCCTAGAACTCACTTTGTAGGCCAAGCTGTTCTCGAACTAAGATATCTTCCTGTGTCTGCCTCTTGAGTGCTAGGATTAAAGGCATGTGCCACCACCTCACAGCTTGTATATTTTATACTTCAGGATATATTCTGTGTTGAGAGTTTTCCAGGGGTTGAAGAGTTGGGTTACATGATTGTGAAGGCTTGGCAAAATCTAAGTGTTGCTCTTTTTACCCATGTTACTTTCTTTTAACTATCTTGTCAGTTTATTATATAGACTCCCTTCTGAAGGCTTAGATTTTTCAAAACCTACTTTATCTAGGGTTCTTAAACACTTCAACCTCCCTTCTAACCCACCAACCAGAGATAGGGGAAAAAGAAGAACAAGGGAAAGGGTGTTGTGGACCTGTTCAAAAGTAGTTCCTTGGGGGCAATTCCACTCTTCGGTGTTGGATATCAGCAGTCCATTTCAATAGCAAACACCAAACATGAATCAATAGTGGCAGCATGATCCAGCAGAAACATCAAGGCTCTGCCAAATTTGCACAAGTCAGGAAAGTGACAAGAATGAGCTGGAATACCACGAGAAGTTCTTCTGTGTGTTTCAAAGACCAGCAAAGTATTGCAGGGACATAGCAATGCAAGAGTGTCCTCACTGTGGGGTTCTCTTTATATCCTTTCTAATAAGCATCATGCGTGCACCCTCTGAAGTGTCTGTTTTCAGCAAAACATCATGTGCATGTTCTCTCACAAGAGAGCTTCCAGAAAAAAAAATTATGTGACCTAACTGAGTTGTTAAACCAGAAATTTCTACTTCATCCTCCTCTTTATTTTCTAGATCAGTAGCTTGGTTTTCATTTATGCCATTCATAGTTTTCATTTTGACCATTTGAGTTTTCATTTTGCCAATCATTTTAAATTTACTTTCTTCTCTTTTTTTTTCCCTTCCCTTCCCCTTCCTTTTTTTTTCTCTTCCTCCCTGTCTGTCCCTACCACTCATTTGTATGCCTGTACATGCATATGTAATGTGTGCATGGAGGCACAGGCCCATGCAGCAGAGGAGAATCATTAGGCATTTTCTTTATTGCTGTCTGGTTTGTGTCAGCCCTCAAGACAGGGTCTCTCACTAAACCTGAAGATTGAAGTCTCAGCTAGGCTAGTGAGCTCCTAATACCTGCTTGTCTCCACCTTTCCTCCCTTCCATATGTGGGTTACATATATGGCCATGCCCTGCCTTTCTTTCTTTCTTTCTTTCTTTCTTTCTTTTTTTTTTTTCCCAGCTCAGGTCCTTGTGTTGGCAGAAAAAGAACTTTTATATATGGTGTAATTTCCCTACTCCTCATTTCTTTTTTTTTTAAAGATTTATTTATTTATTTCATGTATGTGGGTACACTGTTGCTGACTTCAGACACCAGAAGAGGGCATCGGATCCCATTACAGATGGTTATGAGTCACCATGTGGTTGCTGGGATTTGAACTCAGGACCTCTGGAAGAGCAGCCAGTGCTCTTAACCGCTGAGCCATCTCTCCAGCCTCCCAGTCCTCATTTCTAATCTTTAAAAAGATTTGTTTATTGCATGTGTATATAGTGTGGGTGTGCATGTGTGTGCAAGGGCACATACATGTACACTTACACATATGATTACATATGTTCATTTCTTCCACTATGGGTTCCACTATGGATCTACAGATCAAACTTTGTTAGGCATGTGTGGCATGTCAGGACAGCTAGGAAACCCTATATCAAAAATGAAAACAGGGGAAACAACAACAACCAAAAGCCGAAATACCTGAAGTATATGCCCTACCCCACGCCCGTTGTGATTATACTCCCTTTTCCTCTCAGCCTTTCTCTAACTAAATACTTTCACTTACTGTGTGTATCATTCCAGGGGGCACTTGGAGACTATTTCTTTATGGGTCAATAAATAAATAACATTGGAGTAAAAAGTGAGGTATTCAGACTGGTTTCCTCTAAAATGGTTCATAATTTCATATTTAAAATGAGCTAGATAAAAAGTTATTTTTTTTTCTGTAGGAATGGTAAGACAACTCTGAAGATAATGTGGTTATATTATTTTAGAGTGGTTTGAATAGATAACATTGATCCTGAAATTTAATTAAATGTTTTCTTCAGTTCCTGGGTGCATATTTTTTACAAATAGTTTAAATTGGAGAATTAACAATGTCCAAGGTGAAATATTCTTTGAATCCTTTACTACTTCAAAATGTTCTAGATAAATTTTTTAAAAAAAGATTTATTTTTATTAAAATGTTTTTGATTTGTTTGTTTTATGTGTGTTTATTTTTTATTATATGTGTGGTGTTGTTTTGCCTGCATGTATGTTTGTGTGAGGGCATTGGATTCCCAGAACTGGAGTTATAGACAGTTTTATTCTGCCTTGTAGGTGCTGGGAATTGATCTCAGGGCCTCTGGAAGATCAATTAGTGCTCTTACCTACTGAGCCATCTCTCTAGCACCATATGTGTGAGTGTTAATGGATGGTTTTACTTGCATATGTGCTATCAACATGCCTGGTGCCAGCAGAGGTCAGAAGGCATTGGATCCCTTAGAACTGAAGTTGTAGATGTTGTGAGCCATCGTGTTGTTCCTGGGAATCAAATCTGGGTTCCTCTGTAAAAACAGCAAGTGATGCCAACAGCTGAAGCATCTCCAGCTCTTTTATTTTTATTTATCTAATTTGGTTTTTCAAGACAGGGTTTCTGTGTAGCCTAGCTATCCTGGAAATTGTTTTGTAGATCATGCTGGCCTCAAAGTCAGAGATCCAATTTCCTCTCCTTCCCAATTGCCAGGATTAAAGAAAGGTGTATGACACTATTTCCAGGTATTACTTTTTTTGATTGGTTTTTACAAGACAGGGTTTGTTTGTTGTAGACCTGGCTGTCCAGGAGCTAGCTCTGTACACCAGATTGGCCTTGAAGTCACGGAAATCCACCTGGCTCTGCTTCCCTAGCATTGGGATTAAACAAGTGTGCCACCACCTCCTTGGCTCAGCTATTATTTTTATTTATGTGTATGTGTATTAATGTATTTATGTGTCTTGTATATTTGTTTGCCAGGTATGTGTATACCTGCAGAGGCCAGAAGAGGGTATCTGATCCTCTTGAGCTGAAATTACAGGTGGAATTACCACCTTATAAGGGTACTGGGAACTAAACACAGTTTCTGGAAGAACAGCATGTGATCTTAACCATTGAACCTTCTTTCTAGCTTACTTTTAGGTAAAAATTTAACTTCATTGAGAATTTTCTAAATTAGTTATCTTAACAATGTTGTATTGAACTTTTACTTGCCTATCTGCCTTTATTACTAGAATGACAATTAGAAAATTGTTCCAAGAATTAGTTCTTTATGGAAGTAGTTTCCTTATTTGAATTTTCTTTAAATATTGGGTTTATGAGACACTGGTAAAAATGTTTTTGTTTATTTCAGAAGGCAGTCAACCTTTGAATTACTGTAGAGTAGTGTAGTAGAGAGAGTTGGATAAAATATTGCTGTGGCATCTGAGGTGGGACAAAACACTAAAGTTGAAATGGCCTACAGCACTTGAGTGTTGCAAAATATTTGATCACACTGTGAACCCCCATTTCCTGAAAAGACCTGGTTGTGATGTGTCTCAGCCCTAGCACACACTTTTAAGTGCTAAATAAAGTCAACCGTAGGTCAAGAGGCAGGGAGCAAGTAATCAGCCCACATAAGTAAGCAGGAAGGAGGGTCTTGAGTTGAAGGGTATTTAAGACAGTAGAAGGCGGCTTTTTCTCATGGGTTGCTGGTTGAAGAGGAACGTCAGCTGGGCGTTTTCTCTGCCTCTCTGAGCTACACACACATGAGGTCGTTTAACTGGGTTTTGTTTTTATCTTTCCAGGAGAATAAAAGCAAAACCCTGTCCCACCCCTCTGGGGATACTTAAAAGTGGTCCAGAACACTTGGGTGGTGGAGATGGATCACCAGCCAATGCAGAACACTAAGCTCTTGAAAGTATCCATTGGTTATCCTAAGATTTCATTAGAGCTTCCAAGAAGATGTTTACTTTAAGTAGGTCACTTAGATTATATATAACTGCTTTATAGATCCTTGGCAGTGAATACAGTTTGAGATTTCTTGCTGCCATATTCAGCTTTGCCAAGATAAGTTTAGCTTTTCTTTTCCTTTTTATCCCTCCATCTCTTCCTCCTCCCCCCCCCCTTTTTCAAATTGGCCAAAGGCTTTAACTAATCCATATTCTTGTAAACCAAGAATTTTTTTGTAGTCTTAGAGATCTGTGGATATGTTTGGATAGAGACTGCAGTCTGAAAATCATTTAATTACTTTCATCAATATTGTCCACATGTTTAAGAAAGTATTAAAAAGGATGGGAGGAATGGCTCCATAGTTAAAGGTACTTATATTACATAGAGGACCCCATACTTGGCAGTACCCATGTCGGGGAGGGAGGCTCACAACTCTCTGTAACTCCGGTTCAAAGAGACCTGATGTTCTCTTCTGGGCTCCACTAGCACCAGTGTGATCTGTGACATACTGTTTTAAAAGTATTAATTAAAAAAATTAGCTTTCAAAGTAATGGGTTTTCAGCATTTTAATACATACTTAGTTCTGGCTGATTCTGCCCCATAGCTCTACCAACCTGTCTGCTTTTATATCTTATATGTCCTATTGCCTTTCATCTTGCTCTCATTTAAATACACATATTTAACAATTAGCAACTAAGATCTGCATATGAGAGAAAATGTACTATTTGTCTTTCTGTGTTTGGGTTAACTCAATATATTTTTATTTTCTCTATTTTCCTGTGAAATCCATAATTTCATTTTTCTTTACAGCTAAATATAAAACTATGGAAAGCTTATGATTTTCTTTTATTCTAACATAAATATCTGTTCAAAACAATCACAGTCCACATGCTTTTGGTGGAGAGACAAAAGGATAGTTTTTGAAAACCACTTGCTTATTGCTTTCCTGTTATTTCTCTCTTGTGGCAACAATTTAAGTATCATGTTTTGGATTCTCTTAAACTCCTCCCCAGCCAACAGAAAGCTGTACACCTAACCTGCCATAAGGTACCTGTATAAATTGGGTGGTAGTGGCACGTGACTTTTAATTCCAGCACTCAAGGCAGACACAGGAATATCTGAGTTTGAAGCCAACTTGGTCTTCAGAGCATGTTTTAGGAAAGCCAGGGTTACACAGAGACAACCTGTCTCAAAACAAAACAAAAAGTGTCGTTATAAAATTATGCTCTGGTATGTGTGCACTTGCATGTGTGTGTACCACAGACATGTCTGGTGCTGCTGAGGCCTGAAGAGGGCATCAGATCTTCTGGGAGTGGAGATGGTTGTGAGCTGTCAAGTGGATGCTGGCAATCAAACCTGGGTCCTCAGGAGGAGCAGCTAGTACTCTTAATTGATCCCAGAACCCCTTAAAAAGTTTACTTGCCATTTACAAGTGTTTTGTATGCATGTATGCATGTATATTTACTATTTGCATGCTCTGGAACCTGAGGAAGTAAGAAGAGGATATTAAATAACCTGGAACTGGAGTTAAAATGATTGTGTACAATCCGTGGTAGGAATACAACCTGGGTCCTCTGTAAGAGCAGCTAGTACTCTTTAACAACTGAGCCAAATTTTCCACCCATAAAAGTGACCTTCAGAAACACTGTGTAGCCTAGCCTAGGCTCTTCTTGAAGTCTTTTCTGTCTTCCTGCCTACCTTACCCTCCCCAGTTCTAGGATTTCAGACATGAGTCAACACTCCTAACATAGTATCCCATTTCTTTAATTTCCATTATCATTCTCTTAGTCCCATCTCTCAGTCATATATATTTTATTATATATGTATATGATTATGCATATATCATAGTTTATATGATCATTAGAAAGGATTATAAATGAATATTATGATCTTGACAGAATGATTTATGATATCTGTGTGGAAAAGCTGGATGGATGCTTCTATATTTGAAGTTATTACCTGAGTGGTATTTGATAAGTATATGGTAACTGGGGTTAAGATTGTATTTGTAGCTTTGTATCTGTGTTTCTGAACTGGGTTTATTTAATTTCAAAGTACTTGGAATTACTATTAAGACACTGCTTTAAAAAAAAAAGACATTGAGACATTGCTTTATATAATAAGGTACCAAGAACAGGAAGGGAATGATCAATCACTAAGGTAGTTGAGCAGAATTTAGAAAGTTTTCTGTGGGTTTGAATGATCATTTTCTAAAAATTATAGAATGATGTATTAGGGTAATGTCTTACCAGACCAAAGTCAGATACTTAGTCATAGGTAACCTAGTAACTTACAAATAGCCTTGTATTAAATCTTTTTAAAATTAATTATTTAATTGATACTAGCTGTGTCCCAGGCTGTTCTGGAACTTGCTCTGTAGATCAGGCTGTCCTCAAACTAAAGACCACCAACCTCTGTCTTGCATTGAGTTTTTTCTGCATATGTCTGTATGGGGGTGTTGGGTACTCTAGAATAAGTTACAGATAGTTGTGAGCTGCCACAGGAGTTCTGGGAATTGAACCTGGATCCTCTGGAAGAGCAGCCAGCATTCTTAACTGCTGAGTCATCTCTTCAGTAACTTTGATTGGTTGATTGATTGATTGATTGTGTGTGTGTGTATGTGTGTGTGTATGTGTGTGTGTGTGTGTGTGTGTGTGTATAAATACCTGTGAGCTTTGTGTTACAGGAGCATAGGTATCTTACCAGTGGCAACACCACTGAAGACAATGTCTCTCCATTCTCTAGCAACCACTGACTGCCTATGAATCCTCAGAGAGGAATGGAGCTTCATGAAGCCCTCCTCCAGCAATTGGTAACTGCTTATAAATGCTCAGGAAAGGGAGGGGGGGGGGGACTCACAAGCCTTAAAAAAAAAAAAAAAGCTGAAAAACCTCAAGTAACCTTAAGATCTCAATGGCTTAAAACATAGGAGATTATTTCTTATTTGTTAAGGTTGGCAAGCATCTCTAATCCATGATATTACTTAGTAATAATAGAGCAACCACTATCTGAAATGTTGGTAGAGCCTTTTGGAAGCTCCTGCACCAGCAACTTAAATTCTCATGCTACAAATGATTTTGATGCGTTGTGAGTTTTAAGGTATTGATTGCATCTAGCCACGTTGTTAATCTAGCCACACCTAGTCACAACCATATTAAAGCCCAGTAAGATAACCTTAGCTGTTAACAGCAGCATTAGTGACTACTACATTATATTACAACACATTCCTAGGCATATAAAGTAGGTACAGATGAAGTGATAAGAATTTGCTTAATTTTAATCCCTGTTGGGGATGTTTGAAAAGGACTACCTGGATTACTGGCACATTATATTGGAAATCAGTTGTTTTATCAGCTCTTGGAGGCCAAAAGTGGTCATCAGATTCTGTGGAACTGGATTTATATAGCTGGTTATGGGTGCTGGAAACGGAATCGTGGCTGTTTGGAAGGACAGCCAGTGCTATTAACACAGCCATTTTTCCAGCACCCAATAGAATTTCTACAGCCATATTTGCATTCTCGGTCAGTGTCTTTTTTTTAAACATTTTTATTCCTCCTTCTTCACTTCTGCTTCCTTATCGTCCTCACTGTATTCACTTTGGTTCTTATTAAAACTATAAGCTTTACATATGGAAACTTACTGCAGCAACTCATCTATGATGAACAGTGGGACCTGAACATGGTTGGCTGTCTAATCCATGTATATAGTGTATATATACTTATTGTGAACTAGCATTATTAATATTTAGTGTTTTTGAATTAGTATAAAAATATTTGTGTAAAGCCTTTGAGAAAGTAGAAAACATCCATGAGAGATAAAATTAGTCTTCAGATTAATGGTATAAAATCAGTTTATAAAAAATAAGTTGTGTTGGGCTATTGAGATGGCTTAGCAGGTAAAGGAAAGGCATTTGTAACCAAGTCTGATAATTTGATTTTGATACCCTGAACCCACTTGGTTATAGAAGAGACTCTATTCTTGCAAGTTGTCCTCTGACTATGGTATGCTGTACATGCACAAGCACACATAAAAATAATGTAATTAAAAATAAAATTAAAAGTTATATTCATAAGCAATTCCGAATACTATATTTTTGAAATATCAGTAACAGGTGTTAGAATTGTTTAAAACTTGTTCAAAAAGTATAATTGAGTTATCCAGTACTTTTAATGCAAATTATATGAAGAGTCATCTCCATTTTGTGGTTTTGTTATATTCTTCCTCTGCCTTTTTTTCATTTTGAGCCCCTGAAATCTGTTCTATTTTTACTTCTTGTGTGTCTACATACTGAAGCCATCTCTAATTTCATGCTTTGAAGATGAGCAAGAGATACTCCCCTGTAAGATGAGAGTTGTATAATAGGTGACTATTAGGGGCATAAACAAGTCTTAGTAAATCAAGAGATTTTTTTTTTCTTTTTCTTCAGCAATAGCAATGTAATACCAAGTGCTTGTTGGTGCTATGACTGAAGAAACTTTTACCTACTTTTTATTTATTGTGCATTGTTGCAGATTAGGACTTTGTGATTCCTAGGCAAGTGCTCTGTCACTGAACTGTATTCCCAGGCCTGCCTACTTAATTCTTTAAATCATTTTTAAGAGTTCAAGAGAGGGCTGGGCATGGTGGTACATGTCTTCTTTTTAACATCCAGCACTTGACAAGCAGGGGCAGGACGATCTCTCTGTTTGAGGGAGTTCTTCGATAGCCAGGGCTACATAAAGAGACCATATCTCAAAAACCAAAACAAATAAAAAACCCTATAATATCTTCATTTTTATTATATAATGACAGTTGAATAGAATTAAACTTATTAGGCTACTGGTCAAGGTTTAGATTGAAAACGTTAATAGAGAAAACATTCATTTTTTTTTTTTTTTTTTTTTTTGGTTCTTTTTTTCGGAGCTGGGGACCGAACCCAGGGCCTTGCGCTTCCTAGGTAAGCGCTCTACCACTGAGCTAAATAAATCCCCAGCCCCACATTCATTCTTTATACTTTAAATGCCATCTTTACTAAATATTATGGACTATATCTAATGATATGCCCATTTTTAAATTTTACAATTTTATTATAATATATGATTTTTATGATAAAAATGCTACAAAAAGTTTTAAAATTATACAAGATTAACCAGACACAGCCTTTGCATAATTCAGTGAACTGTACAGTTTAATTTAAAAGAAAAGAAAACAAAAGAGGAATAGACACTAAATACTCTTGGGGGCCAAGATTTAATTTTTTTCTTTTTTTTAAATTTTAAAACAGGATCTAACTATATATCCCTAGCTGGCTGGGTCTGGAACACGTAGAGATCATCAGTCTTTGTCTGCCTTTGTCTCTGTGTCCCAAGGGCTGGAATTAAAGGTATCTACCATTAAACCTGGCACTTTATTGTATTTATGTCTGGCTGTTTAGTATTGTCACTTTCTCTGTCTCCTCTGGATACCTGAATTGTGTCAGACTTTAACATTTTTTGGGAAAGATTTATTTTTGGTTATGTCTACATGTACACATGTATGCAAATATCTTGCTGGCCAGAACGATAGTGTCAGATCCTCTGGAGCTGGAGTTACAGGCCATTATGAACAACCTTGACATAGTGCCAGGAACAGATTCTTTGGGAGAACAGCAAGTGCCTCATATCACTTTAATAATGAAATAATTTGTTTGTAAAGTGATTTAATTTTTTAATGAGTATATTTGTAAGTTGAAGCTTGATCTTTAGTATTCATATTAAGTGCATATAACAAAGTATATCTGAGTTTTCAGTTGTAATTTTTGGGTCTTCCTTAGTCTGGATGGCACGATGGTTGCAGAAAGAAAAAAAAAGGTTTTGCCTTGTTTTTCCAAGTTAAAATATTTTCCTATGAGTTTGCCTGTCATTTTCCTACCCCCTTAATCTGGGATAGTCTTATTAGAATGGGGTAGATTAGCTTTATGCAAAGCTATCTTATTAGTTAGATGAATGTCTTATATTGACCGGAATAAAGAGGAGAAATAAACTTGCAGGAGAAATGGCTTAGTGGTTAGGAACACTTGTTACTCTTGCAGAGGACCAGATTTTGGTTCCCAGCATCCACATAGGGGATAATATTTGTGTAACTCCAATTGCAGAGGATCTGACTCCCTCTTCTGGCCTCTGTGGGCAATGTAGGCATTTGGTAAACATACATAAAAGCAGACAAAACACCCAACACATATAACCCTCCTCTTCCTTTTCCCCCAATCCCCTCAAAAAAGAAAATTTCAATTTCAAGAGAATGGGTTACAAGGTTCAACAATATATTGAGTTTTTTTTTTCTTTCCACTGAAAGAAACAGTATTACCTGGAGCAATGGCTGTAAGTCCAGAACTGGAAATATTTAGAACATCTTTTCATAGTAAAAGCAAGCAAATTCACAGTCACCGTACTGGCAATTTGAAAGACTTCATACTGGGCAGATAAAAGAATAATTTCTGGGATTTGAAGCACAGTGACCTTTAGAATTATTATTAACATAATAACAATAAAGTTAATAACAGCACAACACCCTTAAACATCTTTTTTTTTTTTTTTCTTTTTTTTGGAGCTGGGGACCGAATCCAGGGCCTTGCGGTTGCTAGGCAAGCGCTCTACCACTGAGCTAAATCCCCAACCAACCCTTATAAACATCTTAAGATGTTTTAGAATCAAGTTATTTGTGGGCACAGGATAGAACCAAGTGTTTTGGTGTACGTGTTTATGTTCATGTGTGTGTAGGTAGAATTCAGTGTCATGTTAGGTATCTTCATTTGTCACCTAACACTTTATTTAACATGCTCCCACCTCACTTTAAAAAGAAAAGACGGGGTTCGGGATTTGGCTCAGTGGTAGAGCACTTGCCTAGCAACCGCAAGGCCCTGGGTTCGGTCCCCAGCTCCGAAAAAAAGAAGAAAAAAAAAAAAAAAAAAGGAAAGACGATGTCTCACTTAGTAGCTCTAACTATCCTGAACTCCGTACGTTCAAGCACAGTTTGACTTTGAACTCAGAGATAGATCCATCTTTCTAAGCCTCGAAAAGGTTGGCATTAAAGGTGTGATTTACAATGCCTAGTTCATTTTACTTTTTAATTATTTACTTTTATTCTGTATGTGTGAGTGTTTTGCCAGCTTGTATGCCTATATGAACCACTCCTGTGCCTCATGCCTAGGAGTCCAGAAAAAAGGTGTTGTATTCTCTGGATTAAATTACAGACAGTTGTAAGCAGCCATGTTGGGAATTGAACCTCGGTTCCCTGAAAGAGTAGCCAGTACTCCTAATTTTAATTCTCTCTCCCACTTTCTTTTTGTTGTTTCTTTTCCTTCTCCTCTTTTTGCTGTGGGGAGGACTTGTTGAGGCAGGAATTCTCTGTAGCCCTGACTGATCTGGACTTTCATTGTTGTAGACCAGGCTGTCCTTGAACTCAGAGACCCAGCTGCCTCTGAACCAAGTGCTGGGATTAAAGGCATGTACCACCATATCCAGCTTTAAATTTTTTTTTAATTTTTAATTTTTTTTATTTTTAAGACGATGCTTTCCACTGAACCTGGAGCTTGCTGGCTATGATTAACTAGAAAAACTGGCCAGCAACTACAGGGATTCAGCTGTTTGCACTTGTGCAGGGATTGCAGGAATGCACTGCCACACCTGGGTTTTACATTGAGTGCTAGGATTCTAAACTAAGATTGGAATCGTTTAGTAGTCTGAAGCATCACATTAACTTAGCTCAAAAGCTTACTCCAGATATAATAAATAGTCTTTTATCCAAAACTTTCAGATGTTGGCATTTACCTGAAATAAACCTCAATATTTGAAAGTTAATGGAAAATTCCAGAGTAGACTTTGAGGTTTAAATTGTTCATCATTCTGAATAATATGATAAACTCCCACTTTTCCTGTTCTTTTTCTATCCATAACACAAACCATCCTTTTATTGGTATTTCATACTGTAGCCTGGAGTCACTTAAGTTGTAGTGCTTCCCTTTACCTGTGTTCAGATACCCTTAACTTAATGACAGAGAAAGCACAAGAGCTGTGATGCTGGCAACTCAGAAAAGACCTGCCAAGTACTTCATTTGAGCAAAAAGTTTTGAATGTTTGTTTTTATGTATGAGTACACTGTAGCTATCTATCCCATTATAGATGATTGTGAGCCACCACGTGGTTGCTGGGAATTGAACTCAGGCCCTCTGGAAGAGCAATCAGTGCTCTTAACCTCTGAACCATCTCTCCAGACCTGGGTTGTTTTGTTTTGTTTTGTTTTGTTTTTGCTGTTTTTGTTTTGTTTTAATTTAAGAAACTGTTCTTAATGGGTGGTTGTGGCAGCAGCAGGTGACTTTCTCAGCACTTGAGGCAGATATCTGTGTTCAAGGACAGCCTGGTTTACAGAGCAAGTTCTAGGACAGCCTGGGATACACACAGAAAGCCTATCTTGAAAAACAAAAACCAAACTAACAAAAGGCTTTTGGCTTAATTAGGAAAGGAAAATCATATGCTTAGGTTGTTTAGATTTTTAGATTTATGGCTAGGAACTAACAGTTACTCAGTTTGTGAAATTGTGAAAAAGGAAAAGGACCCATGTTGCTTTGCACTTTACACTGCAAAAAATCCTTTTCCTAGTGGCTTTCACACACATCACAAACACACAGTAATTTCGATTTAAGGAATTAAGAAAACATTTCTTAGGGCTGGAGAGATGGCTCAGCGGTTAAGAGCACTGACTGCTCTTCCAGAGGTCCTGAGTGGCTCATAACCATCTGAAATGGGATCTGGTGCCCTCTTCTGGTGTGTCTGAAGACAGCAATAGTGTGCTCATATACATTAAATAAATAAATTCTTTTTTTTTTTCCTTTTCTTTTTTTCGGAGCTGGGGACCGAACCCAGGGCCTTGCGCTTGCTAGGCAAGCAATCTACCACTGAGCTAAATCCCCAACCCCAAATAAATAAATTCTTAAAAAAAAAAAAAAAGAAAACATTTCTTATATTTTTCCTTATTGGGTTTCTTGTTATACTTGTTATTTCTTATTAATTCCTCACATTAACAAATCTACTTTGCTTTTGAATAGTAAATTGGCACTGTCTTAAAGCATTAGTGTTGTTTTAGAAACCCAGTGAGTTCTAACATTTGTTTTCCTTAGTTTTGTTTTAATCCTAATAATCATTTACTTTTTTTTCAGAGGTAGCTACCTAGCTACTCTATAGAGACAGAAGCCCTGGTGCTATCTGTTGCAGTTGCAGAGAAATTTTCCAGTGGAATCCTCCTCCCCCTCCTGCAAAAATAAAAGTTTGAAAAAGAATAGTAAAATTATCTACTTTTCCTATGTGGGTCAAGAGGGCTTGATATCTTAAATCATAGAATCATGTAAAACTTAGTCTTGCTAGCATTAAACTTCTGATATTTAAAACGAAACCTTTAGATTTAATTCCAAATTTAACAAATAACTCGAGTGTATGCTTCTAAAAATAGCAACTTTTTAATAAACAGCATATAATTCTTACTACCATAAGAGAGATAATAAACTAGACAATTAAGTTAAAAGATATAATCTATTAGTGATGAGTACACTTCAGGGAAAGTAAGATTGGTGATGTGGATGGGTTGAGATTGACATGTTGATTGCCTTAAGGGACTGGCTTTCTAGGTGGAGAGAATAACAAACACAGAACCCCTGAAATGGGCAAAGAGACTTATACTGCCTGGGGCACATGAAAGTGAAGGAGTCTGGGTATTACTGG
Source organism: Rattus norvegicus (assembly GCF_021556685.1). NCBI lineage: Eukaryota > Metazoa > Chordata > Mammalia > Rodentia > Muridae > Rattus > Rattus norvegicus. Next base: position 63,158,592 of record NC_141543.1, read on the forward strand.
GTGAGAGTGAGACAGCATTAAACGTGTTTCCATATAGAAGTGACACAATTACACACAGGAATAACATTTTCACAGGTTCATTCTTTGACTTACTGCACTGAGTATATAAACTGCTTCAGGACAGGACAGTGGCTGAAATAGGAAAAAGATACATCAGTTGAGAAGTGAATGAATTTTGGATATATTTTCTAAATTTAGTTATCAGAATTTATTGGTAGAGATTTGTTGTGGAGGTTAGCGGGGTGGAAATGTATTAAGAATTATTTTAAAGTTTTTGATTTTATTTTTTAAAGATTTACTTATTTATTATTTTATTTAAGTACATTGTAGTTGTCTTCAGACACACCAGAAGAGGGCATCAGATACCATTATAGATGGTTGTGAGCCACCATGTGGTTGCTGGGATTTGAACTCAGAACCTCTGGAAGGTTCCTAAACACTGAGCCATCTCTCCAACCTGGTTTTTTATTTTTAAAATTATGTGTGTGCATAGTTATACTCGGGTATCTGCACATGTATGCAGGTGCCTAAAGAAGCTGGAAGGATTTACATTCCCTGGAGCTAGAATTACAGGCAATTGTAAACCACCTTATGTGAGTGCTGGAAATCACACTCAGGTCAGATCTTCTGCAAGAGCAGTATGTACTTTTAAGCACTGAGCCATCTCTCTGGCTCTGATTTTAAGGTTTATGATTTGAGCAAATGAAAGGATTAAACTGACATTATTTAACATGGAAAAGAACAAGGATAGCTTATCAGTAACTTACTTTTGAGTTTGCTAAGTTTGAATTGCCGATTAGAGTTAAAAAGGAGCAAGCTGGTTTGGTCGGGGTTTCAGTGAAATCCAGATTTGACTTAAAAGATACAAACAGGACCATTGTTAATAATGCACTTGGGGGTACACACACACACACACACACACACACACACACGCCCCTCCCTCTTCCTCTCCCCTCCTTCCTGTACCCTCCCTCCCCCTCTTCCCTCCCCCTCCCTCTCTTCCTCCCCTTCTCTGAATAGTTCAATAAGGAAATAAGTAGTTAATACAAAGAACTTAAATCTTTTGTACTGGGTTGGGGATTTAGCTCAGTGGTTGAGCGCTTGCCTAGGAAGCACAAGGCCCTGGGTTCGGTCCCCAGCTCCGAAAAAAAGAACCAAAAAAAAAAAAAAATCTTTTGTACTAACTTTTTAAGAGTCACAGAAACTGATGGAGGATAGGAAGTAGTCAGTGAGGAAAACAAAGCAAAACGAAATCAAATTTGGTTGGTCTATAAGTCAAGCAAAGAAAGTTTCACATAGAGGTCAAGTAACGTAGGGATGAAGTTGCCAGTGGAGATGAATGTTATTTTGAGGGAGTCAGTTTCAGTGACGTAGGCCAAAGTTTGGTCTGAGCTTGAGAGGAAAGTGAGTATAGGAAATGAAAACAACTCTTTAAATTGTACCTCAAAGGGAAAAAGGAAGCACCTGAAGTTAGGTTGCTTCATTTTTGTTTTGGTAAAATTGCAGAATTATTAGCACATTAGAATATTGAGATTGAATTTAGTGGAGAGGGAATGATTGACACAGGAGGGAACTGGAAGTTTTGAAGCAGTATCTTTGAGAAAATAAGGTGGGACTCTAATCACTGCCTGTGTTGGAAGCTTTAAACACAGTAGCTTTAGCTTAAAGTACGACCAGTTTATCTGAAGAAACAAAAAGGGTGGTGGTGTAGTTAGTATATGAGAGTCAGGAAGATTAAATATGTAGAATATGGAAACAGTTTAGTACATGAATTGAGACTTTTCATGAGCGTTGGTCAATATTTATTTTTCCCCCCAAGGTTTATTTTTATGGGGCTAGAGAGATAGCTTAGTAGTTAAGAGAGGGGGCTTGCTCCTTTTGCACTCCAGCACCAGGGCCAGGCAGTTCAGAACTGCCTGTAACTCAGTCCCAAAAGATCTAGCATGTTCTCTCTTCCTTGGATACTTGCATACACATGGTGTGGTCATGCATATAAATAAAAATAATACAAATACATTTTAAAATATATTATTTTGTGTCTGTCTGCCTACAGGGGTGAGAATAAGGCACTTGCTGCTCTTTACTGCTAAGCCATTCTTCCACTTTGTTAATATTTATAAAGTCAATAATTAATTACTTAGTGGTCTCTTCAATTACTACAGCTGTCATTTGGAGAGATATTGCAAGAATAGATGTTTGAAAAAACCCAGGATAGCTAAAACCAGCCTCAACAATAAAAGGACTTCTGGCGGAATCACCACCCCTGACCTCAAGCAGTATTACAGAGCAATAGTGATAAAAAGTGCATGATATTGGTACAGAGACAGGCAGATAGACCAGTGGAATAGAATTGAAGACCCAGAAATGAACCCACACACCTATGGTCACTTGATTTTTGACAAAGGAGCCAAAACCATCCAATGGAAAAAAGATAGCATTTTCAGCCAATGGTGCTGGTTCAACTGGAGGTAAGCATGTAGAAGAATGCATATCAGTCCATGCTTATCACCCTGTACAAAGCTTAAGTCCAAGTGGATCAAGGACCTCCACATCAAACCAGATACACTCAAACTAATAGAAGAAAAAGTGGGGAAGCAACTCGAACACATGGCCACCTACCTAGACTATTAAAGCATATCCCAGAAAGACACAGAATTTCATAGTTTTAATCTGAAACAAGATGATTTTTAAGGCCTTGAAGGATGCTTAGTTTTCTTCAGTATCTAGATAAAGGTTCTTAAAATCAAATTGTAACTGTCTAATAGAAAGTTGAATTCCTTATCAATATTGGATAGAAGTAGCAGAGAAATTACATAGAAGTTGAGATAATTATAGTTGTAGGACTGATTATAAAGCTGGGGCAGATCACATAAGTTTTGTAGAGTTGGAAACAGGAAATATTTGGGAAGTCTATCTAGATTCTCACTGACTTTGAATATGTGCATTCATTCCTATTTTGAAATAAGATAGAGAAAATTAGGGACTGGAGAGACTTGGCTTAGCAATTATGAGTGCTTACTATTTCAGAGGACTGGAATTCAGTTTGCCAACACCCACATGAGATGGCTTAAAACTACCTGTAAGTCTAGATCGAGGGGATTTGATACCTTCTTCTAGACTCTCTGGGGACTTGCACTTATACCTCTCGCCTCCATTCCCACAATTAAACATCATACAAATAAGTTTTTAGGAGACTGGAGAGATGACTTAGTTGTTCAGAGCACTAACTGTTCTTCCAGATCACCCAGCCTCATTCCCAGTACCACCTACAGGATGGCTCACAACTGTCTGTATGTTTAGTCCCAGGAATCTGACACTCTCTTCTGGTCTCCTCCGGCACCAGACATGCATATGGTATTCCAACATATATGCAGGCAAAACACTCTTACACATAGAACAAAACTTTTAAATGTCTTTTAAAAAATGCAGAAAATTAGACTCAGTATCAGTTTAGTGCACGAGCTCAGAACATATTTTAGAGAGATAGTGGTTAATGGAAAATCAGATCTTAGTGAGGTTTCTATTGGGTTATTGGGAAAGAAGTGACAGGTCTATGGTATATCTGTAAAGATGATCTAGGGTCAAAAACTCTTAGGGATACAGGGAAGTTGGAAACTAAAAGAGGACGGTTAGAGAAGAATTAGATTTGAATCAAAGGCCAATAACTTAAAAAGTTAAATATATTTGAAATGTTATTTGAGGGACAATGAATTGATCAGTAAAGATAAAGGTACTCACCACCAAGCCTTGCAGAGTTTGAATCATAGCTTGGAACCCTCATGGTGGAAGGAGGGAACTGACTTCCACAAGTTGTCATTTCCATACTCTCAAATAATCCTTAATAAATATAGTATTTTAAGTGTACCCATGGAACTAAATTATTTTAATGAATTATACTTTCCAAAATATTTCATTTGTTAATGAAATAGTTAACATTTGAAAACCTATTTATAATAAACGAGTTAAATGGATCCTGTAGTCTACAAAAACATTAATATAAGGAAGGGCTATAAGGAAGATAAGAAATTACAGTGCCAATATTAATGGTGAGACTACATCTGTAGAAGATATTTCAGGTAACAATGTGCTGTTTTAGGTGGGAATGAGTAGTATCTACCTATAGAGGATATAAATAGTTCAAGTTAAAATTAAATACAAATAAAAGAAAAGTTTCAAAGCAGGTTATATACCTCAATCCCCCAGTGAGGTCTTAGAAGTTTGTAGGTTAGCCAGCACTTGAGAGGCAGAAGAAAATGGATCTCTTAGTTCGAGGTAGCCTGGTCTACATTTCAAGTTTCATGTTAGCCAGCAATATGTAGTAACCTTGTTTCAAAAAATTTTATGGTTTATGTAAAGGGAAAAGATGAGTGAAGCACAAACATATAAAATATACTTTAATAAAATTATGGAAGAGAACATGCTTGAAAAGCCCAGGAACATAGAAATGTAGAAGGGAGTAGTGTGAATAAAATTTTATTAAAGAATTGTAGGAATAGTTAATGTCTCCCTGTTCTATTTCCTGACTGTGGTAGACACTATATGACCAGCTGCCTCAGATTCTTGGCCCTGTGTCTTCCTCACCTTAGATTCTTGCAACTGACTCTTTTTTTTTTTTTATATCATCTTAATGGATACTATCCCCTCAAACTGTGGGAATCAAAGCAAATATTTTCTTCCTCAAAAAGATTGCACTATCACAAGGGTAGCCAAACTTTAAGATAGTCTTTTAAAAAAGTTTTAAAATACTTTTTTTAAACTATAAATGAACACAAGGACCAAAGAGCAAAATAATGGACCACAGGCATGAAGAGGGTTTTTTTTTTCTTTCTTTTTTTTTCTTTTTTAGAGGGGATGGGAGGGGACAGGTTCTCACCATGTAGCTCTTGTTTAGCTGAAACTTTCTGTGCAGACCAGGTTGGTCTAGAATTTACAGATAGCTAGCTGCCTGCCTTTGCTGTGCTGCAGTTGAAGATGTGTGCTACCTTGCCCAACAGACTTGTTTTTCCTAGGCTATCTGGCCAGATTCCTTCTTGGACCCATCTGTCTCCACTCCACACTCAGGTTTCAGGCACACTTGGCCTTTGCCTGACTTTTTTTGTTGGTGCTCAGGACAGGTTCTCATGTTTGTACATCAGATGCTCTTACACACTGAACTGTTTCCCCATTCTACTCATGGAATTTTTAAAGAGGGGTGTGTGTGTGTGTGTGTGTGTGTGTGTGTGTGTGTGTGTGTGTGTGTCTCTGTCTGTCTGTGTGTCTGTGTGTGTCTGTCTGTCTGTCTATCTATCTGTCTTTCTGTCTGTGTCAGTTTTCTGTTGCTGTGAAGAAATAACCTTGACTATGGCAACTCTATATAAAGAAGAACATTTAATTGGAGCTTGTTTAGTCTGTTGTCATAGTGGGAAGGGAAGTATGTCTTCAGGCAGGCAGGGAGACATAGTAGTGCTGGAGGAGTTGTTGAGAGTTCTACATGTGGGTTGGCAGGTAACAGGAAGAGAAAGACACTGGGTCTAGTTGAGCATTTGAAACTTCAAAGCCCACCCCCCAGTGCGTCTCTCTAACAAGACCACACTTATTCTAAAAAGGCCTTGAACTTAGGGCTCATGTTTTCTTGGCCAGGGTGGAGGTCAGCACGCTCTAGTGATTCTTTTGAAGCTGGGGTAAGTTACATGTATGCAAAGGATACTTGACTTGTTATGTTGGTGGCTGTGATCTGAACTTCTGGCTCTCATGATTCAGTAAACAGCCTTAAACACTCCACCCTTATCAAATTGTTAGAGTAATAAGTTGAAATTTGTATTTTCTATTTACTAATTTATAAACAGGGTCTCATTTGGTTCAGACTGGCTTTCAACTCACTGTGTAGCTAATGATGAACTTTAACTTAAACACACACACACACACACACACACACACACACACACACATACACACACACACACACTTTCTTGCTTTTTTTGAGACAGGGTTTTTCTGAGTTACCCTGGCTGTCTTGTAATTCCTCCTGGGTTCTGAGATCAAAGTTATACACCAACCCACCTAGATTATTTTTTTTTCTTCATGTTTTGGTGTTTTGCTTACTTAATTTATATGTCTATGTGAAGATGTCAGATTCTCTGGAAACTGGAGCTACAGACAGCCATGTGGGTGCTGGGAACTGAACCTGGGTCCTCTGGAAGAGAAACCAGTGATCTCAAATATTGAGCCATCTTTCCAGCCCCATTATTGTTTTTAAAAACTGTGTTTTACTATGTAGGTTTGGCTGGCTTGGGATTCTCTTTGTTAGACCAAGATGGCCTCAAGAGATCAGCATACTTGAGCACTGGGATTAAAGGTGTGTGCTTTTAATTGTATATTCATTTTGTGTAGGTCTCTGTGTATGTGAACTTATGTGTACCATGGGCACGTGTGTAGTGGATATCAGTTCTTCTACCGTGTGGGTTCTTGGTTTTGAACTCGGGTTCCAAGGTTTAGCAACAAAACACCCTTACCTGCCTAGACTTCTCACTGGCCTCAGCTTCCAGTTGCTAGAATTATGGAGGCATCTGTTCTCTAAGTAATTTAATACATTTTGAAATTCCTTTATTCTGTTTTTTAGCCTTTTTATTTTCTAACATTTAATTGAATGCTCAACACTTAATTTTAATTCACGACGATTGAAATCACTTAAGATTGTGGACCTTAAAGAATGTTGTTGAAAGTTTTGCCATGTTGTATCCCCGGGTAGCCTTGAACTCTTGATTTACTTGTGTCTTATCTTCTAGAGGTCTGGGATAAGAGTAGTGAAGGCCACCATGTCTGACTAGATTTTGATCACTAGAAAAAGTTATTGTCTTTTGGCTCTCAATGTTGTTTGATTTTTAATTTAAGTTTTAAAAGCATTTATATCGACTTGATACATTTTTGTCTAACCTTTTACTTTTAACTTTTCAAAGTCTTCATTTTAGGTTTGTCTCATGTAGATCCCATATATAGTTGAATCAAGGTTAGTTTTTTTGGATCCAATTTAAGATGCTTTTACTTGTTCACATAATGTGAATGTGGGTTCACGTCTGTAATATTAGTCATTTTTTGTTGTTGTTGCCTGTGTTTCTGCTTGGTTTTCATCAACTTTTAAATTTGCTCTCATTGTTCTTCTCATCTTACAAAAATACTTTATTTCATTTTATTTAGGATACCATCAGTTTTTAAATGTTTTATCTTGTAATAAAGCCAACATGTAATAAACTGCTAACATGGATCAATGCTGTCAAACCGTGATATCATCCGTTGTAATATGGATGCTGATTTCAAACAAGTTAAAACGTGAAGTGAGTGCATTCTAGAACTGATGAACCTTGGTAGTTTGTAGTTGACCTGTGGTTGTTTCTGTAAAGCCGAAGCCTTAATACACTTCAGTCTATTATATATATCAAGTATCTTTTCTGAGAATGGTTGTTTGAAGGCAGTATTCTCATCATTCTTATGTTTGAAAATACTATTCATGGCTTTCGAAGTGAAAGGATGTTTTGTCTGGTCACAGAATTTGGAGCTATATTTCATTTCCCTTAATACCCAACAGACTGTTCCCCTATCCTTTGGTGTATAGGGTTACTGTAGAGAAGTCTGGGGCCAGCCTGACTTTTTTTTTCCCTTTGTAGGTGACCTACTTCTGCCTGGGTATTGGCAAATTTCTTTCTTTATCCTTGAAGTTCAGTAGCTTCATCAGAATGTATCTCGGTCTTGATGTGATTCTCTATTACATTTTCCTGTTAATGGTAAGCCATTTCAATCTGTGGGTTCAGGAAAGTTTCTTAGGTTATCTTTTAATATGCTTTAATTTTTTGGTTTCTTTCTTAAGCATTAGTGATATAATTGCTCATCTTCATTTCCTGTTTCATTTCATTAACTTACTAAATGCTTCCTTTGTTCTGTTCTGATTTATGTTATTTTCTTGATAATCTTTCCTAAGTTTGTTCTCTTCAGTATCAGGACTGCTACTTATAATGTGGGTTTGGTTTGTTTGTTTGTTTGTTTGTTTGTTTGTTTGTTTCATTTTGCCAGTGGCTTCACTACTTCATTCAGTTTTGTTATGTATGTCTGTGAGCAGGCTTTTCAATTTATCTTATTCCCATTTTCAAATGCTTTTACTACTTGTAATGACAGAAGGTGAAGCTGTTATTTTTGAGAAGATGGGTTCAAAACAGTTGCAGAGTAGCCATGTCAAAATCTGTTTTCCATGAACACAAAAACAAATGATTTTGATCAAGTCTTGTGTCAGATACTGTGTTTTGTTAATTATGTGAGATTTGTAAAAAGCTTAATCATAATTCTTTCTGAAGATGTATAAACTGCTTGCACATAGTAGAATTCTGTTTGCTGTGTATGTTTCTGTGTATCAGTAAAGGATGATTAATTACTTTTTACTAGTCAGTGAAAGTCAATAAAGGTTATTTTTTATTTAGTAAGTTACCATGTAGAGTAGATGAAATTCTTTGAAATTATGACTGGTGTAGTCTCTGCCATTCATGTGTATCATAGTGAAAAGTTCTTTTGTAAGAATTTCCTCAGAGTACCAATTTGTTCTTTGTGTTTATTTTGAGGGTGGTGGTGAAAATGGTGAACAGTGTGCTCCAGACTTGAAGGCAGTAGTGGACATTGGTAATGTGACTAGTGGTTGATATGTGAGATTATTACTCTGACTTTGAATAAAAAAGGTCATTTCACTTGTCAATGTAACAGGTCCTCCCATGAGGAAGTTTGTATTAATTTTCTCTGTCTCTGTCTTCTTCCCTCTGAGGTGCAAATATACTTCTTAGAATTTCTTAAGGATTTTAAACTATTTGACTTAATTATCAATATTGTGACTGCTTCCTGTGATGTTACTATTTTTTTTTTTAAACCATTAGTTTGTCAAACACTTACTGTCATAGATAATAGGTCCTGGGGCTTTAGTAAACAGAAGTTCATGTTCCTTGAGAACTAGAATTCTAGGTGACCTAAAGGAGTTAAACATAATTTTAAAATGTAGTAGAATACTAAGTGGAAAGTAAAAGTTTACATTTCCTAAGAACATGGGAGTTATAATTAAAGTTAGGGTGATATTTGATTTAAGAATGCTCAGTGAGGGAGTGAATGTGTGAAGGGTACCACAAGTGCAGCATCTACAAAGGGAATAGAGATGTGAGTGTTGCAGGAAAATGAGAGAGTAGCTGAACCCAGGACAGAAGGTTGAGTGGGATACTGGTAAATTCTTAAGGACTTTTTTAGGTCCTCACCAAGTGAGTTTCGGTTACCATATGAGTAGCAACATGATTTAGATTTATAGGTGTTTCTCTGGCTGCTAGATTGGTCATAAAAACAGTAAGGCAGGCTAGGAGGTGGAGGAAGTCTTTAATCCCAGCACCCAGGAAAGCTGAGGTAGGTAGGTCTCTGAGTTTGAGGCTAGCATGATCTACAGGACAAGTTCTAGCACAGTCAGAGTTATACTCAGAAACACTGTCTCAAAAAATAAATAAACAAAACAAAATAACAGGAATGTATTTTGGCTAGCATCTCAGTATACACATTTAAGCAAATGTTTTATAACTGAAATGATACTTTTACTACTAACGGTACTCCTATTTTTGTTTGTTTGTTTCTGTTAAGAGAAAGGAATTCTGGTCAAATTATGGTAGATTTGTTTGATTCCATACTTTATAGGTGACTAACACTGTCAAAATAAGTTATAGCCCTGACTTAGGAAGTAAAATTATGGTTGTGTATTCAAACAAAATGAACAAAATGTAAAATTACAAAGAATAAAAACTTAAAAATTAAATACCTAAAATTCTACTAATAAAGTGCTACTAAAGAGTTGTTGCTGTTCCCTAGGAACAACTGCTTTCATAAACAACATTTTTGGTTCAGATTTCCTGGGGGTTTAACTCCATGCTTCTAAATAATATGTTTATAGTATCTATTTTTTTGGTTTATCAACTTTAGACATTCTCTCTTGACTTCTTGCTATGACAGATGTTTTCAGTCCCACTTCTCACTACTGACCTTCCTCGTTCATCGGTCACTGACTTGGCGCGTCTCTGGGGTTCTGCCCAGAAGATTTAGCCTTCCTCCTTCGCCTCAGCCCCTCTGTGAGTATTTTGCTCCCTCCTCTTTGCTGAACAGTTCATGTTCTTCTATCTGTCTCCATCCTTCAGAACCATGGGCAAGCTGTGTAGTTTTTGAAAAAAATTTTAAGAATTTTTATTGGCTTAGGTTCATATTGGCACTTTGGAGCTCTTAAATAATAGACTAGAATATAGGCCAAAGTTTTTGTTGTTGTTTTTTAATGTATATTCTTTAAGATTTTTTGTTATTAAAATGTTTTGAAGATTTATTATTTTTTGTACATGAGTGTTTTGCCTGAATGTATGTCTGTGCACCTTCTGTGTGCCTGGAGTTCAAGGAAGTCAGAAGAAGCTGTTAGAAAACCTGGAATTGGGGTTGGGGATTTAGCTCAGTGGTAGAGCGCTTGCCCTGGGTTTGGTCCCCAGCTCCGAAAAAAAGAACAAGAACAAGAACAAGAACAACAACAAGAACAACAACAACAACAACAACAACAACAAAAGAAAACCTGGAATTGAAGTTACAGATGATTGTTAGTTACTGTGTCAATGCTGGGAATTGAACCCTGGTTCTCTGCAAGAGCAACAAGTGATTTTGGCAACTGAGCCATCTCTGCAACCCCAGTTTTTGATTTTTAAAGAGATAGGTGTATTTGCAGTATTTTATCCTTCAAACAACTAAAATTTCTCACATGTTATCATCTACTCTTTCAAAGTATACTAAATAGGTTTGTAATTTTTTTCCATATCCTGGTACTATAATATTTCTTTTTTTTTTTTAAGATTTATTCATTTATTATATATAAGTACACCATAGCTGTCTTCAGACACACCAGAAGAGGGCATTGGATCCCATTTACAGATGGTTGTGAGCCACCATGTGGTTGCTGGGAATTGAACTCAGGATCTCTGGAAGAGTAGTCGGGTGCTCTTAACTGCTGAGCCATCTCTCCAGCCCATAATATTTCTTCCATTTTGAGTTTTTTAAGTTGTAATTAAAATTACTTGAATCATTACTGAATTTTTCCAGTGAAAAATATTTTTATGTTATCTGGTTTTTTTCTCTTCTAGGAATAACCATTGCTAAGTCAAGAAGATAGGCTTTAAAAGTTTTGATTGCTTTTTGGAAAGGTTTTATAGGACAGCTTCCTTTGCTTTTGTCTTCTCATTAGTACTTCTTATGGTCAGGGAACAGGACAGTGAATTTAGAACAAGATCTTAGACAATTGCTGTATATTTTGTTAGTTAATTTTTGTTAATTCACCGGACACTTAATATTTTGCTTGCTGAATAATTCAGTTCAGGGAAGGCTTTTAAAAAATGTATACAAGGCATTCAAGTGCTTTTTTATAGATTATCCTATAATTTACTAGTTTACTTAAAAAATATATATTTTTATTTTTACTTAAAAATTAATTTATAAGATGTGTTTCTAAGTTTGCTTAGCATTGTTAATGCTCTAGCTTTGTTTCTTAGCAGGGCAGCCGGAGTAGCCACCATTATTCTAATGGAGGCCTTGAGTTCCTCACTCTGTAAAAGAATGGCTTCCAAGTTAGGGGAATTTAATGTTTGGATCCATATGAAGTTACTTCTGCTTTCAGTGTCTTTAACAATGAGATTAAAATGAACCTTTCATGTAGGGAGAAGTTCCACAGAAGCCACAGGAGGAACTCACATAGACATTTCCACATATATTAAAAAAAAAAGTCTTTGCTCAGGCTGGCCCAAAAATTACTTTGTAGCTCAGCTTTGGCTTGGAGATTTTTCTGTCTTAGCCTCCTGAGTGCTGAGGTTATAGGCATGAACCACCATCCTAACTTTTAAAAATCATTTTTATGGGGGGCTGGAGAGATGGCTCAGTGGTTGAGAGCACTGGCTCCTCTTCCAGAGGTCCTGAGTTCAGTTCTCAGCAACCACATGGTGGCTCACAACCATCTGTAATGAGGTCTGGTGCCCTATTCTAGTGTGCATGAAGACAAAACACTCATACATTAAATCGATCAATCAATCAATCACTCTTTAAAAATACATTTTTAAAAGATTTATTTAGTTATACACTATAGCATGTCTTCAGACACACCAGAAGAGGGCATTGGATTCCATTACAAATGGTTGTGAGCCACCTTGTGGTTGCTGGGAATTGAACTCAGGACCTCTGGAAGAACAGCCAGTGCTCTCAACCTCTGAGCCACCTCTGAGCCACCTCTCCAGCCCTTAAAATAATTTACATACATACATATATATATTTGTTTATTTTCATGGCTGAATGAGGTTGCATGTGCCTTTTGTCCCAGTATGCAGGAAAGTAGAGGACGAGACAGGTATACCTCTGTGAGCTCAAGGCCACCTTGGTCTATATAGGTAGTTCCTGGTCAGTGATTGCTCTTAACCACTGAGGTATCTCTCTAGCCCTACATTTTAATTTATTATTTGTGTATGTGTGCACATATGAAGAGGCCAGAGGACAACTTGGTGGAGTTAGGTCTCCTGACATGTGGGTTCCAGGGATTTAACTCAAATAACCAGGGTTGGCAGTAAAAACATCCTTACCTGAGCCTTTTAACATTCATTAGTGTGAAGTGAGAAGACTCAGGTTGAAGGAATCTTCAAGTTCTGAATGAGGAGTTGAGGAGTGGGTGGGTGAAACTCTGAGAACATACCCAGGTGTTCCGTGACGCTTACCACTAAGGAGGTATTAACACATCTGCATATCCCAGATAGAGATGGGACTGATGACAGATCAAAGTACAGATGCCAGCAAAGTCCAATTTGAAGTTACTTAGAGGAAATGGGAGGGAGGAGTTATTTATAGGAGCAAAAATGACTCAGAAGACACTATAGCAGCAAAGCCCACCCAGAAGGGTGACAGCTCATGAAAACTGTAAACCTGGTTCTCACTGTAAAACCTGCGGCAGCTCAGCATTTTGAAGTGTCCTTTCTAGTTTTGTTTTTTTTTTTTTTTTCTGGGCAGTTTAGCTGGTTTCTGCCTCTTCTAGGTAACTCAGAATGTGTGAGAGTAACTCTCAGTAGTCTTTATATATATGCTTGGGAAAAGAGGGGTCTAGTGAATCTAATCAGTTTCAGGGACTTCTTGAAGGTGTTTTGAGTAGTTACTCCCAGAACTTAAGGAGCCTCCTATAAATGTCCTGTCTTAAACCATATCGTTGTTTCACTTTCTTTTTTTCATTCCATGTCTTGAAGAGTTTCCCTCCAATTTGGAAGGTTTTAATGTAGGAGGAAACTGACACAGTGTGAGAAATGTCAGTCAGTAGAGGATGAATAGGATTGAGATTACAGTAAAATCTTAGAGAACAGGTTTGGTTTGTCAAAGAAATTTGGCTACACCCCATGAGAGAATAGAAACTCTGAAAGGCCTTTTCTTTTTAAAAGTTGTAGTGAAAGTTTGCTTGCTTTCTTGCTTGCTTGCTTGCTTGCTTTCTTTCTTTCCTTCTCTCTCTCTTTCTTTCTTTCTTTCTTTCTTTCTCTCTCTCTCTCTCTCTCTTTCTTTCTTTCTTTCTTTCTTTCTTTCTTTCTTTCTTTCTTTCTTTCTTTCTTTCTGATGGCCTATTCAAATTCTTGAACTATGTTTATTTCTACATGTGTTCCCACTAGAAGACTTTGTAAACTTTTTGTTGAGATTGTAAACATTTTTAAATTATTTATATTCATCCATGTATTAGTTTTCTTTTGCTGTGATAAAATACCTTGGCCAAAAGCAACTTAAAGAAGGAAGAGTTTATTTTGACTATGGTTCCAGAAAGAGTATAATGTCAGAGTTTGGGGCTGTGGAACATAGCAGCACAGGGCCAAGACAGGAGTTACCCCTCCGTGATATGCTTCTTTCAGCAGGGTCAGATCTCATAAAGTTTTCATAACATCTTCAAAACAGCAACATCAGCTCGTGACCAAGTGTTCAAATACATGAGTCTGTGGGTGACTTTTTAGTTTAAAACACTCCAATGTGTTATTGTTTATCTGTATGTACTCATGTGGAAGTTAGAGGATAACTTGTGGAAGCTGGTACTCTCCTACCATGTAATGGTTTTAATGTTTGAATTCAGATCAGGGCTGGGTGGCAGCCCACTGAGCCATATCACTACCCCCAAATCACTGTTTTTTTAAAAAATGAGAATTAATTTATTTATCTTATGTATATGAGTACACTGTAGCTGTCTTCAGACACATCAGAAGAGAGTATCAGATCCCATTACAGATGGTTGTAAACCACCATGTGGTTGCTGTGATTTGAACTCAGGACCTCTGGAAGAGCAGCCAGTGCTCTTAACCACTGAGCCATCTTTCTCTCCATCTCCCCTGCCCCCAAATTAACTTTTTAACATTTTCATGTTTAATAATTGTTTTCTGTAGTTAGCTGGGGAAGTCTATTGCAGTCTTGCTAACTGTGTAAACTGCTTTATCATGCTTTATCACTGTCTTTTAATTTAAATATTCTGGTAGGTTTGTTTGCTTTTTGCATAGGGATTCAATCTATGCTCTTAAACATGCTAGGCAAGTTTGCCAGAGATAGAGAGGTACTTTGTCTTTCCCCTTCCTTTTTTTTTTCTCTTTTCTCATTTTACCTTCCTTTTTCATTTAAGGCAAGGTCTTAATAAAATTGCCAAGGCTGGCTTTGAATTCACTCTGTAGTCCAGATAGGATTTTGAACCTAGGTTCTCTTTCAGGTCTTACTAGTTGCTGGGATTATAGGTCTTCCTATGCTACAGTGTTTACCTGTAGGTTTCTAAAAGTTAATTATGTATTAAGAATTGTTTATTGAATGACGGCTTGCCTTCACGCATGTGTCTATGTCTATGTCTATGTTGTCTATGTCTATGTCTATGTCTATGTCTATGTCTATGTCTATGTCTATGTCTATGTCTATGTCTATGTCTATGTCTATGTCTATGTCTATGTCTATGTCTATGTCTATGTCTATCATGTATAGGCCTTGTGTCTAAGGAAGCCAGAAAAGAGCATTGGGTTCCCTGGAATTAGAGTTACAGATGATTGTGAGCTGTGTACTATACAAGAGCAGTAAGGACCAGTGTGCCATCTGTGCAGTCCCCCTTATGTAGTATTTTAAAAATAATCTTAAGTAAGGCTGGGGATGATGTTATATCCCCTTAGTCCCAGCATTTCAGAGGCAGTGGCTGGTAGATCTCTTGAGTTCAAGGCCAGGCAGGGACCTTGTCTCAAAAAAAGTTTAAAAATTTGTGTATGTATATCTGTACATACAGTGCATACATGTGAATGTGAAAACCAGAGAACAACCTCATATGTTGTCTTCAGGACACTTTCTCTTTCCTTTGATAGGTGATCAGAGAGCCACCTCCCTCTGAGTTTGGCCTCTTCAAGGCTGGGGTTATAACTGTGTGCCATTTTGTAACCCTGATAGTTTTTTGTGGGTTCTCGGGATCAAACTTAGGTTCTGGTGTTTGTAAGTCAAGTGTAGAACCATCCTTTTAGCCTTAAGGTATAGTTTTTAATCTCAAATAATTCATGGCTTGCTCTGCTCCTTATATTTTATCTTCTATAATTCTGGATATGGACAGCTATTCTTCATGTAGTGCTTGCTCATCAGTGTCCACATTGATTGTGGCTATAAATCTATGGGCAAAGTACTTGTTTCCAGAAACTGCCATGTGTAAATCATTTTCACCTTCACTTTTCTCTTGCACAGAAACAATCTCCTTTCCCCTACCCCCAAGACAGTGTTTGTTTTTCTATGTAGCCCTGGTTGTCCTGGAACTCCCTCTGTAGACCAGGCTGACCTTGAACTCAAGAGATAGGATTGTTTTTCCCTCCCTGGTGCTGTGAATAAAGGTGAACATCACTACCTCCCAGCTGAGTTTTTCTTTTTTTAACTTAAATTTATGTGTATGCGCGTTTTTCCTTCATGTATGTCTGTGCACTATGTATATGTTAGCATGGGCCCACCAAGCTAACATAGAAACAATCGTGTGTTTATTTAGGGCATTGTTCATTGTTAAGCTGTTTGGTTTCCACACTTGTTTTTGTATGTCATAGTGCACTATGATCACTTCTATTGTCCTCCTTCCGCCTCCTCCCCCAACTGCTTATTTCCTTTCTCTTTTCAAATAGTATCCCTTCTAGTCATGATATACAAACACATGCAAATGTACTTATGCGCACATATACATACATAAAATCTTGGAGATTTATAAAACAAAACATTAAATATTTGTCTTAGTTTAGCTTATTTCACTCAACATATGATGAGTTCTGTTTCCATGCAAGCTACATAGTTCACTCCTTTTTTAAAATGTTACATTATTACTTTTTTGAAAATGTTAAATTAATATGGGTGAATGTTTGTACATATGTACTATACAGAGTACTTGTGGAAGTCAGAGAACAACTTTGTGGAGTTGCCTTTCTTCTTCTCCCTTCATGTTAATTCTGCTTATTAAGTTTGCTGTCAGGCTTGTATGACAAGTACTTTACCCCTTAAGCCATTTTATCCCTTATAGCTGAATAAAATTCCATCTTGTAAACATAATTACATTTTGTCTTCATCTACTGATGGACATTTAAGCTAACTTGCATCTTTCATCGCGAATAGAACTGCAGTAAGTATTGTGTGTGCAGGTACTTCTGTGGTATGACGTTTTGAATTTCGTTGAGTATATGCATAGACTTGATGTAGTTGGATTGTGTATAGGGTAGTCCTATTTTTGATGTTGTAAAGAACCTTCACACTTCGTCCATAATGGTCACATTAATTTTCATCTCCACGTTCCCTTGTCTTAAACTTAACTTTGCTCTTTTATTTTGTTTCATGTGCTTTTCTAGGCCTCCTACCTGTACTCATTGTTTTTACATGATGTTATTTTTTTTTTCTTCAAAGCTTCTTAATGGTGAGAGGTCCTACAATACCTTTCAGTAAAGATTATATTGATTGTATGTATACATTTCAGAACTCTCTTTTTCTTACTAGGACTGCATAAGGGATAAAGTAAGTCATGATTTTGATCACAGAAGTATACCATCACCTTAGGTAAAGATTTGAAAATGACTTTAAAACATGATAGAGGGATATACCAGAATGAATCAATATGCCCCTATATATTCATTACTTTCCTTGTGGCTGTGACCAATAACCCAACAGAAGCAGCTTAAGAAAAAGTTTATTTTGTTTGGATCATGATTCTATTTCTTTTTTTCCCTTTTCCTCAAGATTCTACCACCCTACCCAATTGCTCATGGTTTTAGAGAGTATAATTTTTTTATGGTCAGGGAGGCATAGTGTTATGGCAGGACGATAGATCACATGCCTAAAGCTATAGGCTATAGCCTAATGGATCAGGATTCATAGCATTTGGTTTAGAACCAGAAATTACTATCACTTTAAAGCTTCATCTCATCAGCCCACTTCTGCCAGTTAGGGCACAGTCCTAGGTTTCCACAACTTCCCAAAACAGCAGCACTAGCTGGTGGCCAAATGCTCAAACACATGAGCATAGATGACGTTTCATATTTTTAAACCATTAATAGAGTGTATCATTGCTGCTTCCATACTGTCTTGCTTGATATGCTTTGTATTGAAGCTGGTATGGCCTGATGCTTAGGTTAGATTATTTTCTGCCATACACCTAGGTCTAAGAAGTAGTGGAAGTTTTGTTTTTTGTTTTTTTTTTGGGTGGGGCTGGGTGTTGAAACAGGGTTTTTCTCTGTAGCCCTGGCTGTCCTGGAACTTGCTGTGTAGAACAGGCTAGCTTTGAACTCAGACATCTGCCTGCCTCTGCCTTAAAGGCATGTACCACCACACTCGGCTTGATTTTTTTTTTTCAAGTAGGTTTATTTTATGTGTATGATGGTATTGCCTGAATATATGTAAGTGTACCACCCTTTGCCAGAAATAGTTGTTGGATCCCTTAGAGCTTTAGCTATAGATGGTCGTGAGCTGCCAAATGGGTGCTAGAATTGAACCTGGATCCTTTGCAAGAATAGCAAGTGTTCCTATGTGTTGAACCATCTCTCCAGCTCCCAATGCTGTTTCTCCTTTTTAAAAGAATGATTTTACATCATATGTATGAGTGTTTTGCTTACTGAGGCATTGCTCCATCTCCTTCAACAATGCTTTAAAATACATACATTTATATTTGTTTGAGTAGTTTGCTTTGTATTCTGTCTCTTTGTACTTTTATGAATATTCTATAGTTACATGAAAATAGATCACTGCTTAGTCATATAAATATGTTACTTTATTATTCAATATGATATATTTCTGTATAGGTGACTATTATTCTGACCTATATGACTTGAGTTTTTATGTCATGCTTATCCCAACCAAAAAAATCCAGCGAAATTATTTTGGTACTCATCAATTTAATTTTTAGATAAAAGCACTATTTTAGTACTTGACCAGTCATCAGTCCATTCAGTTATAGAGATTGAACCAATACATATACACATCTGCATATGTATATATTTATATATAAACACACATATACATATATACTTACACATATACACATTTATACACATATGTGTATATATATAAATTTATCTTTAAAATTTTTTATTTGTATAAATGGTTTGCCTACATATTTTTTTTTTACATTGTGTGAATGTCTGGTGCCCACAGAGTCTAGAAGAAGGCATCAGATCTCTGAAATTTGCAGTTACAGATGGCTATGAGCTACGATTTGTTTGCTGGAACCAAACCTAGGTGCCTTCACAAGCAGCAAATATTCCTAACTGCTGAGCAATCATGTATATATTTTTAGGCTTGTGATAATATTTATTTTGGGTATTTGTGTGGACTCAGTAACTATCATTTCTGTTTTTAATTACAAAATTCATTTTCAGCAGTACAAGAAGCAGGCCAGAGAAATGGCTCATTGGGTAAGGGTTCCTGTCCCCCAAGTCTGACCACCTGAATTCAATCTATATGGTAGAAAGGGAGAACCAAATCCTGCAAGCTGTCCTTAATTTTCACATGTATAGTGTGGTGCAGTGTTCATGCAAACACTAGATAATGTTTAAAAAAAAAAAAGAAAAGAAAAGAAACAGTTAAGAAACAAGCCCTAAGGTTCATGTCTCCACCCTAGTTTGATTTCTTTGGCTTCCTTATTCTTTGTATCACAGTTTGCCTTAGAATTATATAGTTTTGTCACTTACCAACTATCTCAATTGTTATGGAGAAATCTGAGGCCAACTTGATTCTTCTGCTCACCTATTTTTTAATTTGTTTTTTTTCTCTTTCCTGGATGCCCATGTTATTGCTTTAAGTTTAGTACTTCTTGCTCAAATATGTTTTATTTATTCTATATTTTTATTTTCTTGTGGATTAGTTTAGGCTGTATTTATTATGGAAAGCTTATACATAACTTTTAATCACTGAGACATCTCTCTAGCTTCAACTTTTATAGTTATTTATTTTTATTTTTTCAACTACATTTTAAAAGTAAATTTATACAGAGTCTTATTGTCAGCATTTTGAGATACAGGTAAAGGAGGCAGTTTCACACCGTCAACCTCAGCAGCCTAACATGTTCCCAAAGTGTTTTAGAAAAATTGACTCAGGTCAAACCAGCATTTATGGATTTGACATTGAAAAGAATCAGGACTAGACAGCTTATTATGAAGCAGAGTTTAGTAAACATTTTAATACAGGTTTAGGCATGTATTAATAGATGCCTTGTAGGTTTACAAATGGTAAGGGAAAAAGTCTTCCCTCAGGAATATTGAAAGTCAGGATATTTTTTACTATAAATAGGGAGTCAGGGGAGGAGGGCTCACTGCAACTCATTAGAAACAGTTTGGATGATGTTTGAAGCTGGCTAGTATTTTTCTTAAAAGATGGTAGAGAAGGTTTAGGCGTGTTCTTGAAATTCTAAAGAACACTGTATTTCAGACTATAGGAAGACAATGGATAATTAACATTTTCTATATCTTAAGATGGTACAGTGTTTTGTGTCCTTGTTTGGTGATGAGGAAACAGCTCAGTCAGTAAATTGTCTGTTATAAAGCATGAGAGGGTCCCAGTTTGGATTCCCTGCAGGAACTTAAAGATTGAATGCACATCTTTAAGTCTAAGGTCCATATGGAGCCCTGGAGCTCATTGGCTAGTCAGCTAAGCCAATTCAGTCAGTGAGCTTAATGTTCAGTGAGAGACCCTGTCTCAAAACTGAAACCGGGGTTGGGGATTTAGCTCAGTGGTAGAGCGCTTGCCTAGGAAGCGCAAGACCCTGGGTTCGATCCCCAGCTCCGAAAAAAAGAACCCAAAAAAACAAAAAAAAAAAAACAAAAAAAACAAAAAAACAAAAACAAAACTGAAACCACCAGCTGTTAGCCTCTGGCTTCTATACTCGAGCACTTTTACACACACACACATCTTATTTTTTCTGTTTCACAATACTACTATGGGTTTTATCCTATTTTATGGATAAGAAAAATGAAACTTGGAACAAGGCCAAGGAGAATTGAAATGCAAACCCATTTCTGACATACATTGCATATGGCATCATTTTCTGTCATGAAGTGAAACTCAGACTTTCCCAAATCTCCTATCCAAAAAATACTGGGGTTGGGGGGAGTATCACTGGAGAGAGAGATGGCTCAGCAGTTAAGAACACTGACTGTTCTTCAAGATATCCTGAGTTTGATTTCCAGCAACCACACGGTAACTCACAACAACTGTTTATACTGGGATCTGATCTCCTCTTCTGGTATGCAGGTGAACATGCAGATAGAGCACTCATATACATAATCTAAATAACTAAATCTTTTTAAAAAAAAACAAAACAGTGGGATCAAAGTAGGTTCATCTTTATGTAAGATTATGGTGTTAGCAGTTTTCTATTACCAGGAATTCTGCTGCATCAAAGCTCAGCTGAGAAGTATGCTGATGCTGGTGCAATTACGCACAAGCTACAACATACAAAGGGCATCAGGATGTGTCTGGACAAACTTAATGGTATATATTTAGAGTATAAGAGTCATTTAACTTTGTAGGGAGAGATAAAGAAAGAGAATTTAAATGACTTCAACAATAGAACAGCTTTATTTAACCTGAGAATGATATATCAGGGTCTGGTACACTATGGTCAGATGTAATATTGTAGGTGGTAGAATGTCATTGTTAATTCTAAGGAAGAAAGTCTTTTTGGAAGAATATTGGAAAGCCTTTACAGATATGGTATGAGTGTTTTTGCCTGTCTGCTCCATGTTCCAAATATTTTTTGGTTAGGAGGTTAGCTTGCTGTATACTCAATGTAAAGAAAAATATTCTAATTGTAAGCAGCTTTAATGTTGATTAGAAATCTATGAAGATTATTAGATTGATGGATCTTTTAAAAAATCTATAGTAGAAATGTAATAAAATTTTTGCAGTTGTTTGTTGGTATGTCACTTTATTAGTTACTTTTCTATTGCGTATTTTCTAAAACACCATGACAAAGGCAATTTATAAAAGAAAATGTTTAATTGGGCTTACAGTTCCAGAGGATTAGAATTCATGATGATTGAGTAAAGGCATGGTGGCAGAAAAACCTGAGAATTTAAATCTTAAAACAGCAAACAGGATACATATGCTAATCTCAAAGTCCACTGCTGATGACACACCTCCTCCATTAAGGCCACAACCTCCCAGTCCTTCCCAAACAGTTCCACAAACTGGGAACCAAGTATTTGAACATGAGCCTAAGAGGACCGTTCTCATTCAAACCACCACTGGTATTTTTCCAATATTGATTTTTTAATTAAGGTTAAGGAAATGATTGTTTTTGTAGTTACAGTAATTATAAAACATGCCTCTTTTCTGTTTCTCAACAGTACTTTAGGAGAAGTATAACAATTTCTGTGCTTGAGTGGTAAAATTATTTTGATGAATCATATTTTACTTAAGAGAACTACATAATATTGAGAAAAGATTTTAGATGTTACCTTAACAGTTAAGTTGAGGCAGGATTATAAAATCAAGGCTAGCCTGGACTACATAGTGAGACTTTCCCTCAGAAAACTAGATACATGCAAAAATCGAAAGGAAAAAAATATGCAAAGAGGATCTGCTATAAAGATGAGATTCTAACTTGAGGGTCATGATGCATCCCCTTAATCCTAGTGCTGGGACACTACAGAGGCAGGCTAGCCAGGGACATACAGTGAGACCTTGTCTAAAAAAAATAAAATGTTTATTTCTATTATTATCATCATCATTGCTATTTTATTTTGTTTGTTTGTTTATTGAGACAGGGGTTTTCTGTCTGTCTGGCCCTGGCTGTCTTAGAATTCATTCTGTAGACCAGGCTGGCCTTGATCTCAGAGATTTGTTTGTTTACCTCTGCCTCCCTCCGAGTGCTGAGATTGATTAAAGGCATGTGCCATCATGGCCTGGCAAATATTTATCTCTTAATATCGGTTATCTAGTCAGATTTCATATAACAGTTGAGCCATAAATACCTCACTTCTTTAATGTTTAGATTCACTTCTTCCTATTATCTATAGAAAATTTGTTTACAGTTCCAGGTCTTGTCCTTATAATTTCTCACATGTAGCTTCTGCTAGTTATATTTATTACAGGGATTCTCTTAACATGTTTCTCCTTGTGTTTTATATTTGATTCATACTATGAGCTTGAACAGGTTCAATTTTGCTAGGTGAGATTACCTCAAAAATAATGACTTTTATCTTTTAAAGATTTGTTTGGCCTATTCATTTCTCACGGAGACTTTTAAGAATGTAGACAGTGATAAAGTGACATTTCTGAAAAATTTCAGCTGATGTATTTTTATTTTAAGAAACAAAACAAAACCCAAAACCCAGAGAAAGCAAACTTTAAATTTCTGCAGCTTTGTGATTAAAGTAGGAAGATAGAGAGGAGGAAGAGAGAAAGCAATGCCTTTTGAGTTAGGAAAAGTTAAAATTTTTTGAGTAATTCAGGAAATTGGTCATGTTCAACCTAGCCATACCACAGGGACTCCATAAACAACTGCCTAATTGGAGTTTGTTTAGGGAGAGATGTTATTTGATAATATAATTATTATTTTAGTATTTGGTAACACAATTCAAGGAAAACCAAATACTGGTTCTTTTACTTTCTTTGGTTTTCAAAATAATGTATTGCTTTCACAGAGTGGGTAAAGAATGGGTTGATGAGATGGCTCTGCAGAAGAGATGTTTTTACCAAGCCTGCTGACCTGAGATTGATTCTTTACATGGTGGAAGAAGTGTATTTCATACTCATACTCTCCCCCCTCAAGCCCCACTTTCTCTGTAGCTTCAGCTGTCCCGGAACTCACTCTGTAGACTAGGCTATTCTTGATCTCACATCTGCCTCTGCGTCCTGAGTGCTGGGATTAAAGGCTGTGGAATAAAACCCAAATCAAAATGACAATGGTTTACTAGAACCTAATAATAACAGGTTTGGTTGTGTTTTTATATTTAAATACATTTATCTATCCTTTATGGTTATTCATATTAATAATATTCAACTCATAACATTTTTAGCTGGTGGGGCCTCTGTTAAGTTGGCTGTTGAGTTCTTTAAACAAACCACAGTACCATCTGATAGCTTTTGTTTTATTGAGTATTGAGAAGAGCCTAACATATTTTTTTTCTTTATGCCTTAGACTTAGAATCTGTCATTTCTTCACAAAGCCCTGCTTCTCTGTTAGCTGTAAATTTGTATTAGAGGACCATATTGTGGATACTAGAAATGTTCATCATACTGAGATGGCTGTTTCTCTGAACTTTTCAGTGTACGAGCCTAGTTTTAAAAAGCATTTTATGAATTTATATTGATCCTAATGATTTATGTTTGTTTACTTTTCATATGCTCTCATCTTTTTTGAGATAGGTTGTACAGGTTTTCCTGGAACTCTTGGATCTTCTTGTCCCACCCTCCAAATGCTGGCATCAGATCTTTTTTGGGTTCATTCTTCTCCTCCTGCCCCAAATTAGGTGATCTTTACTGCTTATGCTGAGGACAGTTTTGACTTTCTTTTTTGAACCTAATGGCCTTAATTTAGATAGCTTTTCCATTCTGTAGAAGTGTGAACTTATCATCGTTGGCTATTTACTCTGTTATACATATTAGCTTCTTTGTTTTTCTGCTTTCCTCTTTGGCAAAAACTCTGATATATCCTGAGGATGTCTCTCAGTGGTAGAATACTTGCCTAGCATATGCAAGGTCCAGAGTACAGTCTTAACTCTGCAAAGACAACCACTCTCCCAACATACACAACATATATGCGCTGTCGGAATTTTAAATTAAATAAATTTTTCCCTTTCAAACAGGTTTCTCCTCTTGTGTTTCCTATTTTATTACATTTGTGTCATTTTAAGAACTAAGATGAGATAGACTATGTTCAAATGTAATAAACAGCATATATACACAATAGTACATAAACATATCTATGTTTACAGTATTATACAGTATTATACAACCACTAACCTTTTCTAGTTTCAAAACCATTTTACCACTTCATCAAATATCTTATATACCCACTAAGTATTCACACCTACTTTAGATATCAGGGTCTTGATATTGTAGCCAAGAGCTGGTCTCATGCTTGTCTTGCTGTGGCCTGTTGAGTGCTAGTATTATTATAAGTATGCACTGACATGCCTACCATGGTTTTTAAGACATGACTATTTTCTTTTTAACTATGTGTACATTTGTGTGTTTGTATATGGGTTTGTGCACTTGAGGCCAGAAGTTGGTATTGATTCCCCTAGAGCTGGAGTTACACCTGATGTGGATGTTGGGAATCTAACTCAAGTCCTCGGCAACTGCTATATCATCTTTCATCTTTCTTTTTTTTTTCCTTTTCCTTTTCTTTTTTTCGGAGCTGGGGACCAAACCCAGGACCTTGCACTTGCTAGGCAAGTGCTCTACCACTGAGCTAAATCCCCAACCCCATCTTTTTTTTTTTTTTTTTTCCTTTTTTTTTAAAGATTTATTTATGTATAGGAGTACAATGTAGCTGTCTTCAGACACCAGAAGAGGGCATCCGGACCCATTACAGATGATTTGAGCCCCCATGTGGTTGCTGGGAATTGACCTCAGGATCTCTAGAAGAGCAGTCAGTGCTCTTATCTGCTGAGCCATCTCTCCAACCCCCTGCTATGTCATCTTTTAAGTACTGAGCCATCTATCCAACTCCAGAGACTGGTTTTTGAACATTTAACTCTCCCAAGCTCACCCTATTTCTTGAAAATATATTAAGAACAAACACTCCCCAATTCTTCCAAGGGTTATCATTGCCCCGTGTATGAAGTTGAAACAATATGGATAACAAAGAGCCTTAACTGTCTAGCTTTTGCCATTTTTGTCTTGTTTCATTTGTGCCTCTTTGTTCAGTCATAGGCCCATTTCGTTATTGTAGATATATAAGTCTTTCTTTCTTCCCCATTTTCCTTCCTCCCACCAAGGTAGGGTCTCACTGTTAGCCATGGTCATTTTGCAACTCAAGTACTCACCTCTGCTTCACATGTTCTTGGTTAAAATGTGCGTGCCCCTCTGTTCCCCCGCCCCCAAAACTTTTGAGACTAGGTGTGACAACATAGAGTTGGCTAGCCTCAGAGTGGTGCTCTTCCTGCCTTTTTTAACTATTAAAGATTGTTATATGCCCTTCTTTGTCCTTCTTTTACCCCCATTCCTTGCTACTTTTAGATTACCTATTACACATTGTCCTTACTTATGTATGTATTTTTCTGGAATAGTAAACCTATAATAGTCACATACTAAGTAATACAATACAGGCTGCATCTATAATGAATAGGGTTTTTAACAGAAGTCAATTTATTTAGTAAATTATTTAAGAAAAGTCTCAGAGATGGGAGGGTAGTTCTTGAGCTATACCTCAAAGGAGTCATTCAGGAAAATATGATGATGGTCTTAAAACTACTGGTAAGTATTCATGCACCTGGCCCTAACAATCCATACACCAAGGACAAATCCTGTTAAAAGTGAGATAGCAGCCATTTTTCCAACTTGCTTTTACATTATTTTCATGAAATAAGCAGTAGACGCAATGCAGTATCATGCTGGCTGAAGAAAAGCATGACTGCATGTGCAAATGTTTCAGAATTTAGGGTAAATTTTAAAAAGTCAGCAGTGCTACATTTTCAAGGATCATTTTGTACCTGTATGCTAATTTCTGAGTTTACCTACTTACCAAAATTAAGCTAGACTTCTGCTGGAAAATGCAACAATGAGATAATTAGGATGGCTCAGTAAAGTGCTCAAGGTGGAAGCTTTAGACCTAAGTTTAGAGCCCTACAATCATATAAAAACTTGGTACAGAAACACATATTTATAGCCCCAGGATTGGAGAGCACAGGTTGATACTAGTGGCCCACTAACCAGACAGTGTAACTGAAAACTTTGGAAATGAGATAATTCGTGTAGAAACCTGTTGTCCATAATTCTTATGCTTTCATCACACCAAATTCCCATCAACACTAAAGTATATGTGTGTATTCTTTTATAGTAGCCAGCAATGTAGTTGGGAATCAGTGAAAGGTATATGTGTATAAACATAATAAGGTTAAAATACAAATCATATTTTAATGGTATCTTAAAAATCTATTCAAAAGAAAAACAAGCCTGATATTTTAAAATGTACTGATTTTATGTTTGCTTTGCCTATTAGATTTATAAAATCTGTGTTCAAAATTCCAAGAAAAGAAAAAAAGCAATATAATTCTTTATTTTTACAATTTTTTTTAGCATGTTGGGGTGTACATTAATGACTTTGTTACTTTGACAAAATAATTGATCAAAACAACTTAACACGTGTTTATTTTAGTTTACGGCTCATCAACTATGTAGTTTATCATACCTGGGAAGGCGTGATAGCTGGAGTGTGACAGCAGTGAAATGATGGGAGGGGGTGTGAATCCTGGTATTCTGCTTCACAATCCTTATAGAATGGTTCTAACCACATTCTAAGTTAAACTGTTTTAGAAACACCCTCAGAAGTGCACGAGTTGTGTCTCCCAAGTAATTTCAAATTCAAGTAGGTTGACAAATGAAGATGGACCTGATAGCAGTATATGAAGTTGTAGTTGTTGAACTAAAACCACCTTCGATTGCTCAAAGAGTTAATGGTTCCATAGTTACCAGCAAGCACACTGTTCGGCTTTTTGTAGAACTCTGGTGTTGCATTATACTTGCTTTCATGATTAGATGGCTTCTCTTGAGGCTGATGACAAGTAATGGATGAGAATCATGTACTCAATTAGATTTCTGGCAAGTCCTTTCTGAACTGCTCTTAAACATGTTTTGTCCTCACTGCCCAATTTGAACTGGTCAGCCCTCAGCTCTCTTGACAAATAAAATAGTTGATAGTTTTTCTGGTGATGTGTATACTCACTATCAAGATTCTTACACTGACTTCAAAGGTAATAGTATATTAAAATTACCAAATTATATAGTATACATAGATACCTCTAATGTCAGTTATACTTCCGTAAAGCTATTTGAAAAACTCATGTGATCTGCCCATTCAAAGACATCCTTATTTTATTAAGCCCATCTCTGTAAACTCTTTAAGGCTCTATACTCTTCCTAACCTGTTTGATGATCCTTTATTGGCCTTTCTTTCCCTACCTTACTAGTTCCCCGTCTCTATTCTTATTTTCTGCCTTCATCATCCATTTTCCATGGCAGAACACTGCTTAGAAGAGAAAAATCTTATGATCTCATCACTATTCTATCGGCACCAGCTATTGTTAGAAAGCTATTCCTGTTGAAAGCTGTGATAGACAAGGGCAGAACATAAGCAGAAGAGATGGAGGAGCCTCTTCTCGCTTCCTGTTCAGAGAGTTATGGTTCATACAGCAATTGTACCTGTACCTGGAGATGTTTGTACCTCAAGGCATCATGGCAAATAGGTGTTAGTGCAAGAAAGAGTTGATAAAACTTAGTAATTCCAATACAAAAGTGCTTTTGATTGTTTATAAAGGAATTGTCCTAAAGACTATAGAAAAACTTGGCGTTTCTGATTTGACTTCACTTTTGGTTTTCTTTGAACTAAAATCTCTTGTGAGAATCGACATTATTTGCATTTTGATAGCCTCTCATAAAATCTACCCAGAATGCTAAGAGCTTGGTTGGATCCCAGAGTAGATGTAGGGAGACAGAACAATTCCATTCAGATAGTTTATGTACCTATGCCTTCCCTCTTGTATGGAAATGTTGTAGTAATGAACATTTTAATAGTTTTCATAGTTTATGACTTATATATGGTTGTTCTGTAATTTACCTGTTGGGGAAAAACTGCTTTAAAGTATTTATTGATCTTTTTTTTCCACAGAACTCAACAAAAATCCAGTGGAAGGCTTTTCAGCAGGTTTAATAGACGACAATGATCTCTATCGTTGGGAAGTCCTTATTATTGGTCCTCCAGATACACTTTAGTAAGTATACTGGAATTGACATCTTCAAAGAGTTACTCCTTCAACTAAAAATAAAATTTAAAATTTGAAAATTGAAAATAAATATTTTTAAAGGAGCAAGCAAAATGGTTATATCTAATATTTTAGTTTGACCATATGTAGAGCCTTTGTGTTATACTTGAAGCTCTAATGTCTAAAACCTGATTTTAAAAGATAGGTTCAGAAATTTAGGCAATCTTGCTGCTGGAATAAATCTGTTATGAAAAAGCTTTTTCTAGTAAGGTTATATATGAACAACTTTTTTTGTTTTTGTATTTGTTTGATGTCATCTCCCCCACCCCCATCCCCCGCCAGCCCCTACACGTACATACACAGGATTTTTCTGTATAGCTCTGGCTGTCCTGGAACACTCTATAGACCAGGTGGGCCTCAAACTCAGAGATCTGTCTGCTTCTGCCCCCTGAGTCCTGGGATTAAAGATATGTGCTACTATTGCCTGGCTGTAAATAATTTTTACATACACACACACACACACACACACACACACACACACACTGTCTCTCACCCCCCCCCCCCTTTCTCTAGAAATTAGGAGAGTAATGTTTGCAGGCTTGGAGAAGAGAAATTTTCATCTCTGATTATATGTCTGTGTGTGCTTTTGTGGGATTATGTTCATGCGAATGAAGGTGCTGTAGGAGGCCATAGGTGTTGGATTCCCTGGAGCTGGAGTAACACCTGATTATAAGCCATTTGATATGAATATTAAGAACCAAATTGAAGTCATTTAGAGGCTTTTAACTGCTGAGCCATTGCTCCAGCCAAAAAAGAAAAATAATCCTATGGAATTTAGAGAGATATTTCAGCAGGTAAGTACTTACTGACTGTTCTTCCAGAGGCCCTAGGTTCAATTCATTATGGAAATGATTTTCCTTCTCTGTTTACCATGCCTTGACCCCAAAGGAAACATAATTAAGGAAGAAAATTTTACCTTTATTTTAAATACCACCTTTTAAAAATAATTTATTTTTATTTTAAGTTCACTAGTGTTTTCACTTCATGTAGGTAGGTCTGTGTGAGGGTGTTTGATCCCCTGGAACTGGAGTTATAGGTGTGAGCTGCCATGTGGGTGCTGGGAATTGAACCCAAGTTCCCTGGAAGAGCAGCCAGTGCTCTTAACTGCTTAGCCATCTCTCCAGCCCCAGTTTTACTATTCTTAATGCCTTATTATTTATTAAAGAACAACACTGCAAATTTTTCTTTTTTAAAACAGTTCTTTTTTTTTTTAATTAAACCAATTAATGTCTATGTGTGTGGATGTTTTGCATGCATGCATGTATGTGCACTGTGTTTGTCTGGTACCTGAGGAAGTGAATAGCTTGGAACCTCTAGAACTAGAGTTACAGATGGCTATGACCTATCCTCCACGTGGGTGCCGGAATCGGACCTAGGGCCTCTGGGAGAACAACCAGTACTCACAGCTGCTGAACCATCTCTCTGTCCTGAGATTTTTACATAGAATGCATTCTGTATATCTGTATCTTAAGACTTAAGGCAACTTTCAAGGTCTGTTTTAATAATTTTATAACCTGGTCTTCACAGAATACATACAGTTTATAATAGTTTATAAGACTTAGAGTTAGGATGTAAAATAACTTAACTGACTACCAGTTGTTGGAAATGGGGCAAATGAGCCTGAGAGCAAAAGCGCCTCGATCTCTAGATCTGCAGTTGTTTGTACTTCCTTGTTGTAAGCCCTACCCCCCAGCCCTCAAGTAGTTGTTTGTCAACTATCTCAAACAGCTGGGAAAGAGTATTTAAAAAAATGAAGGGCTGGTGAAAGGTTACTCAGTTGGTAAATGTTTGCTGTAGACATGTGATGGCAATCCCCAGAACTCATTTAAAAAGGTAATGTAGTGGCCTGTGTTTGTAATCCCAGCACTCCTATTGCAAGATGGGAGCTAGAGACAGGAGAATTAACCCACTTAGCTCGGAGTAGTAGTAGGCATTATGGCAGAAATGAAAGAAGCTGCCTCAAAAACAAGGTGGGAAAAAAAGAGGGAAAAAGTTAAAACAAAGCAGTGTGGGAGTTCAAGTTTTACTAGAAAAAGGATGGTTCATACTTTGTTATAGTTTTTAGCAGTCGTAATTGTTGATCATCTGTTTCTTTGAAGTATATTTGCATTCATCAGTTTCACAAGTTGATTTAGGTGAATTTGGTCATGGCATTAGGATTCTTTAGTAGCTGCCTACTAGTAGCCACTGGAAACCAGTTTAGAACACTCCTTCACAGTCATGTTGTTAATTGAAGTAAATTTCTTAAATTGTGCAAACCACAGTATGCAAGTAACCTGTGCTAAGAACCTAACAGTACTGGTCTGTTCTTCATGTTTATTCTTCTGGGTTTAAAATAGTGTTTGTTTTTTTCCCCAGGCACAGTGCCTCAAGGGGATACATAGGAACATTCTGATGATAGGAATCTATTTACCCTTAGTGTAGCTATAAAATAATGAGAGTTATTCTCCTCAGGTAAGTTCTTACGGAGCATTGTTTAGGAATCCAAACTTAAGCTTCAACTCTTAAGGGCTCACTGAATTTTTTAATCCTTACATATATTTGTGTCAAGTATTATTAGTTGATCAATGAACATCACACACTTCTAGGTTTTTAAAAGATAGCTACTCGAGCATGTGGTACAAGATTTTAATCCTAGCACCAGGCAGATTGGCTACACAGTGAGATCCTGTCTCAAAATAAAGTCCAGTTTGTAAGACCATTTTAGTTAACAGGTCATTCTTTTTACTAACAAGTCCATTTTACTGCCCCCTCTTTCCCATGTGCCAACTTCAGCTGTTCTGTTTTTGTTTGTTTGTTTGTTTGTTTGTTTTTTAAGGATATTTATTTGTTTATTTAGTTTTTTGAGACAGGTTGTGTGTGTGTGTGTGTGTCTGTGTGTGTGTGTGTGTGTGTGTGTGTGTGTGAGAGAGAGAGAGAGAGAGAGAGAGAGAGAGAGAGAGAGAGAGAGACTGGCCTCAAACTCAGAAATTTGCTTGCCTCTGCCTCCTGAGTGCTGGGATTAGAGGCATGTGCCACCACTGCCCAGCTCGTTTTTGTTATTTTTAATTATGTGAACATGTAGAAAATTTAAATCCCAATCCAGGGTTTCTACCCCACCTTTGTTCATTCAGTTCCAGGATAAAAGATACACTCAACCTTTATATTTGTAGTAAGCCTTAGTCAGCATTAAGAGCTGTGCAGATATCTATTCTCTATGGTATTATTTCTATTTCCCAGTCAATAGTCCCATTATATATCATTATATAATTTGTGATGTTTTATCTGGGTTGCTCTTAACTCCAACTGGCCAACCAACATGACCATTATTTCATGACTCATCAAACCTGTGGCACTTTCTCTTCCATTCATGTCCTTCTCTTCCTTTCTTGAGGTTCTCCTCTAACTTCTAGCCCTAATTCCAGGAATCCTAATCCCTTCCTATGTCTCTTGGCTATCTTTAACAATCAGAAATAACTTAGGGGCAAGGTCACATAGCACCAATCGAGTCTACTTTAGGACTCTCTGGTCTTTGGAGCCACCAGGTCTTGGGGAACCAGTATTAGCATTAGAATAGAAGCAGTACCAATCAGGCCAACCCACTATACATACAGGTCTGTGTGTGAGTGGAGTTGCTTCTCAGAAGCTGAACTTGTCACACACACACACACACACACACACACACACACACACACACAACTGTACTTTTCTAGGTCATTGTGAGCCACCTGACCCCTCTAAAAGGATGATCAGTGTTGTTAGCTCTGCTTGTGGGGTTTTAAAATATATTTCTCACTGAAAAGTGTTGGCTGTTGATTTGTGATGTGAATAGCAGACACTTTTTGTGGCAACATTGAACTTGCTAATGAGACACTAAACCTTACGTATCTGGTGCTTTTCTGAAATCTGTAACCTTTGTTCAAGGAAGAAGAGAACTTGTGCCTGAGACAGGTCCTGAGAAAATAGCTAGAAAGGTGTCAGGATAAAGGGCAGAGAAAAAATTTTGTAAATGGAAGTTTTTAAAAATGTTACTTTTGAGGGAGGTAGGCACTAGGACAGTTTTATTAGAATTTGAAAGAAAAACCCTAGATCTGGTAAACTAAATCTTTGTAGCTTCTTAGTGGAGGACAATGGAGGAGAGAAGGAAAAAGGCAATGCCATTTAAGAAGTTAGTTTACATGGCTGTGGGCCAGGGCCAAGGGCGGGGGTGGTGGTGGTGGTGGTGGTGGTGGTGGTGGTGGTGGTGGTGGTGGTGGTGGTGGAGGTGGCGGGGAGGAAGCTTAGAAAAAAAAGGTAAGGAAACACAAAATGTTGGGGGAAGAGCCCAGTGGTGGTGGTTCTCAACCTGTGGGGCACAACCCTTGGGGTTGTTGAATAACCCTTTCATAGAAGTCACATATCAGATATAATCCTGCATTTATAATTATGATTTGTATCAACAGCAAAATTACAGTTATGAAGTAGCAGCAGAAAATAATTTTATGATTGGAGGTCACCATATCACTAGGATTGCAACATTAGGAAGGTTGAGAACTACTATGTTAAGGAAAGCATGCTTAGAAAAGAAAGAGGACAGGAAGAGCAGACCTTTTTTTTCTTTTTTTTCTTTTTGATATCACAAAAGTTTATTTAGGAAAAAGTTTCATATGAAAATGTACATGACCTAATTCTACATCACAATCAAGCACAGCTTTGGGGAGGGATGTGGACACACTGCTGAACACTGGTTAGACTCTTTCCAAGGCTTCTAACATGATGATGCTGTTTTCTCGGATGACCACCGTCCCGATGTTGTCCTGTTGCCCACTGGTTACCATCTCCACACACTCATCAATCACAAGGTTCATAAAGGGATCACAGCCCACAGCATTCCTTGTACATGCCTGCCTCCGTTAAGTTCTTTTTTTTTTTTTTTTTTTTTTTTTTTGGTTCTTTTGTTTTTTTTTTTTTCGGAGCTGGGGACCGAACCCAGGGCCTTGCGCTTCCTAGGCAAGCGCTCTACCACTGAGCTAAATCCCCAACCCTCCGTTAAGTTCTTAAAAAGTACTTTCTGACTTAAGTGCAAGGAAGTGATCTTATAGTTGTTTCAATTCGTGAAGAGAATAGAGGGATTGAGAATAAGTTAGCATGGATTTGAGTGATATTTAAATCTCAGTCATTAGTTCATTATGATAGGCTGAGGTGTTAGCTCAGAGAAAGTATTATGCCAAAATTCTGTAAAAATATGGTATGCCGTTTTGTAATATTATCAGTAACCTTCTCTTAGTCACTAAAGACAGGCCACACTATTTACTGTCTATGTAATCAGTGCCTAGTACATAAAGTGTTACTTTAAGACTGATAGTTGCAGTTGCCAGGGCTGCTACACAGAGAAACATCTTGAAAAACAAAACAAAAAGACTGATAGTTATTGAGTATTTATGTAGTTATTTTACCGATCTTCACCTAACATCTTTTGTTTTTATTAATCCTGTATCCAATATTGAATTTTTCTAGTGCTGCCAAGAATAGATTCTCTTAGCTAGGTGTGGTGGTGCATGGCTTCAATTCCAGCATTTGGGAGGCAGAGAGAAGCTGATCTCTGAATTTGAGGCCAACCTGGTCTATAGAGAGAATTCTAGGACAGCCAGTGCTACACAGAGAAACTCTTCACCCAAACCCCTTCCTCCAAGTAACTTTTCTTTTGTGTGTAATGTTTGGGAAGGAAGCAGGAACAAGATCTCTAGGCAACTTCTGGACCACTGACAGACTTGGGGCCCCAGAATAGAGGGTTGTTCGTTTTGAAAGGGGATCTTGATAGGTAGTTTGAGTTACATTAAATTTAATAGGCCTCCTGCCTTAAACTTTACAGTGCTAGATTATAGGCATGTGCCATACCCAGTGAAGACTTTTGTGATTTAATTTGCAAAAATAGTAAAAGACGGTTTTGTGGCAGAAATATGACCTTGGTTTTTCAAATGTTCAGCACTTGGTTATATAACTCTAACATCATGCTAATTGCTCTAATACTTTCTGAATCGAGAGATATTTTTTATTTCACTGCTACTTTAATGTTCTTTTCCTCCCATAGTCATATCTTTTTATGTTTGAACAATAATAGATACATTCTATCTACTTTGTTACTTCTACCCTGCTAGGTTTTTTAGTTACTCTGTATTAACTTGACTACCAAAGTTTGTATATTCACAGATTTGTTGTCACTAAGCAAGGTTTTTTTGGGAGGGAGGGCATAAAATGGGGTGGGAGAGAAACAGGTAGAGAAGATCCTTAGGTAAAGTAGATGAAAAGTGAATTCATTAAAAAAAAATTGAGAACTAGCGTGGTTGTTTTGGGAACTTTTAAAAAATAGAAAAACATGTGCTTTAAAATTTTAGGGCAACACTGTTAAGTAAATTTGACAATTACTTATAAATAATTTAGAGAGGTAGTGGCAACTTTTTAGCATGAGAATTCCAGTCAGATATTGTGAAGCTTTTGAATGAATTAAGTCAACCAAAATGAAGTGACCTGGGAGAAATGAGGTGCAGGGATTTTGTGGAGGTTGTTCTAATGCCCTTTTACATATATTCTTGGTCTTTTCTGGATTTGTAGCTTTTGCAAATTTTCTGTCTGTCTACTTATTTTCTACTCTAATTATAAAATGGTTATCTTTAAAGCTAATTGCTTTCTTTTTAATCCTTGATATCTGTGCTACATTTTATGTTCATTCCTCCATGGGAAAGAAAAGACAGCTTAACTTAAAAAAAGACTTTAAAAGAATTGTGTTGATGTGTCTGTATGAGTTATATGAACATCATATGGGTGCAGGTGCCCCTGGAGGCTAGAAGAAGGCATTGGATTCCCTGAAATTGGAGGAACAGGCAGCTGTGAGCTGCCATATGCGGATGCAGAGAACTGAACCTTTGCAAGAGCAGTAAGTGCTCTTAACCTCTGTGTCATTTCTTCAGCCTTGCATCATTTCATGGTTATGCTTTCTACCAGCTTTATTTTTTCCACTTCTAGCTAATTTCTGATGAATTGTTGGAGGCAGGGTCTCTCATGTATCCCAGGCTAGCCCTTCAATACCTTGCTATGTTTTAGAGGAGGATCTCTTCCTAGTTGTCTTTCTGCTAGTGGCCTCCCATTGCCTCAGAAACTAGTTTTTCTCCCTCCTTTGAAAGCCCTTAATTTGTATTATGCACAACCCTCTTTTAATCTCATCACTCCTAAAAACAAGAGAAAATATCTATTTTTCCCCAGCTGATATGGTCTTTATTAAATGGCTTGGGCTGGCCTTGAACCTATCGGAATCACCTTGAGTCGATTGGCATGCACAACCACACAGACTCTACATTATTTAAACGTTAATTTTCTCATGCAAATTATCCTGTTCATTCTGCGCTTTACCATTTTTCCATTTAATCTTTTATGGACTTTTTCTTACTGCTTTTATCAAGTGTGATTTTCTTTTTACACTCTGAGCCCTCAGGTTACCTCTTTACTATTTGGAAATATTTGATATTAATAGCATGCCCTGTCCCCTAGCCCCCTTAATAATTTGATAGACCCTGGGCATGCAGTGCCTATGGAATCCAGAAGAGGGCGTCTGATAGCCAGGAACTAGAGTCACAGGTGCTTGTTAATCTCCATGTGAGTGCTGAGAATTGAAGCCTGGTCTTCTGGACTATCTGTCAGTCTTCCTCAACTGCTGAGTAATCTCAAAAAAGTTTTAACAGAAAAAAGCAATGAGGAAACAATATGATTAAAATTTCAACCTGTACTGAAATGTGCAAAGCACAAAGTTAAAAGGATTCCATGTCTTACATCCTAGAGTTAATCATTGTTATATGTAATGTGTTGTCCCTGTTGTTGTCGTCATCATCATTATTTGATTTTTCTTTTCTTTTTTTTTTTTTTTTTTTTTTTTTTTTTTTTTTTTTTTTTTTTTTTTTTTGAGACAGGGTTTTACTATGTAGCTCTGGCTGTCCTAGAACTCACTCTGGAAACCAAGCTTGGCATTTTTCTTTTGAGATAGGGTCTCTCTGTCATTTTTTTTTCTTTTCAATATTCTTTTTAAAGATTTATTTATTTTATGTTCATGAGTACATTGTAACTGTCTTCACACACACTGAGGGCATTGGATCCCATTATAGATGGCTATGAACCACCATGTAGTTGCTGGGAATTGAACTCAGGACCTCTGGAAGAGCAGTCAGTGCTCTTAACCACTGATCCATCTTTCCAGCCCCTCATTTTCTTTTTAAATATACATACATAACAATGTCTCCATCATAATCCCTCTCCTCAACCCTCCAAGCTTATAACCACAGTGACAGAGACTGTCCCCAAACTTGAGGGATAGAGAGCAGCCTTCTGTTGAGTGTTAACAATATACATAGGCTTAAACAGACAGCACATAGTTGGCAGGACTTGAACCTGTGCATAGAGAAACGGAGTTCTAGTCCATTGCCTTAACCACTTGGCCATTACGACAGCTGTGTTTCTATTTTTATGTCATTGTACAAACATCTGTCCTTGTCTTTTAAAAATGACTTTTTAGTGTGAGTGTGCATAATGTGTATGTGCTCCACAGCATAGATAGAGATGTCGGAAGACAAATTTATAGTTTGTTCTTTCCATCCAACTTTAAGTGGGTTTTGGTGATAGAGCTCAGATGTCAGGCTTGTGTCTCAAGTGCCTTTATTTCCTGAACCATTTTATCAGTCCAACACATACCTTTTTGAGATTAGATCTTGCTGTACAGCCCAGGGTGACCTTGAGCTAGACATCAGATGCTAGAATTCCACATGAA
Organism: Rattus norvegicus; assembly: GCF_021556685.1. NCBI lineage: Eukaryota > Metazoa > Chordata > Mammalia > Rodentia > Muridae > Rattus > Rattus norvegicus. The sequence goes on from NC_141543.1 coordinate 63,195,885, forward strand.
TATCACCATTTAATCATTTTTGCTTCCTAAGGCTGACTTGGTTTCTCTTATCTGTATGGACAATTGTAAGCTGCCGTTTGGGCATTCATATGTTCATCTGCTCAGGGATTGCTATCCACAGTGGAAAGGGTCCTCCTGTGTCAATCATCAGACACGACAATCTTTGACAGAGATTATTTTTTTTTTTTGGTTCTTTTTTTCGGAGCTGGGGACCGAACCCAGGGCCTTGTGCTTCCTAGGTAAGCGCTCTACCACTGAGCTAAATCCCCAGCCCCTTTGACAGAGATTATTATAGGCAAATATGACCCAGAAAATTCTTTAATTAAAGTGTTCTCCTTTCAGGTGGTTCTAGGGTCAAGTAGATAATAAAACCTAACCAGGACACAAGCCATTTTTGGAGTGTTACTGGGTAGTATATTAATACAGGCAGAGAACATCAATGTTGCAGTATTTCTACTCTGGAAAGTCAGTAGTGTAAAATCTCTTTGAGAGACCTTCTAATGAAGTTTTAATATATGATGAACAAACGAGTAGATAAACAGAAGTGTGGCAATCTGATCTCAGGTAGAGAAACCACAAAATATATGCCTAAACTTTGATGAGAAAGAGGTTGGTGGATATGGCCAGAGCAGAGAAGAAATGTTTGAAACCAATATAGAAAATTCAGCAACTTGAATCATGTAGACAAGATTAAACTTCCTGAATTTCGTTTGAAGACATATACTGAAAAGACTGGTAGCATATCACAGTGATCTGATCTGGACACCTCTTTCCAAGTGTTCCTTTTATTTTTACTAACTACCTGAGAGTAGCAGCAGTATTTTTTTTTTTTTTTTCCGGAGCTGGGGACCGAACCCAGGGCCTTGCGGTTGCTAGGCAAGCGCTCTACCACTGAGCCAAATCCCCAACCCCAAAGCAGCAGTATTTATGGTGGCTTATTAAATTGTGTATTTGTATTCAGGAAACTAATTCTTTTGTCTACCTTTTGTTTGTTTATCTTCCATGCCCTTTTATTTGTCTGGTTGACTGAGTACTTGTAAAGAGTAACTTAAATGCGTGAACTTGGTTTTTTTCTCTTCTTTTTTTCAGTGAAGGTGGTGTTTTTAAGGCTCATCTCACTTTCCCAAAAGATTATCCCCTCCGACCTCCTAAAATGAAATTCATTACAGAGATTTGGCACCCAAATGGTAAGTTTTCTAATTTTATTTTCACATTTGCAAATATAATGATTTGTCACTAAAGATTTCACAATTACCTCAGTAAAAGTGCTCAGTGATTTGGGTGTGTGTGTGTGTGTGTGTGTGTGTGTGTGTGTGTGTGTGTGTGCGCGCGTGCCTACGTGCACGGGCATATGGTCTTGTAATTGACTCTAGATACAAAGGCCGGCCTTCCTTCTTTCCTTCCTTCCTTCCTTCCTTCCTTCCTTCCTTCCTTCCTTCCTTCCTTCCTTCCTTTTCTGCATTTTTGAAGATGAGGAGTAGCAGGTTTGAGCCTGGACCTCACTATGTAACTAATGCTGGTGAACTTTTGGGTAATCTATGTCTTAGGTTGCCAATTGGTTGGCTGTCAGGCAAGAGCCACTACCACACTATGGTTTTTTAAAAATACCTTTTCAA